>NC_049205.1:28989560-29345710 GCF_013347855.1 Anguilla anguilla | reverse complement strand
GCTTACTGTGAATTTGAAACATGCAACCTTCAATAAAATGGAGGTTCACGCTGTCTGTTCCATTTCCTCTCTCTGGACACCCCACCTTTCTCCAGTCACCCTCTCACGTGAACTCGCACACCGGGAAGAGTTTGCAAGGCCTTCAATAAAGCACGATTATCTCGCGTATACCCTCAACTACTGGCTATGGGAGGAACGAGGCACTCCTACACAATTAGCAGTGGTCCTAGAGGAACCAGGAGAGACACACACAACATATCCTGCAGTGCAAGTCCCACAAGGCAAGTGGCCTGTGACAAGGATCAAGCTGTCTTTGAACTGAAGAAAAGGGTGAATGGCTGCCCCTTTTCCATGGCAACTCCTATGAATTTTGCACTGGAAACCAGAAAGCATTCCAACAACGGAACCAATCCAAACGACTCAAGTAAGGCTGTAACTCTGGGCATATAGCATAATTAGCAATGGAATGAATGTAGCAACATTTATGATTGAATGTACATGATGATGCTAGTAGTTATTGTGTTTTAATGGTTAATATAAACTTTCCATGGGTTACCATTCTCTTTTGGTTGGCTCTAAGTCATCCACCGTGCTGTGATAGTTCCAATAAATATCACACACAGAACAGATCTGGCATGTGATCTATTTGAAATACTAACTGGTCGTAACACACTGATAGCCATACAGTTATCCTTTATCTGTTTGGTACGCTTCGTGTGCCATTGTTTAGTCAATAGCTCTATCTATTTTCAAAAACCCCTCCATTCATACACTCCATTTTGTTTCTCTGTTCTCCTTTAACACATGTCCGCAGTGCGCACTCACTATGTTGCACAACCCCACACGCAGGAGAACATACAACACTCCTCACATAACGCACACACACATACGCTCACTTAGTTTGTTGTACATTATAGTAGTGAATTTCCTCTTTTGGTGTTCAATAAACTGTATAATATTTCCAAGGTTTGTGAAAAATATAAAATCAGCTGCGATAGAGAGTAACATTTTGCTTTGGAAAGTATGCTTCAGTAACTACTTCACTGCAGCTATGGATCTCTCTGTAATGTCTGAGCTGCACAAAAAAAAAGAAAAACTGACTTCAGTAACCACTGTTTGCCATTCTTTTTGACACTATTGCTGATAATTAAGTTGGTAGATGAGAGAATAAAATACTGAACAGACATGGTTATTAATTAAAATCAGAGCTAACTTTTTGTCAGGCCACATTTAAATAGCGGTATATACAGATGGACAGAAAATAGGCAAGCCTTAGCCCAGTGAGGGAATGACTATGACAGTGAGTTGCTGTGTAGGTGTGCAGTTTGTAACTTACTGCAGAGGCTCTAGTTGTTTCATCCCTCTTCCCAGCAAAGTTGCATGAATAGCAGATGATTGCAGTAACACTGAACAGCACAGGCTGTGACTGAATACCAATGATGTTTGTGTCATGGACTGAATGTTAAAATGGGAGTATCACTTCTGATCATGTATTTGCAGGAGAGATTTGCCCCTGGAGATAAGGTGAGGCCACACTGTTCGGGCTCTGATTGACAGGGTGAGACTGCATAATCTGAGCCCCGAGTGACTGGATGAGACCATGTAATCTGGGCCCTGGATGGTACTGTGGTCTAGGTTCTGAGAGCCACATGTTCTATGCTGTGACTGACAGGGTAAGATCATATGATCTAGGTTATGAGTGATAGACCACATGGTTTCTGTCCCAGGTGATAAGGTGAGGCATTGAGGTCTGGTCCCAAGGTGACAGGGTGAGGCTCTCAGGTGTGGATCCTAAGTGATGGGTACAGTGGAACAGAAAGTGTGGTTGGTCGCTCACCGTGGCCTGCTGTTTCTCTGCTCTCTCTGTAGCCTCATCCAGCTGCTTCTGCAGTGCTGCTTGGAGAGACTTCATCTCGTCCCTGTGAAACCAATCATCAGAAATGCCATGTCACAAAACATGCTCACAGATGTGATATTCAGATCTTCATAAATGTGGTAAATTTGTTATTCTTTCATTAATATTTTGCCACCATTTCCCTGTCTGGAATCTGAATAAAGATACCTCATGTGGCTTAAAAAGACAACATTTATTAAATATTTAAATATTTAAAGCCCCCTTTATTCTGTAAATACAGTAATTAAAAAGATTTAGTTTGCAGAGATCACACAGTTTATGTTGACTTGATATTATTGCCACTCAAATGAAAAACCAAATGAAGGATTTTCAATTAAAAGTTTATTTGAAAATCAAACAAACTGGAAACAGTTTGTCTGTGAATATGTATAATTTGTAGAAAAATGTAAGACTAAGAATAATTTGGATTTATTTACTTATTTATTGTTTTACAAATTGAAACCAGAGACTGCGCAGTAGGAAAAAGGGGGGCCCTTATATCATGAAGTCAAGGCCAGGTCAAAAAACTGCACTTGCACAGTTTCAAAACTCTTTGGATTCACAAGTCCATAGAAATTTATAGTCGGAGTCACTTTTTCCATATTTTTTCTACAGTCTATGCTTTCAACAGTAACTGTCTTGTGATATATTTGGCAGTGTACTGTTCAGTCCACTGGCTGCCTCCTGCTGCCACCTATTCTCAGGGAGGTTAACCTGAAAATTAATTTAATATCGTGAACAATTTAATTTGTCGAAAGCCTCAAAAGACAGGAAATGAAAGTGATCTGCACTAATGCTAACATCAGCCTGCTGTCCATCAGGATGCATCAGCACAGATCTTTGGCAACCACTACAGCTCTGTATGTAATTTTTTTTGTGATTAGTTTTTGGATCGATAGGTCAAGTTACTGATTCATATTCTGCTAGTGTCTATGAAGTAAAAACCTCTCTGCCCTCTGAGGCAGATTGACGAACCCAGCGTTTTGCAAGATTCAATTAACAATCTGTGCAATAGTGCTAATTCGCTCTCAGGGAAGACCAAGATCACGGGAAAAGCTTTCACCTGTCCGGATGGGTACCTAGTTTGTAATTAATAAGTTAGTTTGGCATTACCTACCTACAGTAGACATTTTCACTTCTATTGCAACTTGTGACTCACTAGTAAAGCTCATTGACTTCTTCGAAAACTCTGAGATCCAGCAAGACTACATGCATTTCCTCCACCTTCCCAATTCTTTGCCCGATGCTGCAGGTTCACAACCAAGCCTCATCCAACAACAGCTCCAACAAATTAAGTTGTACATTGATGGGCTACACAATGGTTAATGGGCTGATCACCTTGCAGTTCAAGGTGTGGCTGACATGCTGAATATAAACATAAACATTAACACTATCACCCCTCACTACATGCATGAACTTCGTCCACAACAACAAAGGAGTGCCAACACAATAACTATTGGACAAATTGGAGAAGAACATTATGTGGCACTAGAAAACACTGACACAGAGCACAGAGAGCAATCTTATGATAAATTAACAGAGATTGAAGATGAAGAAGACAGACTAGTCTTTGAACAGACGAGTAAACTACAAGGTATCCCATATGATACACTGCTACAGGAAGAGCAGTTTGTGGATGGAGACAATACCTATTCTATAGCTCCCACAGAAAACCAAAAACAATGCACGTTCCTGATGGACGACAAGTTTGAAGAGTTGGCTAACCCTTCAAAGTATCCTTATGGGTGCGGTGGTTTAACAGAAGAAAGACCAAAGAAGATCACACCCAGAAAGTACTTTAATCAGCGACTTTTTCACATAGATGGACGATTTGCCAAAGACATAGACTCACCTCACTGCTCAGTACAAGGTTGAGGCACAACAAGATGATCTGCAAATATCTCTGCACCAAAGCCGTGATCAAACATTCCAAAACCAAAGGGTAAATGCTGGCTTGCTGAAATCTCCTGACAATGTACAAGCGCTGTTTTGTACAGACACAGCCTTCAAATTTCTCAAGAATACACGTGGCTCTCCAGCCTACTGGTACACTGTGCTGTTGGACTTAGTGGCCATGGTTAGACAGTTAGGAATACCAACATGGTTCCTGACCCTTTCAGCTGATATGCAATGGCTAGAAGTTATTCAGAGCATTGCACATCAGTATGGGAAAATATTCACACCTGATGATGTGAAAAACATGATATAGGAAGAAAAATGCAACTGGCTACACAGCAATCCAGTGACAGCGGCACACCATTTCCAACACCGCCTGGACACAGTCTTCAAAGACTTCATAGGAGGACAGTCCAATCCTATTGGTCAACTTCAGGACTACATGATTTGCATAGAATTTCAAGCTTGTGGATCACCTCATGCACACACAATCCTATGGATTAAGGATGCCCCAAAAGTTGATGTCAACACTGACGAAGTTGTCTCCTTCATTGACAAATAACAAACATGTGCAATCCCAGGAGAGGAGAACAGTGACAGCAGAAACTTGGTCCGTTCAGTACAGAGGCATTCCCATTCCTCAACTTGCAGGTTCAACTTTCCCCATCCCTCAAGCAGTGAAACGCCAATAGCTACACAGTCAGAGGAACCAGATCCAGCTATTGCACAAAAACACCTTTAAGCTAAAGAAGCGCTGCTCAATAAGGTTATAGTGGCAATGGCAGACAAAGACACTCCTGAGAATATCTCCCTAGAACACTTACTACAAAAAGCCTGTGTGAGTCCAGCTGCTTACCAGCAGGCACTTGCAGTGATGAAGTCAGGCAAATTCTACTGAAACGTCAGCCAGCTGAAAGATGGATCAACCACTACAACCAAATGATCTTAGACAAATGACATGGCGAGCCAACATGGACATTCAGTTCATCTTGAATCCATACTCCTGCATCCTGCATCATGTATATCACAGGTTACATGATGAAAAGTGAAAGAGCCATGAGTGAACTGCTAAAAAAAAGTTGGCTCAGTGACAACAGAGGAGATGATGTGAAGTCAAAGCTAAAGAAAGTTGGATCAGCTTTTCTCAACAACTGAGAGATCAGTGCTCAAGAAGCTGCATACAGACTGCACTCTCTGCCCTTAAAAAAAGGCTAGCAGAAAAGTAGTCTTTGTCAATACAGCGCCAAAACACAAAAGAGTGTCACTGCTGAAGCCACTCAGCGTCCTTCATAACATGGATGATGATGATGAAAACATAGTTTGCACATCACTTCTAGACAGATATGCAGCTCGCCCAGACATCCTGGAAAACGTGTATGGCCGAGTTTGCAGCTACTTACACAACAGCTCACAGAGACAGTGCTTACGATGAACTTGACCATATCCCAAATATTCTCAATGACAATGAGGACAATTCTGGCGAAGGTGACAACAAAAACAGATATCCATCTCCCATCACTCTGAAACACAACCTGGGACACATGAAAAGGTGCAAACGCCACTGTGTCATACGATTCCAAAAAGGAAAATCGGAGGGTGAAGACAAGTGTAGGAACCTCCTAATGTTGTACTATCCCTGGCGCAATGAGGACCAGGATCTGCAAGGACACTTCTCATGTTTCAAAGAACATTAATCTCATGTTGAAGGAACAATTCGCAATAACGAGCGGTTGTTCAGTACAAACACTGAGGAAATTGACAAAGCATTTGATGACCTACAACAAATGGGACCACCAGAACATGCCTGGAATGTGGTTGCACCCAATGCAGAACATCAAAGAGCCATTCAAAAAGACGAAGGGAATGTGCCAGACAGACAGCTGCAAGAAGATGATCTCAGTCCAAATGTTGATTTAGATCCCAGCAACCCTGCTATCTGCTCAGAACTTCACACCCGTTTCAGTGCTGAGCTTTGGAAAACTCTCATGAGTCTTCAGGAATACAGAACCATGATAAGGTCCCTGAATACAAAACAGATGGAAATCCTGAAGTTTCATAGAAAATGGTGCAAAGACATGATCTTTGTTCTCAAATATGACCAGCTAACTCCAGCATACAGAATCTTTCTGATTCGACCTGGAGGTGTAGGTAAGAGCTATATCATCAAACTGGTACACTATAAAACAATGAGGCTGGTCAACCTCTGTCTGGACATTTTCGGCCCGATGAACGTCCAGTGTTATTGACTGCATTCACCGGAACAGCGGCCTTTGCCCTCGAAGCAATGACTACACTCAGCCCTCAGCTTTATGTGTGGTCCAAGAAACAAACAATACCTGACACCAAACACAGAAAAACTGAACACATTGCGATCCTAGCTGTTGGCGACCTGTTCCAGCTACAGCCAGTTGGACAAAGTCACGTATTTGAACTTCCCTCAGACAGCCATGCCAGACTACATGGGTCGCTGTGGGAGGAAAACTTCCAAATGATGGAACTCACTGAAAGCATGCGTCAAAAGGAAGATCAACAGTTTGCACAACTGCTAATGACAGTTCGCACAGCCAGTTGCTCAGAAGCAGACATCAAATTGTTTCAATCAAGAAAAGTCTCCAAAACAGTTGCTTCATACCCAACAGAAGCCCTGCATGTTTTCAAGACAAAGAGGTTGATGAGCACAACGCGGAACACCTGAACACGCTTCCATGTAAAATCTTCCATATCGATGCCATTGATACAAAGAAAGATGTGCAGACTGATCTACTTGATGTTGCAATTTCCTCCAAACCCTCAGACACTGGAGGATTACGTCTGTAGCCATTGGAGCCAGAGTCATGGTGACCATCAACGTCAATGTCTCTGATGGATTGTTTAACGGATTGTTTGGCACTGTTGTTGGAATCGAACACACAGACACAATTGTCCACACTATCTTGGTCAAATTCGACAGTGGGCGAGTAGGGAAAGCTGCCGCAGCCAAGAGTGAGTATAAGCAAAACTTTCCAGGCGCTGAGCCAATCAAAAGGTATGAAGTGCATTTCTTTATTGGAAGAGGCAAACAACCTGTGGAAGCAAAACTTGTGCAGTTTCCATTGACTCTTGCATGGGGCTGCACTATCCACAGTTCAAGTTCAAGGAAAAACACTGGACACCATTGTAGTTTCTATGAAGGACAGAGGTCATTTCTGGCCAGGCATATGTTGCTCTCAGCAGAGTGAAGTCACTGCAGGGCCTACACCTTCTCAACTTTGATGCACAATTCGAGTTAATCCTGCAGTGCAAAAAGAAATGGCTCGAACCCTCACAACAGACCCCTCTTGCTACAGCAGATTCCACCATAACAATACACCTTCTAAACATCAGATCATACTTGGAACATTTAGAAGACCTCCAATCAGATCTAAGACTCACCCCAGCTGACGTATGTTTTGTTGAAACATTCTTGCAAGATGGACATAATCTTCACCATGGAGCCCACATCCTACCAAACTCCACCTGCTTCAGAGCACTTTCAGACCACTTGCATCAGGGAGAGGAGGTGGCATCATGGCAATAGTCTCAAATGACCTTTCACCAATGCCATTGAACAACTCTATTCAAGGAATTGATCACACAACAGTGGTAGTAACCAAAGCTTCAACTAAGGCCAATATTGTCACATTATACAGACCACCATCAATGACCCCTGCAATCTTCAATGACAAACTCCAAACCTTCATGCAATCAATACAAAGAAACACCTTAATTGTAGATGACTTCAACTATGACCTTGTAGATCATCCACATCACGCCATTCTACAAATGATGCTTCAGTTTGGCTTACATCAGTTTGTTAAGAAAACACCAACCACAAATTACGGCTCACTCCTGGACCATGTCTATGTCAACAGAAAGGACAAAGTGCTGTAGACATTTACTACTCATGAACTAATGCATATATTTGGACCTTGTATAAATGTCCATGATGACCACACCTTTTTCAATAAGCTCTGTCAAACATCCCCTTATGCTCTCATTTCTTAATGGCCTTGGCACCAGCTAAAACCAGAAACATCACATGCAACAACACAAATACAACTATGGTTTTCCCCTCCAGCCAAGTAAGAAAAACAACCCACAGTGCACGGACACAAGCTAAGAAAAACTCCCCACTATCAAAGACACAAGCCAACACAATCCTACCCACTGAACAAACACAAGCAAAAAATACAACCCTACAAGCAAAGACACAAGCCAAAAGAAATACCCACAGTTGAAACACACAAGCCTAGTACAATGGCAACACTAGAAAGACACTGCACAGAGGTCACAGATGATTACAAGGGACAATTGGCATCGCTCCAAACACCTAGATGGGAGGAAAATTGGAAAACAGCAAAATCCTTCTACAAAAAGAACATTGGCAAAAACAATTACAACCCAGAGGTAGTCCAATTGGCTAGAGACAACCTCCCGTGGCAGCTCACGCCAACGGACCCCCCCAAACATAATGGGACACTCCCCCCACAGTCCGAAAGATTGTGTATAGATGAACCTCAGGAAGGAGGCCCGGAAAAGCAAACAGGTGGGTACGAGAGTCTTCCTGAGTTTCCCATTAAATTGACGTTTCATCCCAATTCAGCCCATGTGTACTGAGTGCACTCTTCTAGTTTTGTGTTTGTATCCAATGTTTTTATTGGTTGATGTATGTAAAATGACCAATGGGGAGACATATTCTTTGTGGGCTAGGAGCATTTGTGGTAGGAAAAAGAAGAAGGAGGGGGAAAAAAAACACAAAAAAAACACAAAATCCCCTTAGTTTTGGCCTTTATTGCATGTACGTTTGAAGTTTATGAATTCTGTCTTTAGAAATGGGGTCAGAATGTACAGAAATTAATGTTTTAAAGGGCTGAGAGCAGTTGTTGCGGTTATTTTTGTGGGGAACCCTGAAAAGTGCCAAACTCTCGGTGCTGTATTGATATGGGGCATGCTCTGCCAAGGCATAATAACTTAGCTAGAAGGCATACCTGCCATCCGAATATTTTTAAAAAATAAATTATTATATATATATATATATATTTTAATACCTTAGTTAACATGCACAACATTAGGAAATGATGACAATTACTGCATTAACAAATGTAAATTCATGTACCCTTATCATAAACTGTTACCAGTATCGCAAAACTGCTTGAATCATTTATGCATATGCATATGACTGCATATTTTAAAAAACAATGGTTCAACTAGTGGCATTCAAGTTGTATTGATTATATGAATAGGATAGCATAAATAGAACTATTTTTCAGTAAATTGTGAAAACAATTTGTCCATTTGTTAGGACTAATATAATTTTTGTAACAGTAATTAGACAGTATTTATTTTTTGTATTATATAAAAGGCTAAGGAATGTCTTCAACATACATGCTTCAGTGAATCATACGATTGCCAGTTTACCCACTGTCTACTATATTGCAAAATCCCTAATTGCCGTTTCTACCCTCTTCCCCACGCTGCCGGCGGGGCTCTTGCTCCAACCCTCGAGAGTGCTTCGAGAGTCGTCTGGTCTCCCCCACCTCTGCGGTCCAGCCCCTCTTTCGTCATTGCCTCCACCCTGCCCACATCTGTCGCCACCTTCTGTATCCCATCACTGCCACCCGGCCCCACCCATCATCTGAGCCACATCATAAACCTTATAAAACTGACTGACATGTTGGTCACCAGTCGGCACCCTGAGCCGACCAGAGGAGGATGGGTTTCCCCCTTGAGCCTGGTTCCTTCCAAGGTTTCTTCCCATCTGCCACAGGGAGTTTTTCCTTGTCATTGTTGCCTTAGGCTTGCTCCCGTGTGGCTGTTTAGGCCAGGGTTGACTGTAAAGCATATTTGTGACAACTGCTGTAAAATACGCTATACAAATAAAATTTGATTGATTGATTGAATCTTATAAAACAAATGGTAATATGTGGATGGGATACTTGTGCTGTTTTTTATTGTTGGTTAATATTTGGGGGCTATATTCAAATTATTTTCACGGCTTTATGTAATGTTATTGTAGCGATGTATAACTGTACGCAGGGACGTTTGTGGCCTCTGCTTCCTGACCATGGCACGGACCCTCTGATGAGTCACATTCACCATTAGCTTTTTCTGATCAAACAAAGCATAATTAAGTGCCTGTCCCCTTCCTTTTGTGACTTTGGAATAAACTCACTGCTTGATCAATTAGCCACCAGCTTGGGGCAGGAACAGCCCTTTTAGGTGTAAGACTGGTTTAACACACTTAAACATTACAGCAGTAATCAATGGTTTATCTATCAGGGTTTGATTGACAGCTCCAAAACCATTAGCCAATCAAATATTTTTCAATCAAATGTGTGCACAAAATAATCCACCAAAATCCACCAGCCAGATTCCAGAAGACGAATGTGGCATCCCGTCGCGTCAGTAAATTTGTGAGCATAAAAAAGGCATTGTCTAACCGACCAGACGCATTCCTTAAGGACACAGCCAGACTTCACTGTGAACCTCGCTCAATCACCAAGACTTGCCTGAGTTGGTCTGCCACCATCCACAAAATAAACAGCTGTTTTGAGGAACAAGTATCTACAGACTTTTCCTCCATATCTCCCTTGCAGCTAGACCCAAGTGGTAGTTGGGCTCTACAGACTTACAGAATTCTGATTGGTTGTTTAACTACATTGTTCTAAATAAACCAGACCAAACCTCACTACATTGTCATGTCACTACCTTGGAAAGTAACATTTGCTTAAATTCAATACATTATAATGTGTAATGACACTAATATAATAAACACCTTGTTATGACAGGTGACATAAGGTACTTTGTCACTTTTACCATAGTCTGCATAGTTTAATAAAATACTGTGACAATGTGTGTCATAATGTCTATCACTGCATGCATTATGGCAATGTTGTCATTTGTGATGTATGATACTGTCACGTGACACGGACATGATAGTATTAAGTTGGCTTTGTGGCATAAAGCTCAAGAAATACTTTTCCCCAAGCTTTTCTTTTATTTACATTAACTGCTGCTGAAAGAGACACTTAGATGTTGGTTTTCCCTGTACATTTCATTTGCACCTATAAATAACACTTCTGGTTTTCCTAGGACCGTTCTACTGCCATTACAATTTGTATGAGTGGTATTTGGAGCTTCATTCTCTAATCAGCTGGAATTCTAGAAGATACTGTATGGACAAGGTCAATGGCAGCTGAAAGGAAAAAAGACAGACAAGCTGAATAGCCATATTATATTTTACAAAAGCCATAATTTTCCCCACCATGAAAGTATCTAAATTGAATTTTCACATGCTTTCCATGTGCTTGCGCCATGGTGATCACCCATTAGATTTGTCAACACACCCAACCTGCATTAACAGCTGTTTTTCCAAAGCAATGATTTCCCTTCCTGCTGTTAACAGCTTCATCCCTCTTACAAATTATCATGGTCAAAGGTGCATGGTGTCCCTGTCTGTATTGTGAATTTCATCCATCAGCAGTTTCTTAAAAAAATCCAATGCAAATATTTTGGAGGCCTTAACACTTAAAAGGCCAGAGACCATGTCATCGAGCTTTTAGTGTCATGGTCCTGTGTTCCTGTCTGTGTTTCCCTTGTTGGGCCGCCAGATGGCGGCACTTCTGTTTTGTGTCCTGCTTGTACCCTGTGTAATTGTATGATTGTCTTCAATTGTTCAATTATTGGTTCCTGGTTGTCTCGTTTTCCCATCCCTCTCTGTGGCCTGATTGTTCATGGTGCCCTCCTGTGTCTCGTCAGTGTCTGTCTATTTAAGTTCCCTTCTCCTGGACTCAGGTGCTGGATCTTTGGTTGTTGGTTGTGTTTAGTTGCGTGTCTGATCATGTTCCTGCCCTGTGTGTTCCTGCCATGTTCTGTTTTCCATGTGTTTTTGGACTTTTGGTTTTCCTGTGTTTCTGAAGTTTTGAAGAGTTGCCCTGCGAGGCCTTTTGTTCCCTTTTTGTTAAGTAAAGTCTTTTGTTCTTACCTTTTGGAGTTTGAGTTTTTCCCCCTCTGCATTTGGGTCCTAACCCCCCACGCACCCTGACATTTAGACTTTAAAATTAAAATTAGTCCATGATCACAGCCAATTCAAAAGCAAATTTATAGTTTTCATGGATACCGTACGATATTTAGTTACACTTTGATTAAAAATCCCAGAATCAGGAAAAATGCATACTTTGCATTTATTGTTCAGCGTGTTTTTTATTTTAATTCCTGTTTTATTCCTGTTCTTTTTCTTACACCCGTCGGTAATGAGAAGAATGACAATAAATGCAACTTGAATAATCTTTTCATTTTAATTGACTGTTGTCAAAATGATAGCTGCAGTACTGGCAACAATTATGACTAGACTGTATTTATAAAAAGAGTTTATAAGAGATTATACATATATAATGTGTAATAAATGTAATATCAACGCATCACCAAAATTTAGAGATATTAGCATTTGAGTTAACCAAGCAATAATACCATTACAAATTCCTATATGTACTAGTTCATACCAACAGTTACTGATGGTCATTACCACTCGTGGTCAGTAAAATATTTAGATAGAATAGGGGAGAACCAGCAGACCTGTAACAATTTTTTAAAAATTCTGTATTACATAACATTAAGTTTGAGGTAATCACAACCTGTTGGCATACAATTTAGACAAAAATTATGTAGTCCAATGTAGTATGTATTGTACAGTTGTAACAGAGGCACGCGGTACAATTGTAACATTTACCATTTAACAACAAAAAATAACTGCATAAATTGTGAATATCTGCTATATTTACTGGACAAATTGCATTTGGGTAAAAAAAAAAAAGAGTATACTGTGCATGTATATTTAATCCAGCACAAGCCAAACTAGTTTAACCTTTTAGCGCGCATGCCAAATATTGCCAATCCTTTCCCATTTAGGGAGTACCCTATTTAAAGCTTTATAAATCCACATGTGAAAACCACAGAGACTTGAAAAATGGCTTAAATGAAGCAAGACATTTGTACAATTTACAATACTAACGCAGATTAGTTTATATTCATAATTCTGGAAGAAATACAGTGCCACAAATGCAATTGTCTAGACAAAAATCAAAAATGAATTTGCATTTTTTTAGTTTGCAATGAAATACTGAGAGATTGCATATATACAGCAGGTTAAACTATACATGTGCTAAATCAAAAATTTCTTGACCACAAGTTCATAAAATCTAAGGGTGGATATGTAGAACTACTATAGATTTATGAAGCAAATCCAACGCAGTGTACCCAGCATCTCCAAATCTATTCAAAATGTCTAAATTATGCATTGCTGTAAATCACAACATATTCACGTATTTCACTACAAATCAACTGTTTTGACTCAAACTCACTGTTGCATCATTTTCAAGTGGGAATTACAAGCTTTCCGTCAGTACAGTGGTCTAAAATATCTAGGAATCCAGAGGCGTATCCAAAGTTTCTCTAAAAATGAATAAAATGCTTTTTGTCCATTATAAAGCATATAAATGAGCCCCTTATGAAGATGGAACATTGCTATCAGATTAAAAAATATTGTCACACAATGCGGTACAGTACCTAAATGTGTAATAATTAACTCTTGTATGTATTTCTATACTCTGTACTCTCCTATGTTTTCTTGTATGGGGATGGGACGACATGAAAACAATTTTTAACAGTCCACCACTGTTGCAATGTTCCAACTCTCACCTCATCACTGTTGCATGCTTCACAAAAACTATTACACTACTAACGCTTACATTAGTGTGAAATATCCGCATTAAATAATACCATTAACCTATTTAAAGATTTAAAGGACACTCAATTTCAAAAATAACGTATATAACCGAAGTATTTTGAGCAGTAATAAGCCGCGTTTCCACCGCAGGAACTTTACCCCGGAACTAGGAACCTTTTGAGGAACTCAGTGCGTTTCCACCGCAGGAACTAGGGTCTAAATTTAGTTCCGGGGGCTTTATTTTACCCCCAAATAAGTTCCTGCTCGGGGGGTTGTACTTTCCAAAAGTACCGGAATCTTTGGGGTGGGGCGCAAGCGCTGAAAATTTCTGATTGGTTGACTACTTGCAGTATTTTATTTCTAACCGCCATGTTTAAAAATCTGCAGCCGCAAACTAATAACTTCAAATCAAACTTGTATGTTATGCGGCGCAGTAGCCTAGTTTTGGTTATAGCCTGCCAACGTCTTGGAATTATAACGTGTGCTCTTCTGTTCTTTTCTTGCTTTAGTATTTGTTTTATAAAATGCTAAGCATTCGTGCTGGGACAGCATATTACGTACCAAAACATTCAAACGGATTAATTCGGTTGCTGAATATTTTCTTCCGGATTTTCTTTGTTAGCCCGTTGTAATTGACTCAAAACGTTTGATACAGTTATGTGAGGTATGCGGTAGTTCTGCGTAATTCACATTGGTGATACAGTAAAAGCAAACTGGAAATCACCTTCCGCACATTTTGTCAGGGTAAAATAAAAGGTAATTCTAGTAATCGTCCCTTTAGCTTTTTCAGACTGCCGTAATTTTACTCTGCCATTCTTCAATTCCACAAAAAGACCAGGAAAACTATGGACTAATTTATGGTGCATGGTTCGCATCTGGAGGGCACACTTCACTGCTCAGCTAGCAGTAACTTCGAAGGAAAGCAAACGGTGGCTGTACCACTACTAATTTAAATTTTCACGCAAGTCCAAGTTTTCGTTCTATTCTTGTCATTTTGTGATTAGCCTATATGGAATTGACGATGAGAAAGTAATCAAACAGCAAATTGTTTACAACGTGTGCATGTTTTCTGCTGTTGTTGCCAGTTATATTGGAAATGTGAATGCATTCTGTTGCCTCGGATGTCAAGACATGAAAGTGAATGTTCGCATAAAAACATAATGAATGTGTTTGAGAGGATATATAAAACAGTTACAATCTGACTATTGGCCTGTTATATCCTATTTGTTGCATAACAACGGTCCAAGTTCAACTACCAACGACAGTTTTGCTTGACAACGGTAAAATATGCCCAAACGGCTACAGAAGAATATTTCAATCGATAAAAACAAATAAATACAAAAGTAACCATATATAGTCATTGTTGGTAACCCGTTGTATATAAGTGGAATAAACCCCTCCAGGCTGTCCCGGTTATTAGAAAATAATGTAGGCTACTTCGGTGGTAGTATGGGGTTACAGAAGAAATCATAGGACAGATGGACCGACGACAACGTTGCTTTTTCATACATCAGCGGGCTAATTTGCCTAATTTTCACGGGACTTTAGACCGCGGTGGAAACGCAGACAACCATGGGCTGAAGGAACTTTTTATTTCCTTGAAAAGTAGTTCCTGGGACTAAGTTCCAGGTACTTTTGGTGGAAACGCGGCTATACTTACATAGCAATGATGAAATCTTACCTATGTTCAGTAGATGAGACAGACAGTAAATCAATGATGCTGTTCTATTCGCTTCTGTTTTGCTCCAGAAAATGCCAGCTAGGTCTGTCAGCAAACATATGGCTTAGCTATGCCCAGAAATCATCAATAATAATAGAATTTTCCAAGAAATTATGAAAAGGGTGCAGCATCTTTTACTGCTACCACAGAGTGAAACACATTGTGTTTTAAATGCACTTATTTTGTCAGTCATGTCATCATTTATTTAGTCATGTCAATGAGGAAGACTGAAAAAAACTTTCAGCCAGAGAATTACAGGCATCAATCCCATGCTGATTTGGTACCAGGAGATGAATGATGGAAATAAGTGTACAGAGGTTAAGAGTTTCATTGGGTGGTATGGTATATGGTATGGTACCCGAGAGATCTGGTACCCGAGAGATCCTCTAGGCAGAGGCAAATTTGCATACATACAGTATATATTCTTTTTATTTTTTCCACAGGAACTACTTCTTGTTTGCACTCATATAGCTGGCTGTTAACTTTCGACTGTCAGACTCAGCAGCAGCTTGCAGTCAAATGACCGCTGCTCTGATTTTAACAGGATAGGGGGGGGGAAATACATTTTAGTGACAGGCTGTAAATAGGGACAGGCTATTCTTGTTACTCATAACATTTTTGTGTGTATTTGAGTCAAATTTACATTTATAAACAGGTATTCATTAAACGTTGGGGTCAAAACTGAAACTAACAATATCCAATAGTCAATAGGAATAACAATAGTCAAGATAGGTTTGAGCACAGTCTATAATATTTTCCCATATTAGTTTCACTGATGATATTTGTCTGCAGTAACGATACAGTAAAATTGTTTTTTAATTTTGAATTTATTCAAGATAAATTGCCCGTGAGTTGTGTCCCTCCTGCCAGTGTTTAGTTCCTCATTTATCAAATACAATCGGACAACAAATAGGGGAGCGTCACCATAAATCTAATGCCTGTTAAATGTATAAAGAATTTGAGCCAATCCCAAGTTGTCTGGGAGGCTGTTCCAGCATCGGGGTGTGTAATAACAGAAAGCAGCTACACCAGATCTATATTTTAACCTAGGAACTACTAAGAGGCGTGTCCCAGATGACCTCAGGGACCTGGTTGGTTCATAACCCACGAGCAGGTCAGAAATATACTGTGGAGCCAGGCCATTCAGTGCTTTATAAGCAAGAAGTCAAATTAATTCTTGAGGCTACAGGAAGCCAGTGCAGTGATCGTAGGACAGATGTAATGTGATCTATTTTCCTAGTCCCAGTCAGAATTCTGGTTGCAGCATTATGAATGAGCTGGAGCCATCTCACAGCTTTTTTGGGAAGATCAGAGAAGAGACCATTGCAGTTGTCCAATCTGCTGGTAATAAAAGCATGCACCAGTTTCTCCAAGTCCGATTTTGATAAATAACCTCTTATTCTTATTCTATATGTTTTTTTAAAGTGATAAAAAGATGATCTTGTGACACTTAATATGACTTTTAAGAGTAAGGTCAGCATCCACAATGACATCAATATTCTTAACTTGATCCTTACACTTAAGAGACAGAGTATCAAGTTGAACCTTAAGTTCTTTTCTCTTAGTTATACTACCAAATGTAATTACCTCAGTTTTATCTTTGGTTAGCAGCAGACAATTTTGGGACATCAAATCATTTATGTCTTCAATGCATTGAACAAGTGAGTCCACAGGACTAAGGCCATCAGGGGAGAGAAATATATAGAGCTGTGTACCATTCGCGTAGTTATGGTACTGTACATTATTTTTTATTTACATGTTCTTCCCGTGTCCACGTGGGTTTCCTCCAGGTACTCCGGTTTCCTCCCACAGTCCAAAGACATGCAGGTAAGGTTAATTGGAGACTCAAAATTGCCCATAGGTATGAATGTGTGAGCGAATGGAGGGTGTATTCCTGCCTCTCGCCCAATGCACGCTGGGATAGGCTCCAGCACCCCCTGCGACCCTGCTCATGATAAGCGGGTATAGAAAATTGGATTGATGGATGGATGGATGCTGAAGTGGAAGCATATAGAGATTGAATAGCAGAGGACTGAGGATTGAACCCTGTGGGAGTCCACATGAAATGTTGATCTTTCAGAAACAAAGTTATCAATTGAAAAAGTAATTCCTGTCCTGTAGGTAGGTCCTGAACCAGTTGAGAACCAGACCAGACAAACCTACCTACTTTTCTAGTCTATCCAACAATATCAAATGATCAAGTGTGAAATGCAGCACTGAGATTGAGAAGTACAACAATAGAGAGCTTATTTGAGTTTGAGTTCATCCAAAAATCATTTATGACTTTGACAAGAGTTGTCTCAGTACTGTGGTGCGGTCTAAATCCTGACTGGAAATAGTCAAAGTAGCCATTTGAAATTAAGTAGTCATATAATTGGTTATACACAATTTCTTCCAGAACTTTGTTAAGAAACTGAAGATTGGAAATAGGTCTATAATTACTGACATCTGAAGCATCAAGAGTGCTCTTTTTTAACAAAGGTTTAACCACAGCTGCTTTTAGTGAACTTTGGAAAACACCGGACTGAAGAGATATTGACAATTTGCAATAACTCTTCTGCTAAGCAGTTAAAAGTAGCCTTTAAAAATGAGGTAGGGAAAGGATCGAGGCAACAGGTAGAATATTTGTGCTTTGGTACAGCTTCTTTAAGCATTAGAAGATCTATAACACTAAAATGTGCCATAGCTCCTATGCCATTGTTGGGTATGGGGGATTCTTGCCTGACATAATAGTGCTAATAGATTGTCTACTGTTGATAATTTTATTGTTGAAAAAAGCAGCAAATTTAACACATTTTGTGGTGGAAAGAAACTCAGGGGCTATTAATAAAGGGGGGTTCACCAGTCTATCAACATTGGAAAAAAAGTATAGGTGCAATGTTTGCATTTTTACTAATGATTATGGAGAAAAAGGACTGTTGAGCATTTTTCAATTCTAAATTGTATTGTTGAAGTCTGTCCTTATAAATATCATAGTGAACAAGATGTTTTGTCTTTCTCCACCTTCGTTCTGCCTGCCGACGTTTTCTTTTTTGCTGTTGTACTATTATACCGCATATTGAGCTTTCTGCTTTCCAGAGATAACTTTGACCTTAAGAGGATCAATCAACAAATTTTTTTAGCTCTAAAATTAAAATGTTCCACAAGATCATTAACTGAATGTGTGGTGGGCACATTAGACCTCGTCATCTTATTCATAAAACTTTTAGCAGTGCTTTCATCAATGTAAAGTTTTTTTTTTTTCTTCTTTTACCCATCTTTGTAATTCTGGGCTTAGAGACACACCAACAAAGACGCCAATGACCTGAAATTCAAGAGCTGAGACTGCAGTAACATTGAGGCCTTGTGGTGATCAGATCTAGTGTATGTCCTCCATCATGGGTGGGCCTAGATACATGCTGTGATAGTACAAAAGCCTCTAACACACTAATCAGTTCCCTGGCATGAGCATCAGCGTGGTTGTGAATATTGAATTCTCGTGATATTGCCATACAGCCAAAGTCTGCCAAAAGTTTGGACAATAACTCATCTATGAAACCACTGCTGGACTGTTTCGGAGGACAATATACAGTGAGAAACAACACTGGGGTAGCATATTTCATTGTCATTGCTAGGTATGTAAAAGTCCCCAAATTACAATTTCTTGCATCAGAACACATCAGAGAAAAACTTGCTACACCCCCCTCTCCTGCCAGTTCTACGAGCATTTAAAAAATGAAAATGAGGGCGCAGCTGCTAATAGGACAGAACGTTTCATTTAAAAACAAAAAATCCAGTTAATGTTTACTGATTAGATTATCAATAATAAACATCTTCCCAGCTAAGAATCTGACATTTGATAAGGTTTCAGTGGGTTTGTCATATGCCTGGCAGACGGGTTTGCAATCAGAGGCAATCAAATGGTGAATAAAAATCAAGTAGTTTAAGTTAACCATGGTGGGTCTAAATACTGAGTGGGCCACTACAGGTCTGTGGTAGGAAGTGATGGTGCCTATGTTGAGTTCTTGTACAGGATATGGTGTTTTGAGAGATGCATTTCCTACCGTACTCGCCTGTCATGCATGGAGGCGGAAGTTGATGTTCTCAGAAAGCATAAGGGCCCCGCTTCTGTTTGGGTGTAGACTGTTTCTCTTTAAAATAACAGGCCTTGCCCAAAACAGGTCGAGGTTGCTTACATAGGGGAACCTGATTTACAATAAATCAAATCATACATAATTTTAAAAAGTTACCTGTCCTTGAAAAGTTTTTTGGAGTGTATTCTAGTGGGAATTGGATGCTAGGTTACCTTAAAGAAACAATGTCCCCATCTGTAAATGTAACACCTGTTACACTTACACTTTAGATTTAGAATACAGGGACAGTGTGGAAAACCATCTACATGTAGTGTCCTTCTGGGAGACCTTTTACCATTTTAAATAGCGTTTTATTTAGTAAAAAAATTAATTTTACTCAATGTGTAATTTGGTTCAGTGTTTAATGCTAAATGTGTTCAGCTAATTTGCTTGCAACATTGAAAATAGATTAGTCTGTGTTGTAGGCCATTAGCTTTGTCAAGGTTTACCTGGGCCTTAAGAAACAAACAAAAACAGCTTTCCTCATCGATTTGGATAAGCTGAGGATCTGGTCTCGCGTTACCATTGGAAATGTGTTTTCTTAACATTAGTATGTGCAAAAAAAGTCTGCATACACACATTATAGGGTGTCTTATGTCAGGGCTCACAGAGAGGACAGGACCCAGATGCAGAGATCATACAGGGAGGCAGAGTTAGTAAATAAGCCTTTACTGAAGACATCAAAAACCAGTAAAAAAATAAATAAAAATAAACAGTTCAACACTAGAAAACAGGGTAATTATAAACTAGACACAGAGCACTAGCAGCAAGGAGACCATGCAAAAATACAGAAACCCCAAATAGCAAACTGAACAAAACCAGGAACTTAAATACATGGTGAGACAGGTGCAGGCAATCACAGGAAATGAGCAGACATGTGCGGAATGTGAGAAACCAATAATCCAATTACAACCAACCCAAGTAGACATGAGACATGAAACACAGGGTGAAAAAAGGGAATTGGCGGTCCAGAGCTAGAGCCGTGACAGTTTTCATTTACTGTTACAATTATTCCGCACCTCTGTTGCAATAATACTAGGTGGTATAAATGTAACATCGGACTACGTGTATATTGGTTTTAATACCTTGAACTTGGATAAGGCTAATTGGTGTCATAAAACACTCCCTTTAATCTCCATTGAATAACTCATTATTTCTTAACGTTGGATCATTATCGTTCTTTGTTTTTTTTTGTTATGCAGTGGAGTCTTCCATCCCTCAAATACGTTGAACTGACCGACAATAAAACCAGATTGGCATTTGAAAACCACAACTACGTTTCATCACCAACAGAACAGAAAACACACACAAAGCATAGAGCATGCGGCGCTGCAGTTCTAATACTTCAGAAACATGTTCAGAAATAAACATTATTAGTAGGACTATCTATTCATGGAATACTTCATTCAAATGAGGAATACAATGGGTTGGGAGGTGAAAGTGAAAGTGCGCTTTTCAAAGTGAGATAGGAATGCACGTGCAATTAACAGCGAAGTGAAACTGAAACTGATGAATTCACGCTATTCTAATAGGTAACGTGTTTACGGTTCATGTAATGGTAAATGGTAAATGGTAAATGGACTGCATTTATATAGCGCTTTTATCCAAAGCGCTATACAATTGATGCCTCTCATTCGCCAGAGCAGTTAGGAGTTAGGGGTTAGGTGTCTTGCTCAAGGACACTTCGACATGCCCAGGGCGGGGTTTGAACCGGCAACCCTCCGACTGCCAGACAATCGGTCTTACCTCCTGAGCTATGTCGCCCCTATGTCGCCCCTAATGAAATACAAACGTTACTATATATGCATTCCACTACTATAGTGACGATTATACCTATTGGAATATATCTATTTTTTCACAGGCAATATAAAGCCTAGTTATTCTGTAACTGTGTTTGAAACATTGGGGTTCTGTAGGCTGTTTGTCACCAGCTTCAGTATCTTGTAGACTAATCATTCAGTTCCTGGCAAAAAATATATAATTAGTAGTTGTATGCATAGTTATTTTATGACAGTCTTTATTTTTGTTTTATCTCATTGTTATACATCCATCCATTCTCTATACCCACTTATCCTGGGCAATGTCATAGGGGGAACTGAAGCCCATCCCAGCATGCATTGGGCGATAGGCAGGAATACCCTGGACAGGCTGCCAATCTATTGCAGGACACACACACCATTCACTCATACATTCATACTTATGGGCAATATAGAGTCTCCAATTAGCCTACCTGTATGCTTTTGGACTGGAGTACCCAGAGGAAACCCACGCGGGCATGGAGAGAACATGCAAACTTCACACAGAAAGGGCCCAAGCCGAGATTCAAACCCATGACCTTCTTGCTGTGAGGCAACAGTGCTACCCACTGCTCCACCGTGCCACCCTTCTCATAGTTATATATAATGTAAATGTATTTTATTTTATCATTTATTATTGTTAAAAATAGTATTTATTGTTTGGATTTGTTCCAGCGTCATCAAAAAGCAGTTGAATTTAACTATTTCAGTTCTGAGGGTATATTTCCTGCCAGGTAATATGCATTTTTTTGCATTATAAAGCAATAGTATGTCCTATTGACATGGCTCTATGATGTGGTTACTCCATACAGTATATTCCTGTAAGGTAACATGATATCATTTAACATTAGATGTTTATCAAGGCATATTACAGGCATGTTGAGAAAGATGCTAAAATATAAGTGAATTTTTAGTGATCACAATTATGTGCAAATTTGGTTTTGATAGTGCTTTTAGTGGTTTTTCTGAATGCATCAGTCATTCTGTTGCCAGACACATTCATACCTTGGTAGCCAATCAACACTTTCTCCCTGCTGTCTAGTGGGGGAGTTCTGACCACAAAGCTCTACAACAGATACATAAACCATCTGAATAATGTGATGTGCTGAGTTGTGGAATTTGTGTGTGCCACTGGCTGCACCCTGGCACTATGTGACATTGATTCCAGAAAATACAGCCCTGAGACTTTCAATAAACTCTGAAAATGCTGTGTCAGGTCAGAAAATGCAGTCTGAATAAGGCTAAAGACAACTGCACGGAGTGCAACCAATTTGTGTATTGTTTCTGCTCACCTGTTCATAATGTTTGCTTATTACACACACTAACAATCAAACCACTTTGTTTTCCCTTGCTGTGCCCTCTTGTTGTGACCTACTTGATCTCAACTGTCAGGGGAAGAGGAGGGAGGAGGAACCAACTATAAGTAGCCCTGTAATTTACATATGCAAACATTGCCTGTGTGAAATGAGGCAGAGGCTCAGGCACTACCAAAAACAGTGACAGGAATTTTTACATCTAGTTCCCCATTCTAGAAGCACAATATTTACTAAATGTACTAATACTACTACTACAGCTACTCATAATAATAATAATAATAATAATAATAATAATAATAATGATAATAATGTGGCAGGGCTTGGTTTGCGGGAGGAATTCAGGGAAATTAGAGGACCACGCCTACTGGTTAAGTAGGCACACACCTGGATGACATTACGAATCATTCCAGGATTTAAAAGTGTGCTTCTTTCCACAGTAGGTGTCTGAGACCGGGGATCCCCTGTGAGAGAGAGAGAGAGAGCGAGCGAGCGAGAGCGAGAGCGAGAGCGAGAGCGAGAGCCCGAGCCCGAGCCCGAGCCCGAGCCTGAGCACGCCGCAAGCCGAAAGCTGAAAAGTGAAATGTGTAATTTCATTTATTTTGTCTTTGTTGTTTTAGTTTATTGTTTTTGCCCCGATCCCGTGAGGGTGACAGGAGAAGGTTTTTTGTTTGTGTTTGACCGATTGCTCCTCTCTCTTACTCGAAATAAACACCGGAGAAATACAGAATTTCCCGGCATCTCCATGTGTCCAGCTTTTCTGTCCCTTCCAGGGTAGTCACGGCATGTGACAAATAATAATAATAATAATAATAATAATAATAGTAATAATAATTCATTGCATTTATGTTGTGCTTTTCTCACACTCAAAACACTTTACAGTGATGAGGGGGAAACTTGCCTTGACCACCCACCTGGGTGATGCACAGTCGCCAGTTTGTGCCAGAACGCACACTACATATCAGATGAGGTGGAAAGGGGGATAAGTCTTTTTGCAAAATAAATCAGGGGTTGATTAGATGGCAGATTTAGAGAGCCAGGATGGGAATTTAGCCAGGACACTAGGAAACCGCCCACTCTTTGCAATGAGTGTTATGGGGTCTTTAATGACCACATTGATTCAGGACCTTGATTTTATGTCCTATCCGAAAAACAGCATCTGCTACAGCACAGTGTCCCCATCACTGCACTGGGGACCAGAGGGAAGATCGCCCTCTGACCCACCATGAACTTAGTTTTCCCAGGTGGTCTCCCATTGAAATACTAACCAAACTTATACTTGCTTAGCTTCCGCCATTCTGAGCAGGGTGCAGGGTGGTATGGCACTACTACAACAACTAATAATAATAATAATAATGATAATAATAATAATAATAATAATAATAATAATTAATTAAATGTCTGGGCTCCATAGACATTTTGTTGCTGTTTTGGACACTGCAATCTGTGTCTTCATCCCAAAAGACAGCGAGCAAGCAAGAAAGAAAGAAAGAAATAAATAAATAAATAAATAAAAGACTTCATTGTACTGCAGCAAAAGAGTTTCTGGTATGATCCACTTTGCAGAATTTTCCAGAAGTATGAAAAATACTAATCAAAAGATCATGGGGCAGTGTGATGACACAAAATTACAACTGCATATTCATATTATCCGTTAGTCAGTGGAATGAGTAATTCAGTATGCAATGTTTTGTCACCCCCGACAATCATTTTTATTTTATTTTATGCTCTTTGCCAAGAATAGTAAACAGTATTGGCTTTCATCTTGAACTGGCCACAAAGTTTCCCTTAATACCTTTTTCCCTTACTGTTGCTGTGTTTTGTTTCTGTGTGTACTGGTGGTGTGGTGATTAAGAAGGATGATATGCTTGTAGTCCAGAGGTTACAGGCTCAATTTGCAGATAGGGAAATGTCCTTTTAGCCTTGAGTGAGGTAACTGAATTGCTTTCGTAAATATCCAGCTGAATCATGGGGTAATGTGTTATAAATGATACTGGCATTTGCCAAGATAATACTTAATGCAAGTTCTGAAATAACAGTACCCCAACTGTCCCCAAACAACACCTTCATAAACTGCCAAGTCTCATTGTAAGAAAAACACAATTTCCATAATACCACAGAAACATGAAGAAAAACAGGTCTCATTGCAGCAACTGTTCATGGAGGCAATAGCCAAAGCAGGTTTGTAAGACTTAGAGCTGAATGTGTGAGCTGATTATCTTTTCTGGGGCACAGTGGTTAATCCTTTTCCCTTGTTTTCAGGCCTAGGTAGATCAGCCTGAAGGTTATAACTGTTTCTTATTTTCTTATGAAGACAAAGATGGAACCAATCCCTTTCTACTTTTTCCTTTCCTCAAGCTCTTGTGCTCAATACATGTTGTTATTACCGGGGTTTTTGTGGCAGGATCATATAACTAGTTAGATGATGACCAGGTTTAGTAATCTCACTTACTTTTCATCTGCAGGCAAACAAACATAATCAGTCCAGGCTGTGCCATGACAGTGGCTAAACAAATTGGAGATGTTTTTTAATTGATAAAAATTTTACAACCATCAAACTCTCAAAATTTGCTTTTCAAATTTGTGTGAGTAATTCACACAAAATAATTTCAGGCTGTTAGCCTGGTTAGTACTTTATATGTGTGCTTAATATTTACTGCATGTATTTAAAAAACTCAAAACCTTTTCTGGCATGTTTTCATTTGTTTACACGAAACCTGTGAATGGCATGACTGTTGCTCAATTCTGCTATTTGGCAAAGCTCAGGAAGAACTTCAGCTAATTAAGGCTTTTAGATCCATTATCCACCGCAACACATACCCTGCACCATACATCCAAATTATCACAGATCAGAGACTTTCTTTATTACCAGATTGCAATTTAAAAGTCATTTCATGTGCTTTACGTATCAAAAAACGGTACTGCTCAGGACTTCAGAACAAAGTCTTTGGGGAGGACTGCTTTGTCTTTGTCAATTTTCTCTACCCAAGCACCTGGAAAGGGAATCATTGCATGCAAGTGAAACAGCAGCGGTGTTGGCAGAATATACATTTTGTAACCAGGTAACAAGCAAAGTGGTTTTTAAACAGCTTCTCTCCCTCAGCACAAATAAGAAGACTCTGGAGGAAATGAATTTACCTTTGTTTCTGGCTGAGTTCCAGAATTCTCTGGACATCCTTTTTGGGCACCCTCTCACCATTTTTCAGAGACTGTAAAAGAAAAGTGGAATATTTTATCTTCAGAGGACAGCTTGCTACCCAAAGCACAAAAACAAATACCGCATAACAGTGCAGGAAAAAAAGAACTCAAAAACTGCACCTGCACTCAACAAATAGGCCACTGAAGTACCTTCATTTATCATGAGGCAAAGACACGTCACCATTGATACCCTGTGGTCTCAGGGCAACGCATCCCAAGCATTTATTCCTGTGAGATGTCATCTGGCATTTGCACAAGGGAATTGACAGAATTGATGTTTCTTTGCCGTTTTTCTCTGAACAAACCAATCATTTTTTTCTTCCTATTACTTGGAACCCAATGGAATGTTACAGTTGCTAACCGATAAGAACAAAATGAAATCTAGCCGCAAGCTGCGAATCCGGGGTTCAAGCCAACGTGGACCGTTAGAAGGTGAAAGCCGCGAAGTGCAATAAGAACTAGTCAGAATCAGAGTAATTGTAATAGTCAAGTCCATTTATGCATACAAGGATACAATATGTTCATTCTAAATGAATGATTGAAAAGGTTTAACTGCACAACAAATTAACAGTCGCATAGGACCATCATCATCATGTCAGACAAGAACTATAAGAAATAGTCATCATATCATACAAGAACTAAACAAATAAATGACGGTTTGATTGTGTCTGCTTGAAAACTATTTAATGATAAGTATTGGGTTTGGGAACTGGGAGCCTTCAACACACTTATAATTATAATGGCTACATTTCTGTTTGTAATTGTTATTTATTTTACTGGTACACTCGAGGTGCCACATAATACCAGGATATACCCATATATACTCATTCTAGCTAAATCCAGTTCCAATTTACATTCTTGAATGGTCATTTTTAGATGTGAAGCACCTTTATGACCAGCAATGTCACTAACTCACTCAGTCAGTAACTCAGTCAGTAATTTAGTCAGTTAATTAATGGTTCTTGAGGCAAATTTGTAGAGTGAGGATAGATGGATGTCTGTAGCAAGTTTCGTGTAAATTGGATTCACGGCGTAGGAATTATGACCTTCATCAATTGAATAATAGTTGAATTAAAAAATATTGAAAATTAGGCAAAATACGATTGTACTAGGTGTTTGTTTCTGACTAATTTCTGTGATCACAATGTTTTGCGTTAGTGTTTTAAACATCAAGACATTTTATCACATTTCATCTGTCTCTGCTGATGTAAAATGTGATGAAATTAGGAGTTGGGCGTATCTACAGGCCAGAGTACAGGGCCTGTCGAAAGAAAGGGGCATGTCGAAAGCATGTTTCTATTTGCCAATAAGTCAGATGATTAAATACATCATCCAGTCAAAAGCACACTTCAAAGAAGTTGGCGTAATGACAGCGTTTGGGAATTAGGAAGTGCATCTCAGTTTCTATGGTCATTCACATAGCAATATGTGAATGGCCATAGAATATGACAGCGAGTATACATTCAAATAATGTTTGAAAACCCAATGTTGTGGTATTTATGTGTACTGTTGCGGTCTGCGATGCAAGTAGTGCAGTGCATCTTTTTTTTCTTCTATGATGTTTATATATATTGTGCAATATCTTAACCAGTTTTTTGTGACACGAAACAGTATGTTTCATCATATGTACGCTTGATATCGGTATTGGAAATTTTTGATGGATGCATGATGTGTGGCACATAAGTTGTCTAATGCTCTTAAATCAGATATTTTAAATGTGATTTCTCATACAGGCTGTGTCAACTGGGGTCTATATTCTGAAGAATTTCAAAATGAATACCAGGTCTTGGAATGTGGCACAATCTACAAAAACATTTCCAAAGGGCTCTGCGGCTATGGAAATAAGGGGGTGTTTTACGCATTTTAATCAACAATGGACAACGGTGAAAAAATTTTGAAAATCTTTCCACCTTCTGAATTGTGCCCCTAGGTTTATTCTATTTTACAGCAAGCTCTATCCAATTCTCTTTTCTTGTTTTTGGCATTAGATAGCACTGGCAATGGAGTAGGTTGTTTTTTTCTGCAGTTGTGGAAACTCTCAAAATTTGCATCAAGCTAGAGATAGTTCATTGAGCTATGTCAGGGGAACAGAGATTGTCATTCTTTGAGAAACTCACAAACTCCAGTTGTTACTCAAAATATTGCAGTTTAGTAAGCCTCTAGTGCCAAAAAGCTAATTTCCCCATTGAAGCCCATTCAAACCAAAGAATTTACCCTGGCCAAATTCAATTATTTTGGCCAATACTTTTAAACTCTAAAATTTCTTTACACCACACTACAATTACTATCCAGTCACCTTTTTTTTCTTTTTTGCTGAGCCCCACACTAGAAGATATATGATTTATTTAATTCCAATTTGGCCTGCATAGTTTTACATCACTGTGCATGCACCTGCTTACACAGGCACACCCACACATGAATGAGTACAAAGCTATGACTAACTCATCGATTTACTTGTGACTTCACTGAACAGGGTTGAACTGCGAGAGTTGCGTACACAGAACCAATGTTTCAGAATACATTGGGTATGAAACATTGATCTCAGATTACATGAATTCACCATCATTATTGTTTTGATTACATTATTACCATTAATATTACTAATAATAATGTTACTTGCCATAATGTTCTTGTGTCTATTGTTCATGGTGATGAATCATGACTAATAAATAAATAAATAATAAAGCTGTCGTATGTTATTTTGATATTGCTACTAATAGCCTGCTGTTATTTGAAATATTTTTAATTGTAACTTCTGTCTTTGCATGAAGATGGTGCAGATGATGATGAAGAGTAAGTAATCACATATGAAAAATAAATAGGCCATGAACATAAATAAATAATGAGAACAGCCTAATAAATTTAATTTGCTCTTAAATTAGTTTTGAGATGATGCTATGTTGCTGATTAAGGTGAGGAGATGATTGAATACTGCTACTCTCATTGAAGTTCTTTTCATGCTAAAGGTCCAGTTAATAGCAGATAGTGACAATGGCATCACATTTTGCTTTTAACTGAAGGCTACCATTACCTGCTTTTCAAAGGATACAAATGTTAATTTTTTTTCCTGTGAATTTGCCATCTCAGCATGTAGTTCATGATTAAAAAAAACACACTGACATGAAGCATAATTGACCATGACAGTTTGGAGTGATCAGCACTAGGCAATGACATCTTCTTGAATAATTTCCACCTTGTACTGCTTAGGTTATCGTAGTACCAGAGTTCACATTTTTACATTAGGCTACAATCAAATTACCAACTACATTCCTATTTATTTTGGAAGTCACTTGTCTCTCTCCTTAAATGCAGCAGCCAGCTAGCTTGCTACCTACAATAACACAAAATGACTGACAGCGCACAACACGTTTTGATTGTTGGATTTCAATCAGTCAATAGTTGTGGCTAGGCTGCTAGCTATAATTACTTATGTTACAGACCTACAGACATACAGTACAGTAATGGGGCAAACACTTGTGTGGATAGGTCTGTAATAGTCTATATTCAATAAATATGGCTAAATACTAAAATACAGATAAAAATATTTATTCATCCCCCCTTTCTGCAATGTAAATGGCTGTATATTTTTTGATCTGCTTGTAAATATGAATGTTATATGCTACTAGGAAAATTTCCCCATGGGGAAAACAAAGTTTGAATTAGCTTCCCAAAAAGGTAAACACAGGTGTAAACATTTGCCATCTTTCACACAAAACCAAGATGATGACCACTAAGTTTTACAATGTCCTTTTGGCCAATTTCAAGATAAGATATTGTTATTGACAGATGGAGCTAAATGTGCAATGGGGAAATTATTGATAATGGTGCTAGAGCATTTGTGATTATGTAATTGGCAGGAAAATGAAGAAGAAGGGGAAAAAAACAAAATAACCCAAGGCTTTATTATGTGGGTTTTATTATTGGTTTGGTTTCTGTCCCTTGTCTTTTTCTAGTCCAGGTTTCAGCTTAAAATGAGGCTCAAAGATGTGTGCACATCAGACCTGGGTCCAATACAAATACATATTTAGGGGTCCAAGCAGCGAAGCTGGTGGAACCCTATTGTATCTGTTAGGATTATTATTATTATTATTATTATTATTATTCTTATTATATTTCTCCGCTAAAAAGTTTGAGGCTCAGCAACCATAAGTCCTAGAGCAACCAAATTTGGCAGGTGGGTTCCTATGGCCCCCCACTACTCAGGCACTAAAAATCACCTATGTCGGCCAGATGGTGGCGCTATAATAAAGGGTCATGTTTAAAAGGTCATAACTCCCACACCGTAAGTCAGATCAACACAAAACCTCATCGACCGATGCATCTGAATGTGCTCTACAACTTTGCCATTGGGAGCACCTATGTCCGCCATTTGGACTTTTTTATTAGTTGGGGTGCGGAAGAGCTGGAGCTCCAAATCTAAACGGTTACGACATCTAGTAAACTTCTTTACGGCAAGCGACATCCATGGCGACGCAAGTAATCCGCACTCGTAAACCGTAAAGTCTAGTTTTTATCAGTCAGAGGACGGTCTGAACGTCGGGGAAGGAATGGAAGACAGTGCCACCCAGAGTGTGTGCTACGATACCAGTTTGTAAGTTTGATAGTAAAAGCGTTTTGAGAGGATGAATTACTGAACTACTTTTCTTTGGCATGGATCCATTTGAAGACAGTATCGGGTGAGTTTGTTAAGTCTTTAAATCTGTCATTATGGTGAGAAATAGCTAAACCATTTTATTGGTAGGTTTTGAGTTTCTGTGCAAACGTGCGAAAACACGCTGGTATAGTAAAACAATGATGGCAATACATGTATAGTCCCCTTCGTTCCGTTGCTACCATAACATAACACACTATCTTGTGTCTACAGCTGCAGTTTCTCACTGCAATTTCAAATATTGAATATAAACAAAAGACGCAATTTATGCTGTAAATCGTATTCTCTATTTAATCTCTAAATTGACTGTAAGCTTAGGGTTGTAACTAGGTAGTTGTTTCGTAGGTGACTTAACTCGTCTTAACGATTGCTTGTATTTTTGCATAGACTGCATTGTTGCTGTTCTCGTTTGTGTTAGTGTTAATCAGTTTAACCTACAGGGTCCAAGTTGAACTATGCGGTTGTTCCCTGCACTTAGAACGGTAGGCTACTGCCCTCTAGGGTTTTGTTCCTGGTTATGGTTATACATTTTGTTGTACGTCGCTCTGGATAAGAGCGTCTGCCAAATGCCTGTAATGTAATGTAATGCAATATTCTGTAGCAACAAGATAAACCCGACATTAGCCCTAAAATATGCCAATACAGCAGTGAAAACGCTGCTCACTGAATAACGAAATAAACGAGACAATTTTTTTTTTTAATTATACCATGTCATTCTACAGTCAATATCTGGGACTAAACATTGAATAAATATACAATCTTACCATTGGTTTTACGCGTAGAGATGTCCCTTTTGCGAATGAGTGGTCATATATTGTCTTGGACAATCTGTTTGTGAAATATACGCGGATTTTTGATCACTGGGTAGGCTACGTTCAAAAATAGCTGTGCGTAATACCACACCTGTTGCTTACGGCGTTGTCGCCCTTTTTAGGGCAATTTTGTCAGGATCTGGGGTAGGACTCAATCGCAGACAAAAGATCCAGTGAAAAAGTGGCGATTTATTAATACCAAACAGGGCGTCAGGAACAATAACAGTCTCATGGTCGCTAAACAGGCACAGGTAAAAAAATCCGAGAATCCAAATCCAACAAGGCAAAGGTACAGAAACGGAGCAGGAAAAAATCAGGTCGAGGGCACAGGCAAGAGTCAAAAAACCGGAAGCTAAGCAACAGAGCAGGCAGGCTAGAGGCGTAGTCAACAAACAGGCAAGGAATCAAAACCAGGAAATACGGAGATACAGGGCAAAACGCTCGAACGGCAACTGAGAGAAAACAGAGGCACGATCTGGCACAGGCTAATGGGCTAACAGAAATATATAGCAACAGAAACTGAGTGGAAGATGAGTAGCAGGTGGAGATGGCTGCCGAGGCTTGATTGAATGATGAGGCAAACAGGCAGGACTGGGGCGGAGCGTGGGCGGGAACCAGGAACCTAGGGAAAAAACCAAAGCACGCCCCATGCACTCGCACACACACACACAAAAAGCAAGCACGCAAAAATAAAATAAAAATAAACGGATTAAAAAAAATGAAATAAACAAAACAATAAATAAAGAAACAGGAACACAACGGAGACTCAGGCAGACCTCCTGACAAATTTGGCTTGATTGACAATTCATTTATTCAGTAGGTGAGAGTATAAGCTTTCTAACGATGTATAACATGTCTGATTTTGCTTTTGGAATAGCATTTTATAGGTCCGCGTAACCAAAATTTTTCTTATCTGCCAATGTCTAAATAAATAAAACGGTAGGCTACTTTGCGCGCAGCACGCGAGTTGATATTACGTCTTTTTTTTTTCGTTTTTTCTCAATGTCGTCTTTATTATTTGAAATGCGTATTTATGTGTTGTTATTATATCTGTCTCTGAGGCGCTCTGAAATGTGCATTCTCTGCTAAGCTGAGCAATGGATTGGAATATGTGTCTGACGTAGTGTTGCACGGTATACCAAAACTTCAGCACTTTCTCGGTACTTAAAAAAAAAAAAGAAAAAAAAAAAAAAAGGAAACGGTTCGGTATTAGAATATTCCGACGTTCAGTAGTTTTGAGTCAAATGTAAAAGCCAGGGAAAATTGTCTCCCGCATTACTGATTGAGAGGATGAAAAGTGTAATTTGTCAGAATCTTCGCTAGAAGGCAGTAGCAACTAAGGTTGCCAAGTGAGGTGACTTGCGCTTGTGCACTCAGCTCCTTGATACAGCGCAAGCTTTGACTCAGTTCACTTCAGTAGCAATAGGTGTTCCAATTTGGAAATATTTAATTATAGATAGATGCTGTATTGTTATTAAAATATGCTGTTTTTAAATCTATTTAAAGGTGAAAGACCTGTTTTAAAGATTATTTAGTTTACAACTGTTTAATTTTTGAAATATATTTCACATATTTTTCTATTGTTCAGTGTTGTAACACTATAGGCCTATGCATATTAATATGTTGAAGAGGCTTCAACTTAAAGGTTGTTAATGAACCAGGTTGCTTATAAACCATGAATTCGAAAATGAGGTCAACCCTTGTGGACATTACGTTTCTGATCTATTAAGGTAATTTCAGTATCGTTAGGTACCGAGTATCGAATTAGCATCATTTAAGTTTCAAGTATCATTTCAATATTGAGTATCGTGATACTACACCTGGTATCAGTATCAAGGTCAAGATTTTGGTATCCTGACAACACTAGTGTGATGCCTTTTAGTTGCGGCGCAGAAACACTGCAGCTGTGCATACACGCCAGGCCATCTAAGCGTTACGACATGCCATCTAAGTGTTACAACATAGTAAAGGCCTTTACAGGAAGCGGCCAGGACACATCCAGGGCGACGCAACTAAGTCATTCGACAGCGTCTCTTCGCACAAAATTGGCCATAAGTCATCAATATTTTATACAATCATCATAATATTCAGTAGATATGCTGGGTGCAGGCATATGATCATGAGGACAAAGCCATTTTAAAATCGCTCCATAGGGGGCGAGATGGTGCCAATGCTTGGACCCCTCCCAACGCCGCTTGCGGCTTTAATTGTATTTGTATTTGAAAATGTAGTTAAATACATATTTGAAATATTTTCAAATACATTTACAAATGAAATGCTTTGTATTTGATGGGATGGTATTCCATTCCTCAACCAGGATTTGTCACAGGTCAGCCAACGTGGTTGAATGGAATGGCCTGCCAACAGCCCAGACCTCAACCCAATTGAACACTTGCGGATCAGCTCGGGCGTGCTGTACGTGCTAGAGTGACCAACGCAACCACGGCTGACCTGCGACAAATCCTGGTTGAGGAATGGAATGCCATCCCACAGCAACGCGTGATCAGGCTGGTGACCAGCATGAGGAGGAGGTGCCAGGCTGTTGTGGCTGCGTATGATTCTTCCACCCGCTACTGAGGCTCCTGACTGTTTGTTCAATGAATAAAGCGTAAAATTAACAATATGTCTTGTTTGTACCTTGTTACTGATAGAAAGTTCAATCATCCAATCCCCCAAACAACTCAAAACAATAGAGTCAATACCAACAGAAGAATACACTGTTTGACATTGGCAGGAAAATTTGGCACATTGGAACCCCACCCACATAATCAGCTGTGCTGCTCATCCCACAAATGCATGATCCTTACAAATGGGACATCATTGTAAAGGGAAACGAACAGGCTTTCCAATGATATAAGATGCAATGCTAATAATACAGGAACAACAGAGATATGATCGACCAAACACAAATTTCCAAACTTTTTTTGAGGAGTTTATAAATTATTTAATGGAAAACTAAATACTTTCCCAAATAATATTTAAAAAATACATTCCTTTAAATAAATACTAAATAAATTTCTGAGAAACCAAATACTTTAGTATTTAGAGCCTTTGAAAAATACATTACATTAATTTTTTCTGTGATAGACAACAGAAATGACTGAGCCAGCAACAATGCAGCTTCATACTGAAGGGGGTATCCCAGAGTTCTTTGTACAATCTTTGTGAGTGGCGCTCAATGTGATGTCAGCGAGTTATAATACTGAGTGCACTCCAGGGGAGCTACTCGGGGCTAGGGGTTGAATTTGGATTATGGGCAAGGGTAGCCTACTACGCTGGCAATTTTAAACAACACATGTGCTGCCTCTAACTGACAGTAGCCTAAATGCCCGTACATGTCTTTGCATAGATGGGATGGCACTCAGACTTCTTCATAAGCTACTTGCCAGTTTATTTGTATCCATGCAATCTTTTTTAAAGTTAGTGGCCTTTTACTGTATTTCCTTTTTTCTATTGTCAGAGTGTTCAAAAGCCATATATAGTTCCCTCTTTTACATTTTGTAAGGTCAGACACTGATAAAATAGAATTCAATTGTGCGTATTCACTACCAATTAAGCCCTTTGCGCACATGCAAAATCTGGCCAGTACGTTTAGGGGGCACCCTATTTAAAGCTTTATAACTCCAGATGTGAGCATCACAGAGACTTTTAAAGTCTAGATTAGTTTATACCCAGTGTCTCCAAATCTATCCAAAATGTCTAAATTATACATTGCAGTAAATCACAAAGTAATCATGTATTTCAGTACAGATCAACTGTTTTGACTCAAGAAACTTGCTGTTGCATCATTTTCAAGTGGAAGTTTCAAGCTTTCTGTCTGTACAGTGGCCTAATATCTATGGGTATATCCAAAATCTCTCCAAAAATGAAGAAAATGTTTTTTGTCTATTATAAAGCATATAAATGTGCCCCTTATGAAGCTTTAAGATGAAACATTGATGTCAGATTTAAAAATGCAAAAAATGCAAAAACATTGTCACACAATGTGGTGCAGTACCTAAATGTGTAATAACTCTTGTATGATTTTTCTGTACTCTACAGTATGTAATGTTTTCTTGTATGGGGATGGGATGATATGAAAACAATATTCAACCATCCAGCACGTTTTGGCGATGTTCCAGCTTTCACATCATATCCAGTGCATAAAACACAAACACTACTGAACTACTAACGAATGCTTATGTTACAATGAGAAACATTCTCATAATAAAATACCACTAACTTATTGAAAAACACTCAGTTTCAAAAATAACATATAACCAAAATATTTTTAGCAGTAATTCTTACATAGCGATGATGAAATGTTATCCATGTTCAGTAGATAGAGACAGAGAATCATTGCTGTCGTTCTCCTCTTCTGACTCACTCCATAAAACTATGTCAGCTAGGTCTATCAGCTATCATATGGCTCAAAAGTCCTCAGTAATAATAATATTTTCCAATAAATGACGAGAATAATCTATAACGTTTCACCGGATGCAATGTCTTTTACCGCTACCACAGAGTAAATGCATAAGGCGGGGATGATGAGAGAAAACTTGTGGTTATGCAGGGCTATAAACGCTATTCAGTACAATTAGACATGTTATACATTGTTAGAAAGCATACTGTCACCTACTGAATAAATGAATTGTCAATCAAACCAGATTGTATTAAAAAGGGCAACGACACCGTAAAAAGGGCGACAACACCGTAAACAACACGTGTGGTATTACGCACAGCCATTTTGGAACGTACCCAGGTGTCACAAATGCACGTATATATTTCACAAATGGACTGTCCAAGATAATATATGACCACTCAGTCTCAAAAGGGAAATCCCTATGCGTAATACCATTAGTAAGATTATATATTTACTCCATATTTAGTCCCAGATATTGACAGTAGAATGACATGGTATAATTTTAGAAAAAAAATTGTCTTATTTATTTTGTTATTCAGTGAGAAGAGTTTTCCCTGCTGTATTGGGATATCTTAGGGCTATTGTTGGGTTTATCTTGTTGCTATGATGGAAAACAAATTTTTAGTGGTAAAAGAATATTTTATGAATGTCCAGTAGACAATATTGTTCAGTGTGTCATGGGCGGTGGGTGTAGTTGTAGATGAGACGGCAGGGAGAGGGGGCTTGTTAAATGAATAACTGGCGCAACAATGGTGGCACTGCAAAACTCCGTATTCAGTGTAGTTTTTGTGTATCATGTACTAATAAAACTAGAACGCTGAGTTTGTGTTTTCATTCATAGTTTGGTTGCAGGAGCAATGAATTGAGCAACCTAGGCACGTCGGCGTGCAAACCACTCAGGGGCTTACGTGAAGGGGCTAAGAATGGAAATCGGTACAATTGGACTGGGGCCGTCAGCAGCCACTTGACGTGGCCTCATCAAAATACTATCCTCTAATTAGACAAAATGCTCAACTTTCAGAACATAGCCAGTGCTTTTCAAATCTTTAAAAAGCTTGGTGCAACTGCACATTGCACCACTGGCCTTATGTTGTGAAAGTATTTTTAAATAATTCAATTAAATGAAATACGTTGTATTTGAAAATTCAGTATTTTAAACCTTTTTTTAAAGACATATTTGAAAGTAATTGCAAATACATGCAAATGCTCCTTAAATGTATTTTTTAATGTACCTTTTTATTTTAATGCAGTTTAAATACTAAATGCTGAATCTCAATAATTTATAACTTATAATTTTAAATATGTATTTGACCCATTTGTCTGGTACATATGTATGGATTAAAACATATTTTCTGATTATTATTATTATTATTAGTTTGGCTAGTTTTTAGGTTTTTTTGCTGGTTTTTTTATTTTTGAAGGGAGGGGGCTATACATGCAAACATGAAAGACACAACAAGAAAAAAAGCAAAAGATAGCATCTGGATTGAGATCTTATTAATCTCTTCTGATGCAGCCAGAGAGTAAGATATTAATAACTATAATAATCCATGGGCTAGAAATGATATGTCTCCTTAGCACATAGTGCAATTATCTTGAGTGCAGAAGAAGGCTTTTTGTGCATGCCAGATAAGACCCAGACAAAATAGTGGGAAAAAGCTGCCACACAGGAAGTCTTAATTACATTGATTATGTGTGTAATGTAAATAGATAAAAATTGAGTCGTTAAACTGTACTATTCTATGGGTCCTCATGAATCATAAACCCCTTTCTCTACCTTAATTTTTTTGTGTGACACAAAAAAGTATCATCTACAAATGAAGCTGGATTTGTATGACACACCATTTATTTGTAAAAGTAAATGTCTAACAACTTGACTTGGCCCTGGAGGATGTTTTTGAGTTTTGTTTCACTTGATTTAACTCCAGCTAACTGTTAAACCAGTGATCAAATAAACTCAGCCGTCTGGAGTTTGGAGTGGGTTTAAGGTTCATGGTGGTGCAAACTGCTTTTTATATTTCTCTAGAACTTGAGTTAGGAAATCAGAACTTTAGTAAAGCTTCAATTCAACCATGAAACAACAATCCAAGGCCAGGTCATGACAGCAGAGGCTCTAAGAGGACAGCTGGCAGCCAGGTTCCCCTGGGTGCCCACCTCTGTAAACAGTACTGCTGCTGCCAAGGCCTTAAGGATTGCCAGTTGAAGTGTCATTTTGATAAACTGACCTCCCTCCAAGGGCCAACACATTAAAAAAGCACACACAACAAAAAATAAATCACTTTCAAAAGGCACATCTGTTTAATACATAATTGATTACACAACAAGGTTAATGTGATTTCACAACAAATTTGTTCCCCCATGAGTCACGTCCCTGGGCACGAATGGGACAGAAGCCTGGCAGGAGTTCTAGGGGAGATTGTCACCATAGATTAAAGGGCCAGGGGAGTCATCCTCACCTCCCCCTCCCAAAAGACAGGCACAGCTGGCTGCTGGCTCCAATCACAAAGCTGGCAATTTTGCATCATAATTTAACATGCATTATGGCAACACACATCACTTTTATTAAGACAGCATTAGTGTGGCAACTCACACATTTCAGTGAGAAAACAAAAGCAAAAAAAAAAAATTATAAATTACTGAAACTAATCACTTTTATTTGCTTTTGAGCACACTTGTCAATATAACAAATATACGAATTCAGTTAGGTCAGCATTTGATATTTCTTTTGTGTCATGTACGATTTCTCTACACTTGCTTTCAATTTATGAACGCACAGTTCTGCAGTTTTTGATGTTATTTCTATGACTCATTCAATTAGTGATGAAATAGTTCTTAAAAATACATGTTTGGAAAAGAAATTTAATGAATTACAATGTTGAACAAAACCAAACAGCACTATATTGCTAAATCTCTAAGCAGCCTTCAAAAGATTTTGTGCAGTTACATTAAAATTATTCTACCTTTCTTACCCCTTTAGTTTGGTGTTACAATACGTCCTGGAAAGTTTTTTTGAGAAATTGGATCATTGAGAACTATCCATTTGGCTACACAACAGTTTGTTTAAAATTAATAGACCGATTACATTTCAGATGCGGATTCTGAAAGCGTGGTTCATCTCTGTCTTATAAAATGTGTACTTTCATGTAAAACTGGCATATGGGCTACAATAAAACGGTTTGCTTATCTCCTTTTCAAATACCCCTTAATATGGGTGGAATTTAGAATCATCATTAGATTCTTCCATAAGCCTTCAACAGGAAGATCATTGCTACACTAACAAAAGCAACACAACAAACAGAACACTGATGATGCTATTAAAGACAAGAAATTACAAAATTATAGATTAGAAAAATGAGAATTACACATCATGCACTGTATGTTGCAACTCAAACACATCACTGCACTTGCAATATCATTGAATAATTCTAGCTCAAAGTGTTCTCTAAAGTGGTCATTAAAGTGAAATGTGTAGACTATTCTCTGCAAACATTGCAAGGTAAGCATTCAGCAACTAGTATCTAATCTGTGTTTAGAGCAAGAGACTAATTGGAATCATGGTTGTGAGTCCTGGGAGAAATGCTTCTGTTGTATCCTGAAGTAACATGAATTTATTATGGGGGTCTGTTCAAGGTATCCAGGGATGTGCCATGAAAACACATACACCCTCACACAGAACTTTCTTGCCCATGGGTCATAGGCCCTTCTGCAACAGAGATCCTTACACACTATACCTTGGGCTTTGTAGTTACTGTTCCAAAATGTGTAGTAGGTAAGCATGCACTGAAAACCCTTTGGAGAATTGAACATCACAGCGCAGATTGTAGCATTATTTATTAAAACTTGTCCCCAGAAGCCCCTGCTGCTGTACCATTGGTGATGCTTCCCAAAAAGAGAGCGGTGATCAAGCAATTGTACAAATGGTACGTACCCACCAGTATACTTATCAGTGTACAAATACGTAGAATACTTTACCTGACTTGTCTATTCATTGGTTACCATAGTATCAAGTCTAATTTAGTATGCTGAGTGAGGTGCAAGTCTACACAAATCCATTCTAGAGCTCATTATTGTGAGAACTAAATCCATTGTATAGTTCCCATCCAGCCTGATTGCTACTGCAGGTTGACACAGGTATGACATAAAATGGAGATTCTAGATGCAGCTAGCTATTACATGAATTAACTAATAAAATTAATGTTAAAGTCAATTGATTCTGTTTTATTGGGGGAAGATGTAGCTTTGCTAATATGTTAGACTATGTTACTTAACTGTATCAGGTAGCAAGAAAACTAGATACCAAGCTGAAATCGTTACTATTTACTGTTTTTTAAGTATTCAGCTATCTCAAATGTTGCAGGACATTTCCATAACTACAGGAGAAATCAGATGTGAGGGCTATTGGTTATCTGAAACATGTTGCAATGTTTTGTTTTACTTGCAGACCTATGGGTGTTAAGTCTTAAATCTGCTGGAAAATTCCCAGATCTAAATCATAGGAGAAACATTTCATGATGATCAACATATTTCTGTAGCAAATTAATACATCTCAATTTGAATAACTCCACTCTGTCAAGTCTTCACCTGGTAATGTGTCTCCCAAATTCATTGTGCAAAGATGAAGAAAATAGTGAATTGTAAAGCTTCCAATATTTCAATTCTTAAAAGGAGATTCCCATCATGTTTGAGTGCAGGCTTTACTGACAAAATAATGTTTATAATTAGAGTTCCCTTATGATTAAACCTACTGGGTATGCTTAGTTTGACTGCATCCCAAACACACTGGAAGCTGAGCCTGGTCTGTTTAATTATTTGATATCCTCCCCCCATGCCTAATGACTGTGTAACACTACAAGTCAGAAAGTGTCCTCCCTACATAAGGGTGTAATTCTGTGGTGACCCAGAGAAGCATGGACAACTAAAGCCCACCCAACAACCTTCTGTTAGAGAACCAATTATCAAACATATTTTCTGCACAGATATCCAATACTAGACTATACACACTGTCTAGTAAATATCATCACAGCACAATGCCGTAAGGTGGCTTGTTGGCTTGTCTGTGTGCCGCTTGTGTCCTGTGTGAGGCAATAAAGAGGGCTGCCTCCCTTAACACAGACTGTGTCCCCATGGTTTCTCTGTCTTCTGAAGTTTGTGCTTTTTAGTAGATGCCATCCAGGCACTCCAGTCTGGTAGGCAGTGTCTGTGTAAGTGCCTAAAGTCCACTTTCTGCTCAAGAAGTTATTGTGACTGTACCTTACAGATGAAGCCAAATGAAATGTCTGCCACATTATTTAGGTTCTTCAAATTACCGCAGGCAAACCTGCCGATTCACCAGGGATGCCACTCTTAACTCTGGTCATTGGGAAAAAAATTCAACCAATGATCTGAAGTGGTCAACAACAACAACAACAACAACACCAGGAGGTGCAAGGAGATACAGTGCCCTTGTCAGCAGTCTTTGAAATAGGCCTACAGGCTGTTTAAATGGTCATTTTAATCAAAAAATTGATGACTGTTAACGGAGCTAAGAACTAAGAACAACTAATTACCTAAAACAACTAATTAGGACGCCTAATTACTAATATGGTACACGCATCATGGCTGCAGATGTCACAAATAGGCCTATAAAAACTCAGTTGACGATTCCTTTTAGAATTTGACTGTTGGATGTTGTAGCCTACAGTTTTTATTTGTACATTGCAGGTACAATTCATTCTGGCGGGAATTGCTGACAAACATTTGTGACAGGACACTAAGATCTTAAATCTTAGCTCCTTTGTGCATATGTGCATATCCTAAAATTTCAACATAGTTCCATGAATGTAACCTACCTGCAGGGCTACTGCATGCATTGGATTCAGCTGAGAAGGATTGCATGTTTTTGGAAACTGTTGACATATCACAAATTAAGCCATAAACAATTTGACCACTAAATGCCGTACAGTGGCCTATGTATTTACCGTATTACTGTAGGAATAGATAAATCCAGAGTGCATCTGTATTTGCATTCCCGATAATCAACCAGTGTGAGTTCACATTCCGTTATTGCATTTTTTTTCCCCATCCACACAAGACTGTTTCAGATACTGTAGCATAGACCTACAACTGGGAACATTTTTAATACGACAGAGATGAATAGCAAATAGACTTATTTTTTGTTTTCCTAAAAAGTGGTGTGGAAGAGGGGAAGGAGCGATCCATGCAGGAAACTGAACACGAGTCCACTATTACCTCATGTTAAAGCCAAAAAGCATGCAACTACTATACTTCTTGGCAGACTCAAATTCTTATTCTTTTTGGGTAAAACTAACAAATAAGTAACTAAATAGAATAGGGATATCATGGAGATGCAATGGCACCCCCAGGCGCCCCTGGTCATGAGTTTGAATTTATCACTGCACAGTTTATTTGCCCAAAATTTTGGTAATTGTGTAAAGGCCTTAACAATTTTAAGTTGTTTTCAAGGAAATTTACAGCTCCATCAGACATGGATAGCGCAAACGCTCGCACCCAATTCTCATTGCTGTGCAGAAAAAACAAATAAACAAATAATCAAATGTTATAATTATTAAGCATATATATATATATATATATATGTATATATATATATATATTCAGTGAGTAAACAAGATGAGTGAAAACCCATTTTATTAATGCAATAAGATTAGTTTAGGTGACAAAAAAGTCCTGACAAACTTAATTTACCCGTTTCCTATTACAATATAAGTTTCTTTATTTTAGTAAAATACATTAAATGCAATATACCTGCCTATGTTAGATCCCTTGGACAGGTAGTGAATTTCAAGCAAATATTCAGCCATGAAGGCCGAGGAGTTTTTTCAAATCTGCTCAGGGATAAAGTTTCTGTGAGGCACACAGATCAGGTAAGGGTATAAAAATGTCAAATTCACAGACTATCAATTTGTGCATGGCCATGTCATTACGAAGTGGGTAGGTATATTGTGCTCCCAGGAAACTGCCTAGATTTTCTGTCTCACAAATCTGAGCAAGGACAAAACCTGGTAAGGGAAACCACTATGAGGCCAAACTAAGACCATTGTGAGGATGCCTCTTGATTCTCAATGCACAGCATCCCCTCATCAATAGCAGGTTTACCACCCCCAGGGTGCCCTAACCACAAATACTCTTAAAATGTCCTTGGATGTGAGAGAGAAAAGGGAAAGTGTAGGGGGCTTTTCTTCTGAGTCATAGAAGAGCACCATCACGACTTCTCTCTAACTCATTTGAAGTATAGGTGGAAGTGTTTAGAGATGTAAAAAAAAGATCTTTTTGGAGACAGCAGTAAGGTATAGCTCGCTGTTATGGTTCAAACCCTCCCTGTTTTTACAGATCTCTCAAAGTATGTGCTTGTATTTTAATCTCAAAAGATGTCAAATTATATATTTATAGTAATTTTCAAGACAGGATAATATGTTCTCAGAAATATTTTATGCTATCCCTCATGCTTCCATGCACATAAAAAAGATAAGCACTGGCTTGCACTTGAGGGTTTTGATGTGGTTTTTTACAAAACTGTATTTGTGCATGAAAATAGCAACACTTGCATTTCAAATCAAAGTTTAAGCATGAGAGACAGAATGAGTGTGTGCATTCTGTGTGCTCATCCATTTGGCCATGCACTTCGCCCTCTAGCTCTTGCTTCTTCAGTGGGAGAAGGTACCTGAACTCGGCTCAAAATCAAACATCCGAACTCGGTGGCACATACAAAAACGTGTATATCTGTACTCATTGTGGGTTCAAAGTGTTCGTTTAATGACACTCCACACCAGTGGAAAGTGGATCGTGCCCTGTGGATGTGGGCACTGTCATCCTGGAACAGACCACTCCCATCAGGATAAAAAGTTTTAAAGGTAAATAAATAAATATTTTACATTTAATAGGACTTGTCATGGTTCTGTGTTTTCCTGTCTGTGTTTCCCTTGTTGGGCCGCCAGATGGTGGCACTTCTGTTTTGTGTCTTGCTCCCCCCTGTTAATTGTATGATTGTTTTCAATTATCTCGTTATTCCATCATTGTTCCCACCTGTGTCTTGTGATCCCCTCTTCTGGTTTGATTGTTTTTTGAGTTCACCTGTGTCTTGTTACCCCCTGTCTATTTAAGTTCTTTGTCCCCTTGACTCAGGTGCTGGTTCCTTGTGTTTGTTCCTGACTTGTGTTTGTTGGACTTACATGTATCTGCCTGCCTGTGTTTTTGACCTGCTTGTGTTTGTTCCCGATCTGTGCTTGTTTTTGACCGTTTGTACCTGCCTGTTCCTGTGAAGTTCTGTTTTTTTTTTTGTATTCTTGTGGTTTTTGTTGTATGCCCCTCATGGCTCTTTGTTAGTTCTGTTTTCTGTTAGTAAAGTCTTGTTCGTATCGACATTTTTGAGTTTTGTGTTTTTTCCCCACTCTGCGCCTGGGTCCTAGCCCCCGTACTGTGACAGGACTATGCAAGGCTGCATGTAAATGTAAACATCAAAAGAACATCGGTTTCTCAGTAGCTATGTAAACACCTTATTCGGAATATTGTCTCATCCAGAATAATGGCAATAACTGGAATAATGTGTGCATGTAAACACAGTCAATGTCTGGAGATGCAGAGTCTTTGTGTAATTATGTAAGATGTAGTGAATAGGACCGCTGTGGTGGACGGACATATAGTTATGTGTGGGGGGGCAGGTATGTGGAAAGGGAATATGTCAAGACAGGGCAATTTCATTTTCATGTTAAGTTGTCAAGCCCTTTAAGTGCTGAAGAGAAATGGCTCTTGCTCAGGCTGCAGAGTAGACAGTTACAGAAATCCATTAAGAAGAGGCTCCTGGTGAGGGAGTCTAACTGGCAGGACAGTGGGCAAAAGTATCTATCTGCACAAAGGCTTGGGCTTATTGAACCAGCAGCCTCAAACATGGCAATTTTCCTCCGCTTTCAAAAGTGCTCTGATATCTGGTTCTGGACAAAAGCTCAGCAGCCTGTGTTCTGAGACTGATGAGGCTGTCATTTCCTGATAATTTTCCAAATCCATTAGTAGGTTGTTTTTTTTCCCCTTTCTTGCCAACACTTATCATTCTTTGACAGTTGTTGGTGAATGTACCCTATATATAATTTGGTCAGAAGGTATGAATCCTTACATTTTCACTGGAATTGTCAGCATTCCCTTCTGTAGTCCCCAACTCCCTTTCCTATATTAAGGGGTTCCAGGATCATCATGTTTACAGCTTTCAAGTAATGATCTTTCATGGTCATTGGTAGTTCAGGGGGAGAGGCAGGGTTCCTGGCAGGGCGAGGCAGGGCTCAACTTTCATATATTTGACAACCCCCCCACCCCCAGATCTATCACTAGCATAGATTAATTATCTATACTAGTTATGATTCCTAAAACATTTTATTGTGGTTAAAAACATTACTACATTTTAAAAAATATAGGCCTATAGTTTTTATCTTGAATTCTTTAAAAAAGAATAGAATTTGAACTCATAACAAATCCACAAACAACTACAACAACAACAAACATGACACGTTCACACTGAGAGCCTTCAGGAGACTCGTCTGCAGCACCACTCTTGTCCTTATCATCTCTTCCTTGAGCTGAGGGCAATAAAACAAAAGGAGACTCCCTGTCCCCTACCCCTCATTACACCATTAGCCACATCATGAATGTGTTTTTTTTATACTTTCTACAGTCATCTTGTCTCATGTATCTTTGGAAAAAATCTGACACCCTTTCCGGTTCTAGGACAGTGCTTCAGATCGCCCAATAAATCATTCAGAAAAAAACATTGTATCTGCAAGTATTATATTTGTATTGCATTCACTTTCAGTATGGCCAATATGTGCATCTCGATGGTTCTGTTGTCAGTATAAATGTGATTGTACACCAAAATGGCTCCATTCAAGCTGTAGTTGTTTCCTTCCTCTGGAGGAAATTCAGAGTCAGTCCAATATGTCTTCACTGAGAACATGACTGACATGTATAACAACCAATCTGAGGTTTCAGGAAGACCTTTGATGAGTCAACTTGCATTTTGTTGTCACCAATTGGCTTCACTACAAACCATTCAAATAGTATGACAAATTAGACGGGACTATAAGTTTTCAAACAATACATTGTTAGTGTGCATATCAGCCAGCACAGCAGAGGGACATGTCAGCAAAGTTGGCAGTTTAAATGGCAAGATTTAAAGCACCAGCTGTCATTTTTAAAACAGCTTTGTGTTGTCTTATGAAGCCTGTAAACTGATTATGGCAGATGCTTAAAGGAGTAACATGGTGGTTGAACGTGACACTTCCCAGTTGTCTTTAGGCAACAACAAAACAAATGTGCATAATTTTTTTTATTATTCAGTCATTTCAATGTACTTTAAAACGTATTTTTCTAAACCTAAATTTCCCACTATAAAAGTTCACCTGAACCGTCTGGGCGTGGTAATGAGAACTGTCAGTCAGCTATGATTGACAGACCGTGTCCCGTTACCATAGCTACCCCCATGATACGCGCTCTTTTTGGGAGACTTTTCACAAGCTAGCTAGCTTAGTAGTATATCAAGTATCGATAGATAGCTAAGGTAAGGACGTTGACTTATATCCAATTATAATTTTTTCTATCTAGCTAGCCAAGTTAAGATAAAAGCACAACTATAACTTCCTCATAAAAGCAAACTAGCTAGCGAACGTTATCGATAACATTGCCTTATGAAAGCAAACTACCTAGGTAGCTAACGTTTACTAGCTAGCTAAATGAATATAACCAGAAATAATCTAATAGTCCTTAAAAGGCACTCTAATTTAAGTGAACCTAACGTTACTCAAATATTTGCATTGTCTTGCCTGTAAACCAGCGGCGCAAACTATGGGTCTCGAGTTATCCATGGGTTTATGGGGCGTGGAAAGGGGAGTGGTTACTGTGTTCGTGACGCACCAAGTTGACAACTTTCTTAACCGGTTGAAAATAGGACGATAAATTTAAAACGCATATTTCTCCAAAAATACAGAACGGACATATTTAATACTTTACTCATTGTGTTTCTTCAATGCCTCTTGTGCAAATAGCACATAAAACCGAGAAAGTGTGAAAATCACCATGGTACTCCTTTAAAGAAAAATGGTTTTTCACTGTGGCAAAGCTACTGAAGAATTCATCATGATGAAATGTTTAAGATGAAACTTTGCTTTTCCTTGGCTAAAATAATTTTTACCCACAAGCATACCACACATTCATGTGGCAAACATATGTCTGGATAGGTCTGTTCAAAATGTATTTAATGGACATAACATTTGTATCAGTATTTATTTATTTATCCCCCTCTTTCTGTAGTGAGAATGATTGTATGTTTCTTTCGATAAATGTCTATATCTAAATGGTAATATTATATGCTGCTAGGAAAATGTCCCCATGGGGATAATTAACCCCTTACCGCACATGCCAAATCTGGCCAATCCTTTTACATTACATTACATTAATTTGGCAGACGCGTTTATCCAAAGCGACGTACAAAAAGTTCATTTCATGGTCATGGACAACTACAAAACACAGTTTCAATAAGATACAATACTTATTTTGTACAGCTATTTCTAGCCAGGAACACAGTTTAGTTCACACAGTGAACATTATTCTGACCTAACCTCTGCAAAGCCAACTAGGCAGAAGAACAAGCTACAGTATTAGTACAAAAAGTTCTGGGATGGGGGAACGTAACGAGTGTCATGAAAGGGGGGGGGGGGGGTGGATTTAGAGTGACATACAGAGTGGTGGTAGTTAGTCCAGGTATAGTCTGAAGAGATGAGTCTACAGACCACGGCGGAAGATGGGTAGTGAGGGAGAGGTTCGAAGAGGGACAGGGAGTTCGTTCCACCACTGGGGAGCTAGGGTGCCCATTTAGGGGATACCTTATTTAAAGCTTTATAACTCCAGATGTGAACACCACAGAGACTTGGAAAATGGCTTAAATGAAGCAAGATGTTTGTACCATTTACAATACTACTTATATTAGTAATTATCTAAGTAGTATTATAAATAATTTTGGAAGAAATAAAGTGCCACAAATGCAATTGTCTAGGCAAAAAATCAAAAATGAATTTGCTCTTTTTTAGTTTGCAATGAAATATTGATTGCATATATACAGCAGGTTAAACTATACATGTCCTGCATCAAAAACCTCTTGACCCCAAGTTCATAAAATCTAAGGGTGGAAATATAGAACTATTAAAGATCTATGAAGCAAAAACTAAGCAGTGTACCCAGTGTCTCCAAATCTATCCAAAATGTTTAAATTATGCATTGCTGTAAATCACAACATATTCACGTATTTCACAACAAATCAACTGTTTTGACTCAAGAAAATCACTGTTGCATAATTTTTCAAGTGGCAATTACAAGCTTTCAGTCAGTACAGTGGTCTAAAATATCTAGGGGTCCAGAAACATATCCAAAATCTCTCCAAAATTGAATAAAATGCTTTTTGTCCATTGTAAAGCAAATAAATGAGCCCCTTATGAAGGTTTAAGATGAAACATTGCTATCAGATTTTAAAAAATAATGCAAAAATATTGTCACACAATGCTATACAGTACCTAAATGTGTAATAATTAACTCCTGTATTTATGTCTATACTCTGTACTCTCATATGTTTTCTTGTATGGGGATTAGTGTTGTGTCGTTCGCGAACGATTCGTTCAAAAGAACGAATCTTTTGGGTGAAAGAACTGTACTGAATCACTGTACTGAATCGTGAAACGATTCGTTCGCAGACTCAGTGAATTAATCAGTTCAGTGATTTGTTCACTGAACATACTACGCCCGAATCGTTCGCGAACAACACAACAGTACACTTGCCTGAATCGTTTGCGAACAACACAACAGTACACTTGCCCAAATCGCTCGCAAACGACACAACAATACTCTTGCCCGAATCATTCGCGAACGACACAACAATACTCTTGCCCGAATCATTAGCGAACGACACAACACTAGTTTGTTCGTTCCTCTTGCTGTTGTGAATGCAAGGAGCGAGGAGTCTCTGGGGAGGAAAGTGGGTACGGTACGGAATAATGGATAATAAATGGATAATAATCAGACATCACTGTCAAGTGTGCTATTTTCAATTAAATAAAATAGTAGCCTTGGCTAGCTAGTCTTTTTATCGACTACATTTTATGAGAAAACGTGATCTACTCAGCCAACTTATATCAGCACTTTTTATTTCAAGTAGCCGTTAGAACAAGTCACGGTAAAGAAGTCCGCATCTAGGGCTAAAACAACCCATTTTGGGAAATGTAGTGAAATGAAATGGCCACATGAAACAGATTCTTTCAAACTAAATTGTGTAGAATAAAATCGAAAACATTTTATGAAAAATAGGGAAAGAAAGTGTTTGGTTCCTTGGCTATTAAATATTCTGTAGGAAAATGCTCTGTCTATAAATTCGGCCCCCCCACCCCCCCGGTTGACAACATCCAACAGCACAATTCCCCACCCCCACGACCCCCCCCCCCCCCCCCCCCCCCCCCCCCGCCGACATCAACCCTAGTGACGCCACTGATTCGGTGAACAAATCTTTTGAACAAATCTTTTTAGTGAACTGATTTTACTGATTCAGTACACTGAAAATAACGGTTTTGCCCATCACTAATGGGGATGGGACGACATGAAAACAATTTTCAACCATCCACCAGGTCAAACTCTCACGTCATCACTGTTGCATGCATCACAAAAACAACTAGACAACAACATTACAGTGTGAAATATCCTCATTATAAAATACCACTAACCTATTTAAAGACACTCAATTTCAAAAATAACGTATATAACCATAGTAATACTTACACAGCGATGATGAAATGTTATCTCTGTAGATGGAGAGGGGTCATTCCTATGTTCCCCAGATTTATATAGCACATAACGGGAATATGACAAAGGGTCCTATGTTCCCAGGGTCCTATGTTCCCCAGCTCTACATGAAATTTTATCTGTGTTCAGTAGATAGAGACAGAGGCAGTAAATCAGTGATTTTCTGTCTTACTCCAGAAAACGATGTCAGCTAGGTCTATCAGCAAACATATGGCTTAGCCATGCCCAGAAGTCCTCAATAATTATAGTATATTCCAAGAAATTATGAAAAATCGTTGACAACGTTTGGTTAGGTGCAGCGTCTTTTATTGATATCACAGAGTGAATGCGTAAGTTAACCCTCTGGGGTCAAGAGCTCCGCCAGCGGAGCTCGACAAGATGAAATTAACTTTCGTTTCTATTTGGATGATTAACTTCACGTGCTGTTATCATACAGACGCAACAAAAACATTGACAGAAACCTTAGAATCGCGACTTTCCAATGCGCCTATTGGCAAATAATATGAATTGTTTTAAAATGTTCTAAATTTGATTAATTAGATCATGTATGCTTCGTTAAACTTTACTCATTACTATGAATTTCGCTCAGCAGGAAGTCCGCCCAAATCGCATTCACATGTTAACAACATTATAATTACTCTCCATAGAAGGAGACTAAAGGAGGGGCGATGCAAGATCCATGTGAGAAATGCCAAGTCTGCGAAAGCGGGATAGAATGTCAAAGTGTCGCCTAATTCGCTTCTTTTGAGGTGAACATTTCGTTTAATTTTGGAAAATGGTCTGTCCGGAAGCCGACACTGATGAAGAGCGGTGTCATTTCGAACAGCGAACTGATCCAGCTGAGGATCAACTTCATGCGTAAGTATATTTCTTATGATCATATTGGTAAATATGTGTACTGTATTGCAACGTATCTGTGTGTTTGTAGGAATATCCAGCAATATGCGCGTTTGTAAATTCCCACACTACGAACAATTCGAACTATTGCATCTCAAAATGATAGGCTAGGCTCTCTGCGTCTGGTTGTGTTAGAAGTATCAGGTAGACTGTATGTTTTTCGATCATATTGGTAATAAATAGCCCGTGGCGTGGCTAAGATTCTAAAACTGATGTCCTCGCACAATCGATAGTAGCATACTGTAAGTAAATTTGGGAAATAGCAATATAATAACCACTTAGCTAAACAGACCTAGCCTACTTCAGATTGAGGCATTGTTATTGATGAGTTGCGTGTAGTTCAGCTGGAATAGCAATGTTTATTTAGTTTAGCTAATGTTGTTTCGTTGATAGCTTGCATTATTTGTAAATGTGTGCTGTATTGCATTCTCTGTGTGTTTGTAGGAATATTCACTAATATGCGTGCTTGTAAATTCCCACACTACGAACGATTCTAACCATTGCTTCTCAAAATTATAGGCTACCTCTCTGCGTCTGGTTGTGTTTGTTTGGTTCTTTGTTTGTATATGATGTAACCATGTCACATTTCCTAAGTTTTGTTTTCATTAATTAGTGGTTTGCCCATTTTTTGTAAAGCACATTTAATTTTCACCTGTTGAAGGAAATGTGCTATATAAATAAAGTTTGATTTGATGTCACATTTCCTAACAATGTTGTTTTTATCATATTTACAGAGATGCTGATCAGGAAACACGGCCTAGTTCACCACTAGCTAAGAGGCCACGCAAGCGTTGCAAGAGTACACCAGTCTCATCTCATCTTCCATGCGTATAGTTTGCTTCAATAAATGTTCTGAAAATCAAAAGATGTCTTTGTTTCTGTCTTCTAAATGGCTCACTGAGTCTTTGTCTTAGTGGTGGGGAGGCATGCGGCCAGGTGTGAATAGCCTACTTAGCTGGCAGGTCGTCCTACCCAATGCATATTCATTACAGAAAGGCCATTTGCCCTCCTATTCTCACCTGGTGTTGAAAAATAGTAGTCACAACACTAACTTTTAGCAATGTATTTTATATTTCTCATTGGATTTGCTAAAATATTTTGTCATATTTTGATACCCAAGACCTTGATGAACACATTTCAGTGACCAAAAGTCTTAGTCACAATTGTTCAGTGTGCTTTATTACAACATTCCTGTGCATGTTCAAAACTACTGTTTACAGTTTGTGTGTTTTTAGAGCAGTTTACAATCCACACATGATTATGACCTACTTACTGCTGCCATATTATTGTAGCTGAGTCTGTGCTGAAAACACAGATATGAAACACTTTGGAATCACTGTATATAAAGTTGATGAAATTTACACAAATGTCAGAGCATCGCACAATCACCAGTGTGCCTCATTTTACCCTTAGACCCCAGAGGGTTAACGCGATGATGAGAAAAATTTTGGTTACGCTGACCTATAAAATGCTATTCCAAAAGCAATATTAGACATGTTATACATCATTAGAAAGTTTATACTCTCGCCTACTGAATAAATGAATTGTCAATCCAGCCAGACTGTACTAAACAGGGTGACAACGCCATAAACAACACATGTGGTTGTGTCCAATGTTTTACAATATTTTATTGTCTCATGTAGCTAAATTCACGATGAACAGATTCTTTGTGGTTCTGCAGCATTTGTGATGCTATCATTGGCAGGAACATCACTTAATTTGGGGGCTGTCTTCTGTGGATGTGTGAAGTTATTTGTGAATTCTGTCTGTTGACTTTAGGTCAGAACGTACAGAAGTTAATGTATTTAAGGGCTGAGTCAGTGGTCATTGTGGTTATTCCTGCTGGAAACCTGCCTACCTATTGGTGCTGTATAGGTATTGGGGATGCTGCCCTGCCAAGGCATAACTTTTTTTTTTTTTTTTTTGCTTGAATGCTAAAATCATGCTGACATAAAACTTTTTACCAAATTAGAAAATAGTTACCTCTCCAGTTGACAACATTGTACTAACATTATCTTTAACGAGATTGGGATGGCAGGTATGCCATCCCGCCAAGTTACGCCTTGGCGGGGGCATGCCCCATACCTATACAGCACCGAGAGTTTGGCACTTTTCAGGGTTCCCCACAGAAATAACCACAACAGCCACAGACACTCAGCCCTTAAAAACATTAAATTCTGTACATTCTGACCCCATTTCAACAAACAGATTTCACGAACAACTTCACATGTCCACACAATAAAGCCCCAAACTAAGGGGATTTTGCGTTTTCTCCTTCTTCTTCTTCTCTTTCTTCTTCTTCTTCTTCTTCTTCTCATTCTTATTTTTCCTGCCGCCTATCCCACTAACAACATGTCTTCCCATTGGACATTTTACCGACACCAGCCAAATCTTCACCTACACGACCCAATCAAAAATGTGCATACACACGCAAAATACCCATACCTTTTTACTCTGAAACATTTCCAGTTTAAACAAGTAGTCCGCCTGTGGCCTAGTGGGCAAGGTCCCCGTCTTGAAAACGTGGGGTTCAAGGTTCAAGCCCAGCTAGAAACACGTTTCATTAACCTGCTTTTATCCTCACTAATAACTGTCTACTACTTCTCAATTATTGCTTTTGCACCATATCTACCCGCCCTTCACCGAACGTATACACTGCATTATGATGTACCATCTGCACGTTCAGTTATTAACTGGCTACAATATTGCAAAGCCATATGGAGTCAACGGGAGCTCTTCTGTGCTTACTGGTCTGTGTTCTTCTTTAAAACCACGGACAGGTTTGCAAATGATATTTCACACATTGCACAGCTATGTCATGGTGCTGCACTAACAAAGTCACACACTGGTAAACCTCCGGTTGAAGGATTGAATCCCGCCTCGCCCTCAGGCAGATGATTTCCTCTTTTACACTAACGTTTTCTTACGCTTATATTTGCTTTACCAAAACTCACTCACGGCCACCCATATGCATTCCATGACGGCAAATGTATTCCTTTTATTAAAAAGTTACACCAGTTCACCACTGTGCCATTTCTACTAACTATAATTCTTCACTTGGCTACCCTACAAAACCTTCATATCGGCAAACGCCACGTTTCTACATTCATGTTACCTCACCCTGTTCTCTATCTAGCCATATACAAACAATTACTACGTATGTACGTTCTGCAACTCCCCATTAAAACATTACATTTAAAATCATGACTCGCTCATTATTATAACTACTAGTACTGAACATGACAAAAGCACATCAGTGCAATAGATTTCATACGTTACTTAACTCTCCACTTTAACGATTAATATTTTATACAGACTGTTATATATACCGTTCGATAAGGAAACTAAGCTCGTTCATGGTCACTTCATTTACTTCGCACTATAGTCTGTGATCATGTCAACCTTCACCTACATGGCCATTCTGCTAAAAACATATTGTTTTAACTATGCAATTTCATAATTTCTCCTAATTTATCTCACACTGTTGTTATTTTCTCATATGCAAAGCCTGCTGGGACATATGCGTCTGCTCCTATTCTCCACTATCAACTTTTCCGGTTCTAGCTTAACAAAACAGCAAAGAGGATTCCTACCTGCAGATAAGCCTATCAAAATGCCTTATAAACCTTACAAACACTAAAAGTGCACCTCCACGAAATAACAGACAACGGAGCAGTACAGAAGGGTACACAAGTTTCGACCTAGGGAGCTTTAATTCTACGGGCTTGCTGATTCTTTTGTCAATCAAGGTTCATTGGATGGCCGTCAATCCGTGAGTACATACACTGGCCATATTTCACCTGCGCTTTACGCCACCGCACCCTTTGTCACAGCCACTGTTTTACATATATAGCAAACCGAAACTGCTAAACGGTACACGCTCATCAGACTGTACAAATTCACACAAGGATAGCCATAATCCACAACCATTTCTTACAGGGTCACTTCGCATTTCTCACTCTCATAATAAAACGCTTTGCAAAAAGAAATGATATCTCATAAAAAACACGTTTTCAACGTACAAAAATTCCAAGTTACTCACACATACAAGACATACACCGTCTATAACTCATTCATTCAGACTGCCAAAATCCAGGCCTGCCATTAAAAGTATTGATATCCAAATGACGCCAAGTTACGGTACTACACACAATATAGGCTATCTTGCCTCATCGAAATTAAATAAAATGTATTCCAAAAAAATGCTACCCAATATTTCCTCAGTTCTTTCGGTGTATGTCTTGTATGTGTGAGTAACTTGACATTTTTGTACGTTGAAAACTTTTTTTTTTATGAGATACATTATACATAGAACAAGCTACATTTTATTTTGTCTATGCATGTCTGCTATCCCCTGGGTTCCAGCCAGGTTTGTTTACTTCTGGTAATGGTGTGGATACTAGGGTTGAGCTGAATTACTTGGATGAAACGAGTATCCGGTACGGATAATGTACTTTTTACGAGCACGAGTACCATCCGAGTAAAAAGTGTCAATATCCGTACTTGTGATGAAAGAAAATCCTCATTGGGTAGCTGTGTCCAGTGTCCACATCATTCTGTGATAGGCCAGCCACACACAGAGCTCCTCCTCTACACAGAGCCTATACAATGTTCACTGCTGCTGCGCCACACAACACAATCTTGCCATCGTCACAGCCACTCTGTCCACAGGGATGTATTATTGTCATGTATTCTCAATGAAATAAAGTTTGCAATTCTCAGATTTGGCTCAACACATTATTGCTAAACACACATTTACTGGACATTCACACGTAAGCACATATTACTGATTACAAACGGACATTTCTTGCTTGCTACAGTGGGGCTAACTAGCCAGTTAACTAGCTGCTACAGTGGGGCTAACTAGCCAGTTAACTAGCGACTACATGACATAAGCACGTACTTGTATTTTATAACATTTAGCGATCTCATACACACACTCTACTAGCATCATTGACATCATTCTTATACATCCACTGTACTAATGCAATATCACTTTTGTGCAAATTTAGATGTCATCGCTCACCTGAAATCACAAGACATACAGTACATCGTGTTTAGCCAACTGTAACCTGGCGCGCTCTGTCTACTACTGTCTTCACACTGTCAGTTCATTTAAAAAAATAATAAAACCAGAGTAATGATAACAGCATCTTTTATTGCTACCACAGAGTGAATGCGCAAGTGAATGCGATGATAAGAAAATGTTCGGTTACGCTGACCTATAAAACGCTATTCCAAAAGCAAAAATAGACATGTTATACATCGTTAGAAAGCTTATACTCTCACCTACTGAATAAATGAATTGTCAATCAAGCCAGACTGTACTAAAAAGGTCGACAACGCCATAAACAACACATACGTGTGGTATTACGCACAGCTATTTTTGAAGGTACCCCAGGCATCACGAATGCGCGTATATTTCACAAACGGATTGTCCAAGACAATATATGACCACTCAGTCTCAAAAGAGACATCTCTTTGCGTAAAACCAATGGTAAGGTTGTGTATTTATTCAATATTTAGTCCCAGATATTGACTGTAGAATGACATGGTATCATTTTTTTAAACTTTGTTTATTTCGTTATTCAATGAGCAGCGTTTTCACTGCTGCATTGGCATATCTTAGGGCTATTGTTGGGTTTATCTTGTTGCTATGATGGAATACGATTTTTGAGTGGTGAAAGAATATTTTTATGAATGCCCAGATAGACAATATTGTCCATTATGTCATGGGTGGGGGGTGTAGTTGCAGATGAGACTGCAGGGAGGGGGTGCGTGTTAAATGAACGACCAGAGCGACAATGGTGGCGCTGCAAAACTCCATATTCGGCATTTTTGTCATCCATCGTTTATGTTTTTAACTCATACTTTGGTTGCAGTTGCACTGAATGTCTGAGTTCAGTATTTCAGTGCTAGGGGCTTTGCGCTAAGATGTTAAAATACCTGCCAACTTCCGGTTTAAGCACCGTCCATTCCGAGTACGGATACGGAGTCTAACGTCTATCCCAGGGTTTACTTTTAGGGATAGACTTAAAGGAAAAAAAATAATAAAAATCCTGCCTGGTGTTCGGTGTGATCACACACGCGAGGCCCAGCATGAAGGCCCCAGTCGACCCCTCCTAGCAGCAGCCCTGGAGTTTACTACAAGTGCTAATTCAGATAATAGCTGTGAGAGAGGTGTTCAAAGAATGTAAAGAGAGGTGTTGAAGGTAGAGTGTTCTCTTTGGTGGTAAAGTACTGCCATGATTATGTCTGGTATGATACACATTTTGAATCACTCATTTTGAATAACAGCTCTGCAATGGAAATGTTCAAGGGACATTACATGCAAAGCAAGTAACTTTGGATGTGGCAAAAAATCAGATTTATTTGTTTTGTTTTGTTTAGATTGAGTGCCATACCAAGAGTAAGCATAGACCAGTATTTGACCACCTAAGAGAGGAGCACTCCTTCCAAAAAGAATTTGAATTCAAGCACTTCTCTAAAAGTATCGATCAGTGTGGGAAGGAGGGAGGGTTTCCATCAAAAAGGTATCCACTGCATCAGTGTGCAATGACAGCTCCTTCCAGCTGTGTGAGCAAGGCAGTCCAATGCCTGTGCAGTTCCGGTGGATTGTGGACTGAACAGAAGCATAGGCAGACTATTTGCCCTTTGGAGGAATGGCATACTAGCATATGCTCTCCTGAAATGACAGGATGTTGCAGTAATGGGATTACCCTAGTGTTACTGGGCAGGTCACCAAAAGTCACCAACACATCCTCCTCTCTTACGGCGGTTTAGGGTTTAATTTGACGCATTTACCTCTGTGGTAGAGGTTATGCCGGTCAGAGGGAAATGCTTGTGGGGTTCCGACAGTAGGAGGCATCAGATTGGCAGCAGCTCCCATCATTCTGTATTGTACTTGACGTCAAGCCGCGTTGCATTTCGGGGTGATTAGCTATCTTTAGATGAATGCTTAGCTCTGTGATTTGGAGATAACATTTGTATTTGGGAAAAATAAAGCCCCGACTAATATTCGGTTGGTATCAGCGTAGCCGCCATTCAAATATTTTGATGGATCCAATAACTCCCTTGTATATGGGGTGGCAGTGTAGTATAATGGCTAAGGAGTTGGTCTTGTAACCTAAAGGTTGCAGGCTCGATTCCCCGGTAGGACACTGCCGTTGTACCCTTGAGCAAGGTACTTAACCTGCATTGCTCCAGTATATATCCAGCTGTATAAATGGATAACGTATAAGTCGCTCTAGATAAGAGTGTCTGCTAAATGCCTGTAATGTAAATGTAATATAACAGTGTGCAATGTAAATTCTCATTTACTGTAACACCCTAATAGGAAAGTCAAACTTGTTTTGGTGATTTATTTTTTGTTTTTTTATAAAAAATATTTTGACAAATTATTTTTTAATAATGTAATAAATGCTACTGTTTAATCAAATAACAACTTATAAATAGCTAATAGCTAATAATGTCTGTTTTCTTTAATACGATTCAGCCGCTTCCCTCTTCCTGTGTAATCACTCTAATTGCAGAAGGAGGTGGCACATTCTGCCCGCATTGTAATCATGGGCATGTCAGAAATGATTATGCTAATTTGACTTTGTTTAGGAGCATTTGCACCAGCACTGAAATCAAAGGGACTTTTTTTTTTAATCTAGCATAATTGAAGGCATTATTACACATTTTGTTACAAGAAACTCAAGAAATGTTATTTGGTTATTATGCATTCATACTTTCGTTTATTTAGGTGTCCTAACATGTTAAGCTGCCAGGTGACTTGTAATTCTACAGCAATTTCAGAAGCAAAATGGCACCAAAAAAGGAGGGGCACTCTCTGTCTTACTCAAAATAAGCCCAGAAAGGATTTTTTTATTGGTGAAATGAAATGTAAATCAAATTGTAGCCAACCTCTTTTGTCATCATCCTGGTTGTTCAATTCCGATTGGTCAAAGTTATGCCGCAAAGATGGTCTCCAGTGCTGCTAGAATAATATGCCACAGCCAGCTAACCTGCTGCCAGTGTACATGGTTTCTGGTGGCTAAGACACAGGAAAAGAGTCAAAGGATGCTTTTTTAATTATGGTGAAAAGGGAGACTGATTGATTCGAGTCCCCACCTGCAATTGAATTTTGAAGCCTCGGGGCTGCTAGGTTTAAAACTTTTTGGCACTTACAGTGTTTTGAGAGTACATATTTCATTAAATTTTCATCCCATAGCCTAACAATATGAGTAAATGTGCATGTATATTAGTTTTACTGTACGAATAACACCAAATATTGAAACAAACAGATTGACCATTTGTGCTTCCAAGAACTCATTTGCGAAACAAAAGGAGCCCGCATCCTTTAACATTATAAAGGTTGTGTTTTCATTACTTCCTGTTACCATCCAACATAAGGCTACCACATAGATTTCTGCTCCTACAGCAACCTAATTTCTTAAATATTACAAAACCATATATTGCAAAACTATTTTCTTGAAATGAAGCACACAACTGAATCAATTCCAATAGTTGTATTTCTAAATTATAGCATTGTTGTCATATAGGCCAAGGGAAAAATGTATCCCTATTACCGGCACACAGAGAGAAGCGCTAAAATGTGGGAAACAATGAAACACACAAAATTTAAAGACATAGTTAAAAGAAATACAATGTGCAGTATTTTTTTTTTAAATCATTCTGTAACAAACAATCTGTAATTATGGTAGTTCATGGATGCTAGATGTAATGTATTTTTATTACTTCTGGTCAACTTCAATTATTAACATGACTGCATTTAATTTTCATGTTCATAATAAATTGTATATTCCACTAAAAGGCTTTAACACTGAATGAGTGATCAACCAACAAAGGCCCATGTTGATATAATGAATTTGGTTATTTCATTTACGATTGTTAATTCCAATCACAATTATTAAATTAAGTCACATTACTTGTCATTTTTATACAGGCAAGTGAGGGGCTTTTAGCATAGGACAACAATTGTGTTCAAAGTGCTGAACATTGTACAAGGGTATTGATTTGTTAAAAACACTGGGTTCAGAAAAATAAATATTTTATCCTTTCTTTCCCAAAAGATATATAAAATGATTTTATTGAATTTGCAGTCTTTATCTAATTTTTACACATTCATTGCAGGACCAGCACCCAAGTTCACATATTATTGAGTTGAGTGCATTTCTTTTCCTTTATTTTTTGAAGAGTTAAATGCATCAATCTGAGTCAATCTAGAAAATTAAGAGGCTAGATCTGTGAAGAATGTTGTGCTTTTGTAAACAATACAATCATAAACCCATGCAGATGTATTGCCTTTTAAGATGCTTGAACCTAGAGTTGAGTCATCAAAGAAATGAAATTAAAGCTGTCATATGTGTTGTACTGGTTTAATTAAAGTGTTTGGAATCACGGTCTAATTTTGCAGTAAGAAATATGGCACCGCATGTTACGTCAGATTTAGGGATCACATTCAAATAAAATCTTGATGGCGAGTGAAAGTCTACCTATTAAGGAAAACATTTCTACACCAAAAAAGACACTTTTGAACTTCAAATAGGTAAAATGTTTAAACAGGTTTCAATCAGAGGACATGTACTTGATTAACATTCAACAGCTTTAATTTTTTTTTAAATATATATAATAAACATAATGCTACATATCACAGTCAGGATATAGCTTTTCCAACTTCACACCGAATGTTGTACAGTGTACAGCAAGTTAATTGATAGAACATTGTAACCGCTTCATTCCATTAATATTGAAGTAAATGTAGGAAGAGTTACCTCAGACAACAGGCTACTGTATCAACATTGGCCAGCAGCTAATTATTTATATTGCAGCGCAAATATCCACAGTATCACTCCCTCACATAATGGACACAATATTAGGCTTCACAGTTGGATACAGACAGCTTTGAAAACTTGATGCCCAAAATAATGTTTTAAACTATGGTAACCACATTCACATCGATGTAGCTAGCAAATAGATCATTAACTCAAACAACGTTGTCTCAGACTACGTTCTCGACTGATGGCTTGCGGACTACCAGGCTACTGCACGTAGCATGCATTCTGGCAGTCAGTACACCCTGGATAATAACATTTTCTATGTAACCCCCCATTTCAACTCCAACCTACCAATATGACATTGAACATTAGTGTGGCTGCTTTTTCCCATTAAGAAAAATCACTTTTGAGGAATCAATACAATTCATTGTACAGAATTGCCTATGGGCCAGCTTTTCCAATTTCCAACCACGCTCTCCCATGATCAAGAACAGTTCGAAAACAGTTTATTATAATATGCCAGCAGCATATTATAATAAACATTGAAAACGTGTATCTCTCTTAACAGCAGTTACAACATTGTTCTGTGTCAAATAACGTGTTTCAGTATAATAAATTGTTAATATTTACTGTATCATACTCTAAGTAAATGCTTTTGAGTCATTTGACTTTTTAGCCAGTCAGATTAACCAGTGCAGGGAACATGTCATCAAAATGACCAGCTGACCAGCGCCTGCCTAACACTATGGGTCTATTGATTGAAGTTTTCATCCAATATCCCACCCCCAAAAATATTTTGTATTCTCAATATTCTCAAAATATATTATTATTCAGTGTGCAGGAAAAATATATTTATGCTTAAAGAATACAGACTGTTAGTGGGAAATTACTTTGGGCCTTTTGTAAAATAACATGCACCAGCTGGACATTCCTGTTATTGCAAAAATGTTCAGGGAGTATGAACAAATGTAACTGAATTTGCTTAAACAACTGTTCTTAGCAGCTGCCCTGCCTGTGGTATTTTTATCAGCTTCACTCTGTGTGCAGCTGATAAAAGTAGCTAGTGTCATTTAAAGTGGAAAATTCAGCCTTTACTTTTATCTTGTGCAAATTATTCATGATTCACTCTACATAGTGTAAGTGATGGAAATTTTTATGTGTAGTTATTAATACAAATAACTTATTGCAACAATTGTATGAATTCCATCAAGGTAATTATGATTGGATTCTTTATCCAAATAATCACTACTTAATCACAAGAAATTGCCTTCTTGTTTGTTCTACTAGAGTAACTGGAGACACAAAGCAATTAACAACTACATCCAAGGAACATGGGTACAGAAAGAAACTTTTTCATAGGCAAATGGGAAAATACATGTTCAAAGGCTGTCTACAACTGAAGCCCCCATACACCTCTTCACTTGTACCCAACTGAAAAAGAAGTGAAGGCACTGACCTTTAAGTTGCCTTTTATGTTGTCTAATTCATTTGATGTTTTGGAGAGTTGACGCAGGATTCCGGCCCTCTCCGTGAATACCTCCTTCAGCTTCCGCTCAAGTCCCTCATAGCTCTGTCTAAGTCACAAGAACAAGACAAAGGAGAGATTAATTCATTTATGTCGGTTGCCTGTTGACCTTACCCATTTTGTGTGGCTATATCTGTCCAGGCTAGGCATCTGGAAAGAGACAGTGCATGTAGTATTAAAGCTTGCTAGAATAACAGATGGATAAAAATCGCTTAAATGTTTGTCAGATTTCAAAATGACAACCCCACTTAACACTATTCTTGTTTTGTTAATGTTCACTCTTTTTTATTTATTAGTCCTGTTGCGATCCCCAAATTCATTTGGGAATCCAATTCTGTTTGGATTCACCAGTAGGCACTCAATGCTATATGCACAGCCTGCAAGCTATAAGAACATCTCTAAGGATTAGACGGATGGTGTAAAATTTTGTGAAGGGAATTTTGTTAAATACCATATAAATGCCTTTGTCCTATGAGGAAATGTTGTAATAGGACAAAAGCCAGGCTACCTGGGAATAAGTAGTTATTGTAAGAGTTATTCAACTATTAAAACCTTAAGCAAATAATAGATGTTCACAATACTTGCATGGCACCATCATTTTGAATGCATGTATGCTCAGTATTAATATGGTTTTTAGTATAGTGCTTAGATGGGATGCCCCCAAGACATTCTGAGCATCAGTATGGTTCAAAAAGATTGATTTGACTCACTTCTGCCCCCTGTTACCCTAAGCCTTCAGCCGTTTGGCAGAACAACTTATAAAACATGAGGAATCAGTGTTTCTGGAAACTGTGATAAATGGGCATTCTCCCACAAATCAGTATGGTAAATGGCAACAGAGAATGTGGAGGTTGAGCACATGTAGTTTTGTTCAAGAATACAGCTAATTACCATGTCAGCCCATCTCCATGCCTCTCACTCAGCTGTCAAAAGAGATTTAAACATGTGATGTAAATTATTAGCATTCCCCATAATCAGGCAGTGAAACAAAGTCATTTTCCCAACCTAAAATACTGTCCAACTGCCCACTTATTTATTTACATTTGTAAGAAATATGACTCAAAACTGTCTGCAAAGCCATTTTTAAAGGGCATTATTCACCTTATATTCAAATATTATTCAATTTGACATGCTGTATATCATTCATAGTCAAGCTGTAAAACCACACAAAATGAACACAGTGGATCTTTCAGTGAATTCATTTAAATCAAACTATCCTATTCATTAATTATAATTCAGAAGACCCACATATTATATAAATGCACATTTTATTTATTCTACAGCATTCATCACAGAAAATAATAATGATAGATTGCACATTGTGTTTCACTGTTGTTCACATGAACAGAGAACATCATTACTACACAGAACCTTTTGTATTTCTCCTGGATGATTGCCTGATTTAGCTATAAAAGTAATTTTGAAAAAAAAATCTTCAATACACAAATTTATACTATCATATGAGAAGTGCAAACCACATTTCAATACTTCTTAAAATGTTGACAATAAATGAAGTGTGAATTGTGCAATTGGCTGTAGACTCTCATGAAGATTTTTTTCCAATATAATCGAAGCTGAGCTGTAAAAAGCATGAGAATTATTCACACGCACAGCAAATCAGAATGACCTTGCATGAAAAGGAACCTCAAAGCTTGCATGAAGAGTTGCAGTATGATTCATAATGCAGAAGGACTGCCAACAGAAATGAGAGCATGTTTTTATGGGCATAAGTACGTATTCAACATTAGGGGATGGGGGGAATTACATTATAGGCATTTAGCAGATGCTCTTACACAACAAGCGACTTACACAACATTATCACATTGCATACATTTATACAGCTGGATATATACTGAAGCAATGCAGGTTAAGTACCTTGTTCAAGGTACAACAGCAGTGTCCTATCTGGGAATCGAACCTGAAACCTTTAGGTTACAAGCCCTGTTCCTTATCCATTATACTACACTGCTGGGCATGGTGGGCAGGGGTTGAGTGTGTATACAGATAGGTGACAAATTAAAGGAAAATGCAACATTAAGTGTCTTAGTAAGGTGTAGGGCCACCACAAGCCACCTGAACAGATTTAGTGCGCCTTGGCATAGATTCTACATGTCTCTGGAACTTTATTGGAAGGATGGAACACCATTCTTACAAAACACCCTCATTTGGTGTTTTGATGATTGTGGGGGAGAGCGCGGTCTAACACATCGGTCCAAAATCTCCGATAGGTGTCCAATTGGGTTTAGATTTGGTGACTGCAAAGGCCATATTTTATGATTGACATTCTTAGTCACCTGAGTAAGAGTGTGTTTCCTTAATATCTACTGCACAAGCATTACAGTCATTGAATGTGTGCTTTCGACTATAATTTCAAACCCTACTTACTGAGATCTTTCCCATAGCTCTATGTACACATGTCATTTTTCAAATGTGACTGCGAAGGCCATAGCATATGATTCACATCATTTTCATTCTCATCAAACCATTCAGTGACCTCTTGTGCCCTGTGGATGGGGGGCATTGTCATCCTAGTAGAGACCACTCCCATCAGGATAGAAATGTTTCATCATAGTGTAGCGATGTTTAACTATACACAGGGACTTGGGGGCCTCTGGTTCCCTGACTATGGGACTGACTCTCTGCTGAGTCATATTCATCATTAACTCTTTTGGGCAACCAAGGCATAAGGACATGCCGGTCCCCTTCCTCTCGTGACCATGCAATAAAGTCTCGCGATCAATTAAGCATCAACTTAGGGCAAGGAATACCCCCTTTTTGGAGGAATGAGGAGCCCGATTTAACAAGCTTAAACATTAACACAGTAATCAATGGTCTATCTATCCATGTTTCATTGACAATACCACAAGCTTATCAAATGTTTGTGTGGCCAAAATAATGCATCAATCACATTGCAGAAATCGCATGTGGGGTTCTGTCACGTCAGTGACTTTTGAGCATAAAACGAATCAAAAACCTAACAACTTTGCTCTGAGGTAAGGCATAGCCTAACCGAACAGACACATCTCCTTTGCTGGACTTTGCTATGCTTCCAAACTCGCACCTCAATGGAGACCTGCCTGAGTTGGCCTGCCACCAAGCTGGTTTATTTCCCATCGACAGCTGTTTTGAAGAAACATATCTTCAGACTTTTTCTCTGTATCTCACTTGCGGCCGTGCCCAAGTGGAAGCTTTGTGCACATCCCAAGTCGTCTTGACTGGAACCCGTCACGACCCCGACATCACAGAGGAAGTTTCCCAAGTCTCTGCGCACCTACCACAAACCCTGGGACCAGCTGACGAGCTGACCAAGCATCACCTAACAGAATTAAGGACTGGCCTCCCTTATTATCATTGTTAAGTATTGAAACGCATTTGATTTAACACTGGCATCAGACTATAGGATAGCGTGAAATAGGTTCTTTTACTGCTGTTTGTTTTTGTGTTTTGTTTGTTGTGCGTATGTTAGTCGAGAATAGCAAATTCCAAATTACATTGTTAAAACTTTATTTTATGAGTCGAATTAGACAAATTAACCACGTAACATCGAGTAGCGTGTCACTAACCTATAACACAAATTGTAGTGCTGTACTGCAAAGTGTAAATGATAGTGCTGCTAACCTCTATGTTTAGCTGTCACAGAATTATCATTTCCTCTTATTAGAATCATATAAACTCCTCAAAAAAAGTTTGGAAATTTGTGTTTGGTCGATCATATCTCTGTTGTTACTGTATTATTAGCATTGTATCTTATATCATTGGAAAGCCTGTTAATTTCCCTTTACAATGATGTCCCATTTGTAAGGATCATGCATTTGTGGGATGAGCAGCACAGCTGATTATGTGGGTGGGGTCCCAAGTGAAATGTGCCAAATTTCCCTGCCATTGTCAAACAGTGTATTCTCCTGTTGGTATTGACTCTATTGTTTTGAGTTGTTTGGGGATTGAATGATTGAACTCTCTATCAGTAACAAGGAACAAACAAGACATATTGGTAATTTTAAGCTTTATTCATTGAACAAACAGTCAGGAGCCTCAGTAGCGGGTGGAAGAACCATACGCAGCCACAACAGCCTGCGTAAAATTACCAATATGTCTTGTTTGTTTCTCTGACCATATCACTTTTTTCCACATCTCTGTAGACCAGTGCCTACAGTTTTTGTACCACTGAATTCTGAAATATGCATTTGTCTATGCAATGAGGAGTTGATGCACTGCAACCCTACTATAATATCCCTTTATGTAGTTTATGTAGCTGTCAATGGGCTATTCTTGCTGACACATTACATTATATTTCATTTATTTGACGTCATTTATTTATCCAACCCAAAGTAAAATAAGTGCATACCAAAGGTCACTGGAACAACTACAAAACACAGGTCTGATAAGGTACTAATAATACTCAGTCACAGTTATTAATAGCCATGAACACATTAAGTCCAGTTCGCACCGTAAGCATAGGCTAAGTCAGAATGTTATGGTAAGTCAAACTAAGAGGCATGAAAACAAGCTATAACATCAACACAACAATACAATTGCAAATAAGTTCTGGATGGTGGTACAAGTGTAACATGAAAGGAACAAATTAGAAGGACATAAATGATAAGAGCGATTCTAGTTTGAGAGTGCCCTGCAGAGTAGTGATAGTTTGCCCAGGTACAATCTGAAAAGATGCGTCTTCAGATATCAGTAGGGGATGGGAGTTTGTTCACCACTTGGGAGCATGGGTGGAGAGGCTCTGTGGTAGGGACGAGCGAGAACCATTCACCTAGATGGCAGCGAGTGCAAGTCGCCCCACTGCAGTGTAGCAGAGTGGTTGAGCATGACATCCGGCATTGACGTTCTCAGTCACCTGAACAAGAACCGCTCTTCTGTTTTCTCTTACATATCGCATGAATGCACAAGCATTGCGGTCATCGAATGTGCGCTTTTAACTGATGTCAGTCTCATAGATCTAAATGCAGATGCACACTTTAATCACAGTTCTTATTGAAACACAAGCCAAATGAGCAGTCTTTGTGACTGAAGCTCCTGCTTGCTGTTCTCTCTCTCCCTATCCATTTTTTCCCTTCACCCACAAGAGAAAACATTACAGTGAGTAAAGAAACTAGTGAGTACTTATACACATAAGGTGTCCAACAAGAATGTCTACATGAGGGTCTATACCATTGTATTCTGCTCTATAATATTCACTTAGATGTTTTCATCATCCTGTTGTCCCTATCTCTCCCTCTTTTTGCTCTGACAACAAATGCACATTATATATACAAATAATAGTCAGTAAACCACTAATATATGCATTATCGTGTGCTGCTCAAAAACAGATTTGTAACAGTTTGTAATCTGAATGATAAACTAGGAGGTACATTGGCTTATACCTCTAATGTGTACAGCTGGAGCTATTTTGGCATTTACTACCACTTTTTTCTGTCCTTTCCCAGAGAAAAGACAATTGCATTCCTTTTCATGATCAGTGATACTGTGAATGACGTCTGACTGATAAAACGGCATGAACTTCCAAATTAAAAAGCTGAAATAGTCCTATAGCAAATTGGAAACTCATTCAATATGTTAGCATAAACTTATTATTAGGCCTAGACACATACACAAACCTGGGCACAAACTTTAACAGGAAGGTAGGTTCACAAGTATCCATTATCTAAACAAATAATTTCACTGGAGATTCATAGGCTACATAAAATACTTAATGCCAAATTAGCTAGTTACCTATAAACTGGTAGCCAGTGCTAGCGTACTAGAACATTTACGGCCTTCATAATACACCACATTATTTACAATAAGATTAAAGGATTTACAATTAAATTAAATATTGTAATATTTGATTTACTTGCATTTCATTTGATTCAACATTTAATTTAATTGTAATTTAATCGATTCAGCATTTAATGAATCATTTTTTTGCTGAAATATTTCATTTGATTGCATTTTATTTGATTCAACAGTTAATTTCACTTAAATGTAATTGATTTAGTGTTTAATTAATCATTGTTGTTACTTCTACCCCTCATAGTTTACAGGCGTGCATTGCTTAGTGAATTTTTTTTTAAACTAAAGATCATTGACTCAGTCTTTCCCATCAATGTTATCTGAAGTAACCACAATGGCTGCAAATCTTTTTGGTTAAAATATATGTCCATTTGGCATGTGTATGTGATGTTTTGATTGGCTGATGTAGCTAAATATCCAATGGGGATATGTATTGTTTCTGTGCCTAGATGATGTAATGGGCAGGAAAAAGAAGGAAAAAACGCACAATGGCCAACGTTTGAGGCTTTATCGTGCGGACATGTGAAATCTTCTGCGAATTCTGTCTGTTGAAATGAGGTGTATGTAATTAAGTGCCGAGAGTTTGTGGTCATTGTGGTTATTTCTGTACGAAACCCCGAAAGGTGCCAAGCTCTTGATGCTGTATAGGTATGGGGCATGCCGCCTGCCAAGGTGTAACATGGTGCCATCCCAATACACCAGGCCCAATTTAAGCTGTTCGCACAAAGGGTGTTAAAACATTAAATTAAGTCATTTTTAGGTTTACAAAATAACCCCATTTGAATTTTATTTTATTTTATTTTATTTTTTTTTGGGGGGGGGGGGGGGGGGGGCGCTGAAAACTACAATCACACTTTCTTGAATTATGGATCTACAGCAGAGCATTGTGCAAAACCACATCTCTGAAATCACATAACTGTATTCCATGTAAAATCAAGTGGAAGACAGATATCTCTAGCATCAAAACAATAGGGTTGTAGTGTACCACATATGAAAATCTTTCATAAACTGCAGAGGGAGGAGGGGGGGAAATTATTGCATAAAAATTTAATTTATTGAATTCACAATATAAGTTCTCCATCCGAAGTAGCAAGGGGAAATGCTTCATGAAATAAAAAACAAAAAATGTCACTGATAGCATCATAATCAGAAATTAATTAGTCTTTATTGCAAAAAAGATGAAAGCAATAATGGAACGAAGTATAATGCGACATTTTATTTCCCTTCTGCTGCACTGGCAAATAGTGGAACATTGGACATAACCGTGAAAGGTGCACAAGTGCCTCTGTTAGTAGCTAGGCCTGTACATCACCAGATAAAGGAATCTGCAAATAATTTTCTTCTTTCTGCAATATTTCCTTGTCAGCGATCACATAATTACCTCATTGTACTAGACACTTCAGATTCATCATATCTTTTATGACCGGCTCTGTGCAGAGGGTGTGAAAGCACAAAAATAAATATGTCTAAGAATGATGAAAACAAGGAGAGTGAAGCTCAGAGAACCCCCCATAATTGTTGGTGCTTCCTTGAAATGTCAGTCTTTGAGCAATGTGGTCCAATCAAGGCAATTTTTTACCATAGAACATGGCAGCCCCGCCCTTTTTCACCTTGCTTCATTCCTCTGGCACAGATGAAAAGTCTCAAGAAAGCATATGGTTCTGCACATTTCAGACACTATTTATGGTATACCATAGATGAATGATGAACTCCTGGGGAAATTCTGAGCAGGGTTCCTGCCCTTGTCTGTGAATAATATGAGGTTGACCCTTCTGTGTACTTTAATTGATCACTGCTGATCTGCTGCTTTAAAAGGAGGCCCTCAGCAGACAGCAAAGCTCAATGCAATGGAAAGGCCAGGACACATTCCCCTATGTAGCAGTGGAGGAGCAAGGCCTTCTCTTCCTAACCTGGGCTGACTGATAACCTCTTTACATGAACAGAAGTAAATCACTACTGACCTTGGTCGTTTAATTACTGGTTAATGTCTTAAGAGCATACTCACCTTTAACTGACTCATTTGGAAGACAGGCTGAGTGGCTACTGGTTCAGTGACATTACTTTCACTGGTTTCTTCAAGGCACTAGATTTCAATAAATATAGTAATAAGTGTGCCCCAACATAATATACAGACCTAAAAAAAAGATGGGAACGGCAGAGTGAAATGTGTTATTTTTGCTATATACTTAAGCCATTTGAATTTGAGATCAAAAGATGAATTTGAGAATAAAACACACACAATCAGCTTTTATATATGGTATATATATATGTATATGTTTTACACCTTTTTACATAAACAGCTGTTTTTCTGTTGGGTCATTACATTACATTACATGTAATGTAATGTAATGGGGCAATGTTTTCAGTGTGTGTGCAATTTTAATTTTCCCAGTCTTAAATCCTCTTTCAGGCTGTACTTTTAAAGCTGCAGTTTTACCTCTAGAAACTTCATCCTTGAGATAGGTTTGCATGCCATTACAAAAGCCCGCCCAATCCCTTACTGTAACACAAATTCCTTCTTGCATTGAGCTCTTTCCATAGATAGATTATTTGTAACTACTGAACAAGGTGTTCATAAACATATTTTCCTTCTCTCGCTGGATTTTGTGGAGCCTCAGATCTCTTAGGTCTTAGAATATTTAGCCTCTCTTGGGTGTTTTTCCCTTACAACTTCTATATTGCTGACAGCCTGTCCCTTCCCCTCACCCATACCCATGTACACAGCTTGTCTGACTGAACTCTCTGCTTGGGTGAGCATAAACACCCAAATCCCAACCTGTCCATTTCCTATCTGATATACCTCTGGACCAAGGCCTTGTGATTCCAATACTGCAACCATGCCTACCACTAACTCCTCATCCTTTGCAAGTGGATCAATCTGTGGCAAATGAGTTGATCATTAATGAGCCCATACATAAAGGAATAAGTTCAATAATCAGTCTGATTGATGATGATTGACCCACACACACATGCGCGCGCACGCACACACACATACACATATTGACACATACACACAGAGTATATGCCAAACATAACAATTTTATTGGTCATGTTGAAGCACCAATATATTTTTTTGATTTTTTCTTTGTTTTATTTCAATTGTAACACGGCGTGAAAAAAAGAGAATAATAATAATGTATACAATGACACACATTGGGTAGATTTCTGGAGCCAAAGGTAACTTGTATTTCTCTTCGTACATCGCCCATCTGCTTTCAAACACATGAACTGCAAGCATGAAATCAACTTTTCATTAATTAGTAGTTAACATATACATTAACTAATGTATCAGTTACATGATTATTTATACTTTAGTAAAATGTAGGATAAACTTAATAGTTAAACATTAACAAGTACATTTACTGTTTTTACTGGTTAATAGACCTAACCAAGTCCATTTATGCCGAATCACCTAGATTTCTATCCCTTTAGATGTTTAGAGACCTCCCTATCCATTCTTGTGGGAGGCAAATGATACTCATCCATATTCATGAAATGATGGTATGTGGAGTTTGTGAAATGATAGATAATAGATTTCAGGAATATAAAGTTATATACAGTCGCAAAAGCAATAGTTTTAAATTAATAGGCAATTATTAGTTAGCAAACAAGCCTGCATTAGGAGTTAGAGATTTTCCTGAACCTTAGGTGAGATTTGATCCCAAGTCTCTCAGCCGTTCAAAAGTCCTAAAGGCAAACACATTACCGGCGGTTCACCAGCAAAGTAGCAGATATATATGTCAATTTTGCATGTGTATCTGATGTTTTTATTAGCTGATGTAGTTAAATGTTCAATGGGGAGTTGTTTGTGTGCCTGGAGCATGTGTGATGATGGAATGGGAAGGAAAAAGAAATCCCCCCTAATTTTGGGGCTTTATTGTGTGGACCCGTGAAGTTGTCTTTGAATTCTGTCTGTTGACATGAAGTTAATGGTTTTAAGGGCTGAGAGTCTTTGGTTACTGTGGTTATTTCTGTAGGGAACCCTAAAAAGTATCAAACTCTCAGTGCTGTATAGGTATGGGGCATGCTGCCCAGCCGTAACTTGGTGGGACGGCATACCTGCAATCCCAATATACATAAAGTGACATTAACTGATCTTTTAGTTAACATGAAGTAATGATTTACAAATAAATTAATAATTCACAGGCTTAACTTATAGTTCCATAGTTAACCATTCTTTTTGCACATCATTTTACAGTTAACATGATTTAATGGTTAATAAATTTACTAACTATGCATGAGCTAAACTACACTGAACAAAAATATAAATGCAACACATCCATTTAGAAAATTTTATTGAGTTCAAAGGTAATAAATGTAAATTAGTCAACTGAAATAGATTCATTATCAATCAAATTGTTGATTGTAGCCTGTGAAATATTGTCCCACTCCTCTTCAATAGCTGTACAAATTTGTTGGATATTGGTGGGAACTGGAACACGCTGTCGTATGCGCCAGTCCAGATCATCCAGATCATGCTCAATAGGTGACATGTCTGGCGAGTATGCAGGCCATGGAAGAACTGGGACATTTTCAGCTTCGAGGAATTGTGCACAGATCCTTGCAACATGGGGACGTGCATTGTCAAGCTGAAACATGAGGTGATGGCGGTGGATGAATGGCACAGCAATGGGCCTCAGGATCTCATCACGATATCTCTGTGCATTCAAATTGCCATGGATAAAATGCACTTGAGTTCTCTGCCCATAGGATATGCCTGCCAATACCAACACCCCACTACCACTCTGTTCACAACATTGACATCAGCAAACCTTTCACCCACCCGACGCCATACACGCTGCCTGCCATCTGCCCTGTACAGCTGAAACCGTGATTCATCAGTGAAGAGGACCATTCTCCAGCATGCCAGTGGCCATCAAAGGTGAGCTCTTGCCCACTCACGTCGATTGTGACGCCGAACTGCAGACAAATCAAGACCCCGGTGAGGACATCGAGCACGCAGCTGAGCTTCCCTGAGGCGATTTCTGACAGTTTGTGCAGAAAGTCTACGGTTGTGTAAACCAACTGTTTCATCAGCTGTCCATGTGGCTGGCCTCAGACAATCCCGCAGGTGAAGAAGTCAGATGTGGCGGTCCTGGGCTGGCGTGGTTACACGTGGTCTGCAGTTGTGAGGCCTGTTCCAAACGAACTTCCAAAATCTCTCAAATGATGCTGGAGGCAGCTTATGGTGGAGAAATGAACACCCATTACTCTGGCAACAGCTCCACAGGATGTTGCTGCAGTCAGCATGCCAATTGCATGATCTCTTAACTCTTGAGGCATCTGTGACATGGTGTTGAACAACAAAAAACTCTACATTTTAGGGTGGCCTTTTATTGACCCTATCATAAGGAACACCTGTGTAGTGATCATGGCTTTTAATCAGCATCTTGATATGCCACACCAGTGCAGGAGATGGATTATCTTGACAAAGGAGAAATGCTAGCTAACAGTGATATAAACAAATTTATGGGCAAAATTTGAGAGAAATAAGATCTTTGTGCACATAGAACAAATCGTTGAGGTATTATCTAAACGCATTAGAAATGGCTGCAAAAATAAAAGTTTTGCGTTTATATTTTTGTTCAGTATAATTAGCTTGTTTCTAGTTAAGAAATACCTTAACTAATGGTTTGTAAATTCAAGGGTAAAGCTCATGCATTAATGACTTACAAAGATATTAACAAATCCATAGGTATTCTAATAATTAATACATTTGAAATCAGAGCTTGTTCATCTTTAACTAATGTTATTTTACCATTAATTAATCTTATTTTCGTATTCTGTGGTTGACTGAACTATTCCCTGATTCACTAAATGATTAACTAAATATTGTTAAACATTAACTTACTTATAAATTTACAGTTAACTAATGTGAAACCAGAGATAATTAAGCAGTCGTTAATGATAATTTATCATTAGTTAAGCAAAACTGTGTACCTTGTTATAAAGTGGCATCTATTCACATCTTTACCAACAATTAACTAATGTGAAACCAGATCTGGTTAAGCATTTACCACTCATAATTAATCATTATTTAATCCAATTTGTGCACCAGTTTTGAAGTGGAGACTATTTATATATTTACCAATGATTACCTAATGTAAAAATAGAGCTTGTAAATCATCCTGCCAAGTTATGGATGTAGGTATGGGGAAGCATACAGCACAGAGAGTTTGGCACCTTTCATGGTTGCATACAGAAATAACCACAATGAGCTCAGAAATAATCACAATAACCACAGACTCTCGGCCCTTAAGACCTCATGTAAACAGATAGAATTCACAAACAACTTCACACATCCACACAATAAAGCCCCTAACGTGGGTTATTTCACATTTTTTCATATTTGTTTTGGATTCAAATACTTTTCTATGCTTTACTGATCTTGTCTGGTGTATTGGAACCAATGAAATACTCTAAACGAGTGCAAACCCCACCTTCTGGTCATATTGGCAGGCTCAGTTACACCAGGCAAAATCAATAGAGAATCCAAAACAAATACGTATTTGACCCAAGTCTGTTTCTAATTAATAATTGCCATAAAATAATAAATGTTACTTTTACAGCTGTGGAAAACTCATTTATATTTAATTTAAATGCATTATCTGTCATTTCACATGCAAACCCCACATTATAACATTTCATGACTGATAGCTACATGATTACAAGGTACAGTAGGCCATAAGACCCCTGACTTAATTTGTAAACCATTAGACTACAGTTACCAAAAATATAGTGTGTAGCCAGCTGCATAGCCATGTTTGTTCATTCGTGGCTAGCTAGCTTGCTAACTTCAGCTTAGTTCAGTTAAAATTAAAAATGAAACTAACATGACTGAAGTGTAGCTAGCTAGCCAGCACTGGCATATGGTATAGCTGCCAGCTTGACTAGTAACTACCTAGCTATTCTTCAGATGTTTAATTACAACAGCAAGGGCTAACAACATAATTCATAATAACAACAAAAAATATTGCACAGTAGCTAGCTAGCCACTGACATTAATTATATTTAAAAGACAACAACAGTAAGCCAGCTCGCTGCTAGGAGTTTCCAACCGCCACTCGCAATGTTGAGGTTAGGGTCCCTTTGGATCCGACATTAAACCAGGGGGATCCCTCCTTGGAACCCACGTTAAACTTAGGAGATCCCCTCGGAACTGCTGTTCAAACCAGAGCTTGTTAAATCATGTTAACTGCAGAAAGATGCAAATTCATGTATCCTGATGTGTTAACTGTTAACTATCTAACTACTGTATAAGTTAAACCCATGACTTTTTCATCTACTTGTAAATAAGTAATTCATTTTAACTTAATTTTAAGATTGGTTAAAGTCAGTTAATGCAAATGTTAACTTACTCAAACTAGGGATGATTTGAACACATGACTTGTTAATGTAACTACTAACTAACTAATGAACACTTCCATGCATAATGTATTTGCACATAATTCATGTTAACAACTACCTTAGTTTATTGAAATTCATGTGACCTTATAGTAAAGTGTTACCCCCTTTTTTGTTATTTATCTAATTCGCCACATAATTTAGAATATAATTTTATAAAAGTGCAAAATGCATGTATGGTACATTCTGAGGCTCTCTTTGTCAGAAGATGAACACAGACTGCCTGTCTTAATCATTAAGAATAAATAGCAGTTTATGTAGCAAAACCAATTTTAGACCAAATTAATTTAGAGCCTGTAAATAAACATAACAGTTTTAATATGGGGACAGCCTGGGGCTTGTGAAGGAATTAATATTAATATTCCTCCGATGGAGCATGACAGCAAAACACCTGTAACAAACAAATGAGCCATGTTACTAGTTTAAGCTGTGCAAAATGACAAAAACTGTTGGGCCAGGTGTTCTGTTGTGGCAGTCCATGCCTCTCTGATGAAGGAAATTATTATTATTATTAGTAGGAGTAGTAGTGGTTGTAGTTGTATAAGTAAAATGCCATAGATTAACTAGTTTTCCTATTTATTCTAGCTATTCTAGTTCTACATGTGCTATTATATTGTTTGGGGGCAACTATAAATTGTGTGTATTGCAACATTTGTTTCATTCTGAATTCTAGCAACATCGCAACTGTTTGGTTTTGTTACACCCTCTCAGTATCATTTCCTCACCTGATATTTTTACCAACAGAGAGACAGAAATCCACCAGCATGCTGTATATTGTGTTACTAGCATGATCTAGTCTGCAGTGCTGAAATATTCATTATTTTTAAACCTGATTTCCCACAAGAGCAAATGCAAACTTACAACTAGTGCATTTGTTGCGAAAAAAACTATTTAAGAGACATCCCACACACCACCTACAGTAACACCTTAATGATATGTCATACACACATGCACATGTGTCCATTATGAGGCATGACATTAGTTTACAATTAATCTCTATGTCTCTATTAATACAGAAAACTTTGGGATATATATATATATATATATATATATATATATATATATCGACCTCTCATCCAATGCATGCTGGGATCAGCTCCAGCACCTCCCCTGACCAGGAATAAGCGCGTATAGATAGTGGATGGATGGATATCCAAATTGCAACAGATGAAAAAGGCAGAAGTACATTAAATCAGCTTTACAAGTGTTTATAGATTTGCATTCCAGAAGTCATAATCTGCATAACGAAAAATAAAACGTTAGTAGTTTATGTATGCAGTTATGAAAGGTTCCTCGACTCTAATTTAGATGGTCTTCATGTAAAATATTGGAAATAGTGCCAGCTACGTCTTTGTAACTGCAAGTGCATACAACAAACAGTATGTATCATATGTTTCGTGATAATGATGTTCTACAAATTCTTCTCATAGTATTCACTGGTGAAATCCAGAATTAACTAGTTTGAAAGTACCCTTAAGCATATTACATGATACAAGTATTATTCCTTATAATTATAATGCACAAGAGAAATATATTTTCCTTAATATTCTACTCTGTAAACAAACTAGTGCCAAATAATCTGTTCCTAATTAAAATTTCAGTATTATAAAATTTATAGTATTTTAGAGTGCATTTGTTTAAATAATGAATTAAATGAAAATATTAAAAATAATGAATGAATGTGCATTTTCGATTAGGCAGCAGACACTGTCATTTCCTTCACGCACACATTCCACTTTTAACTCCTTAAACTGCTACATATTTTATTTACTGTCATACCTTTTAATATTATAAAATATGTCAGTGAGATTTTAAATGTACAGTCTCAAATGTGTTTTATTGTTTAATTCCTGTGTTTTACTGTTCAGTACATTTTGGCTACAGGGATTGGAATGGGTTTAATAATCCAGATGTCTTTGTTTAACAAATGCAATCTTAATTCCTGACACAAACTGAATGTACAGTTAAATACTAAGGTATTGGGAGAGTGACACAAACAATGAATATGTGGCCAAATTGCAGACTGTCAGCTTTAATTTTAGGGTATTTAAATACCTATTGGATGTAGGAATTACAGCCATTTTTATACACAGTCCCCCATTTTAGGGGAGCAAAAGTGATTGAACAAATGAAGTTTGAATTAAAGTCATCATATGTAGTATTTGGCTACAAATACTTTGCATTGTGAATGAGTACCTGAAGTCTGCAACTCATAGACATCACCAGATGCTGAGTATCTGCCCTGGTGATGCCAGGCTTGTATAGGAGCCATCTTCAGTTCATGTTTGTTTCTGGGGCAATTGTGCCTTCAGTTTTGTTTTCAGAAAGTTAAACATTTGGGGTCATTGTCCTGCTGCAAGTTGAAGTGCTGTCCAATGACTTTTCAGGGATTTGGCTGTATGTGAGCACATATTCCCGCACGCTTTAGAATTCATTCTGCTGCTGTCAGCAGTGACATCATCAATGAAGACAAGTGAGCCAGTCCCAGTCATAACACTACCTCCGCCATGTTTCCCAGATGAGGGGGGTGCTTTGGATCATGAGCAGTTCCTTTTTTTCTCCACATTTTCCTCTTTTCATCACTTTCCTCCTTATGTAGTTGTCGAGGAACTGGTCTTGCTGTCACATCCTGCACTGATCACATCCTGCATTGACATTCTCAGTCACCTGAGGAAGAGCTGCACTGTTTGTCCTTACATATCACTCTAATGCACAAGGATTACAGTTATCGAATGTGCGTGCACCAACACAATTTGTAACCCTGTTCACTGATGTCTTTCCCATAGAGATATGTATATGCATATACACACACACACATACACACACAGTACAGGCCAAAAGTATTAGGCCACATGTGCTTTTTAAAAAAATCTTTAGGTAGAAAATTCTGTTAATATATGCGCATTTACTGAATATCAAACTGAAGTATAAGCATTTTTTTTCACTTTATACCTACAATAACACAAAAAGATGAGTTTTACTTAAAAATAATCTTAGACATGATTTTCCTCAAAATAGCCACCTTTGGCTTTAACTACAATTTAATTACTTATTGGAAGTCTATCCATTCGTCCATTCATTGGATGGGAGGGAGGTGGAGGGGTAATTAAACTGAGTGAAATTTTTTCTACCTTAAGTTTTTTTAATACCCCAGATAGCCTAATATGTTCAGCCTGTAGTGCAAGTAAAATAGGCACTAAAGCTGAAAAAAATGGCAAAGGCGGCATTAGGCTAAGATGTGAATTTGATTCCAGCTGATGGGCAGTAAGGTTAACCGGAGAAGACCAGGAAGATCAAAAGGCAGTAGACAAATGTCTAGCAAAAGAAATCATTGTAAAATTGCACCACAACTACTGGACAGAAACTAGTTCCTCGCTGGTCTAAAAGGATATGCTTATATCCTGTTATGTCACCAGGCTCTCTTGTATGTGATTTCCTGAGAATGATGTTCCCAATGCCCTGTTATACAGAGGTTGGAATTATCTTCATCAGAATGTTCAATTTTTAGCTTGTCTAACCTTTAAAGATTGTGATTGGTCTCAAGCAACGACCAGCCTTTGATTTTCTTTTCTGCAGTGTATCTGGGTCACTTACTGTAAGGCATGACGTAAAGCCTTGGGGATACCCTTTTCTGCCCTGGGTGCCTTTCTCTTAACCCATTCTCCAAACATTGTCCACAAGTCTTTGTGCCCTACAATGGCTATTAAAGGGAAAAAACTAGCCAATTGAGCCACACAGCTGCTTCATTGTCTCTACTAAAGTGGGCTTTTCCTGCAGAAATTTATTTACATTTAACTTTCTGACACCAAAAATAATATGACCACTCTCATTACTATCTTGAGGCTTACTTGGAATCATGGTCATCAGCTTACTGACATGCAATCAACCCTTGACTTCTGCGTAAAAGGGTATTGTAATTTCATCAAGAATGTTCTGTAGCCTGAATTGATTCCTGCAGTAGGGCCTAGTGACAGCATTCATGAATATCCAGGCAAGTTGGAAAAAATGACATTTTAATCTGACCTATGTGCAAGATAGGGAATTGCAACAGCGTGTAACAACAAGCCCTCAACAGTGCAAACTGTATTGAGAAAAGCAGGCTTTCTTTCACACAGTTACAACACTCCTTGGAACAGTTTGGTGAAAGGATGAGAATTAATGCTAAGTCAGTCAGGTCTCTGTTGGAGAATAAATAGCTTCAATACATATAAATTCAATATAAATAAAAGATGAAACAATGAATTGTCACATCTACAAGAACACCAAACTGCCATAACCTTGACTGCAGCTTTGAAAGCAAGGGCATCACTGTGCTATGAGCAAATACTAGTACCTCTGGAGCTGTGGTCAAGAAGATTCCAACTGAGAGCAGTATACATGTAGAGCTATGATGAATTTAAAAAAAAATGTCCATAACTTTGATTTTCAAATTTGTGACAAGAAAATTAATTTTAAGTCATGGCTATGGATAAATGTTGATAAAATCTAGGCCAAAAACAAAGTCAAATAAAGAGATAGAGAGAAATGGGTATTGAGATAACATGTAATTATAATGGATCTGATATTTGATTTCACAAATCTTTTTCAAGAATATATCTATGTTGTCTTGCTGCAGGGCAGTTTGATGCTCCAGGTTTGTAACCAGGTTGAAAGTCTGTTTCAGCATCTTTCCTCTGCTTTCTAGGTAAGTTCTAACTATGTGGGATAATTGTGCTTGCTGTTGCTTAAAAACACCCACAGCACTACAACAGTTAACCGTGTAATTGCAATTTCATTGATCAAATCAGTGCTGAGTAACAGTAAAAACAAGTCAACCTTGTGGCTTTCTAAGGGTATGAGTGAAAGCAGTTTCTCTAAACATACAGGCTGCTGTATGAATATGGTACCCACATTGTTTTGGTATTGGTTTCAAGGTTCAGGAACACAGCCTATTCTGTAACTTGAATCTAAATCGCTGCCTTTCAAAGATAGATCATTTTTTTTAACTCAATTGATCTGTTGTTGGCAGGCTTCCATGACCAGTGCCGTGAAATAGGATCATATGTTTGACCTGCATTTTTTATGACAGGGGCAAAGAGCTGAACTATGGGTCTATACTGGGACTGTGTTGCAATTTTATATTACTGAAAAATATTGAATTGAAAGGGAAATAATTTTAGTCCTCCTCAGAGATGAGTTAAATGGAATTATTTACTTGCAGACAGCAGTCTCTGGTCAGTATTGACTGATTCTTCTGTTTTTTAAATAAAATTTCATTGTCTTGGGAATATATTGTCTGTGTCAGAAACTGAAGCACATTAGGGAAAACCATCAAAGTGTAGAAAAATGAAAGCATACAAATGTTAGGTAATGCACACATGCAATGTTTATATTTTTATATGTCATGTATGCCTGTCATAAAGAGGCCTTTGATTAATTCACAATGTAACAGTAACTCAATGTTAATATCTCAGGAAAACACATTCTGAAACCAGTTTCCAGTTACAATACTATTCAAGACAGAAACATTAGAAGTGCTCATCTACTGTCACTAACAGAGAACTTCCATTCTCTTCTCTTAGCCTCATCATTAAGCATGACGTGCAGGTAGGCTGCTGCCCATGTTCATCTCATATTTTTCTGAATATGATGAATAGAACATCTGAGCAGAAAAGGGAAGCAAATACACATTTATAACAAGGAGAACGAAAAGTCACAAATAGCAGAATGTGTGAATAATGAAAAAAAAATATTAACGTGCAGGACTCTGCAGAGGGTCAGAATGACAAATGATAAATAAGCAAAATGCTAAGTCTAAAAAGCAAATGCTAAATTATGTTGCCCCCGTTTATCTACTCAAACCAAGCATTTCACTAAATATGTGTAACAGCACACTCAATACATCCATCCATTTTAGTGTTGGCATCATCCCACTGAGACATTTAGAGATGCCAATTAACTTCCGCTGCGTTTCTTTGGGATACAGGAGGGAACAGGAGAAAAGTTGTGCAGACGAGGAGAACACGCAGCTTTCACTCAGACAGAGCCTGGTTTCCCCACAGTTAACACACACAGCCGTGATGGTAATGACGTGCCTGGAGCTATGAGACTCCACTACAGTTTTCACCACTGCACCACCCAACTACCCAACATTCAACACACGCAGCCGTGAAGATAATGGTAGTGATGAGGATGCCAAAGTAACTAAGCCTCATTCAGTGTTGTAAACACTGTGTTCTGAGGACCTGATGTTCTGATGTCAGAAATGCAATTTATGAGAAATTACCTCATTCTGTTCTGGAAAACTGAATGTTTACAATTCAAAAGGCAATATGCCATCCATTATTATTTCCCGAAGATAAAGAATAATGATTATACTAAAGCATCCTCTTAAATGACGCAGTGAGCTCCATAATTTTTGGGACAAACGCAAATATAATTTGTTCTTGATTTGGCTATGTATTCCACAGTGTTAGATTACATACATTTGTTTTCACCATGTAGAAATTAGCTCAGTAATCACAAAGGGCCTGGTAGGCTAAGGATGACCTCTACAGTTGATAACTGAAGAATTCTCACCTTAATGAAGAACACCTGTCAGACAGATCAGAAACACACTTGAGGAGGCAGGCATGGATATGTCAGTGACTACTGTTCACAGTAGACTTCACAAATGGAACTACTGTAACTACCCTGTAATATACAAACCACGAGTTTCATGCAAATACCGGATGGCCAGGTTGCAGTTTGCTCAGAAGTACATAAAAGAGCCTGCACTTGTATCAGAGTGATAGCAAGAGCAAACTGTGGAGGCCAAAAGGAACTGCGCAAGATCCAAAGCACTCCCCTTCGTTTGTGAAAAATGGTGGTGGGAGTGTTATGGTTTGGGCATGTACTGTATGGCTTGCACAGGTACTGGCTCACTTGTCTTCACTGATTAATTTCCAAGTGTACAGAATTGTCTTATCTACTGAAGTTCAAGCAAATGCCTCCAAACTCATTGGACAGAACTTCATCCTAAAGCAAGACAATGATCCCAAACATAGTGCTAAAGCAACAGATGTGTTTTTTTCGAAGCCTGTAAGTACATATAAGGACAATGTGACCCATTTCTTTGATATTTTGGTGATTATATTTCTAAGCCACTTCCAGCAAGAATGACAAGATGCTTCAGGAGTCAAGCATCTCACCAAGCATAAGGCAAGCCGCATCTAACCTGAACAGCAACCAGTTTATTATTATCATTAGTAGCTGTGGTAATAGTAGTACTGTTAATTGAAATAACAAAGCCCAAATTCCAAGTGAATGAAAATGCCCAATCACCAGATGGCTGTATAGCACATTTGGCTAAAGAGAAGACAATAACAACATGCCCCAAGGCTGTTCAGTTGTCATTTAAATGCTGTAAATTCTTTACATATAGGTAGCTAATGGGCTTAAAATAATTTACCTGGGAACAGAAAAAAATGACCTACCCATAATGCTTCGCTGTACATCAGTGGATTTATGGGATTGTATTGGCTTTCAGTGCCCTAGTATTATATGAGTGATACAATTGCAAGAAATTTCCACAAATATACAGTGATTATAATTTTGACTATCTGAACTATCCAGATAGTGAATGCAGTATAAATTAGTGTTTAATTAACAAGTCAATCTTAAATCACACAGACACCATCTAAGAAAAGAATTAAAAAATGAATTTATGGGTACATTCTTCATAGAGGCCATTCATGCAGTTTTTATCTTAAAACTGAAGCAACAATTCAATTTTATTGGGAAATGGTTCTGATTCTTTTGAAAGCATGTCACTATCAACAATTGAAGATCCTCTGTAATCAAATCCATAAATACATATTTCCCTATCTGCAGTAATGGAACATCTGCTGATTATGCAAATGTGTTCATTTGTTAGCTTGTCACATTACCCGTACTTACCATAAGGTCTGTACAGGAACCGTGGCTTGCATGAATGGCTGCGTGTTCATGTCAAAAGTTAAGAATAATGCAAAAATGAAATATAGTTGTGTATAGTTAGCTAGTTGCCTGTTTGCTGTGTCAATGAAGGGTCAGTAGCAAAACAGCATTTTTTTAACAAGGTTGAAAAACATTTGCTAGTTTAGCAAGCTATTTAAATTAGTTTTGACATTGAAAATGTAGTAGGTTTGAAGACAAACTGAGTTGTTAATCAATAGCTTGCAAACCTAAATAACTACCTACCCAGGCAACAAACTGCAATGGTGGCAGTGACATTCACTGGGATTTCCTAGTTTTGGTTTGACATGCATATTTCCAGCCCAGATTCTGCTTGTTTCTGTGTCACCAATGTCCTAGTTGTTGACCATATAGCACAGTTCCCCAATGTTCTGCTGACTGAGAAACTGAAACCCTAATGTGAATACATTTTATGGGCTGACTAAGCAGTGATATTCATTATTAAAAAAATACACTCTCAGTCCTCCAGCTTTCCTGCTCAGAAATGTATTTAAATAATACAAAAGGAAGTTGTATTATTTAAACATATTTGGAAAGGTTAAGTATACATCATTCTTATGGCTTAATGACCACTAAAGCTAAAACATGTGTTTGCATAGCATTTATAAAGAAATAGACCAGAGCTAAACTACAATTTCCACATGTGAAAATAACAGGTGATTTGAAATAAATTGCATAGGTTATCCTTTTTCCGCTCTCATCTTACAAGTGGGACTATTTTTATAGTTCACATGTGTACTCTTCACATGTTGGGTGTTCACATGATTTTAACATATTTTTTCCTGGGTAATTTTGAGTGTGGATCAGTAACATCTAATTTTCTTGAACAATCAAATATAATTTGCATGATACTATTAAGTTAAAGATACAGTTTTCCTAACTGACTGCATGTAGACTACCTCAGAAGATTCTCAGTGGTGCCAACACATCCATATCTCTTGTGTAGGAAAACAGTACAGACTTTATAGACTGTAAACTGCACACTTCAGGAGGACTATAACCATCCATAACAGGCTAATTACATCTATTTGTTCAAGGACCATGAACTCGCTCAGCAAATTATTGTTATTACAAATCTGTAATTGTTTAAAACCAGTATTATATTTAGTATGACCACAATTTAAGCATCAACACATATAAAAATTTTGTAAGACCAGACTGAGTACTATATTTGACGCCAAAAGTTTACATGCACTTAAACTAAAGATATTCCCAACTCAGTTTTTCACAACTCTGCACATTTCAGTGTACCATACATTTCCTTTGACAAGTCAATTAGTGCATCTACTTAGTTCACATCAGAGGTAATTTTAAAACAATCGATTAGAGACATTTATTTCAGCTTTAATTCACTATATCAGAATTCCAATGGGTCAAAAGTTTACATACACTAAGTTGACTGCCTCTTTAAACAGTCTTGAAGATTCCAGAAATTGATGTAATGACTTTTTAGAAGCTTATGAATGGCCAATTGTCATAATTAGGAGTTAAGTGGGAGTTAATTGGCACTTGTTGCTGCATTTAAGGGCCTACTTTTAGCGCCACTGTCTTGTTCCCCTTGATACCATGAGAAAATCCAATACACTAACATTTAAGCAATCAGAAATCAGGACTATGCCTGACGACAAGAATATGTATCATTAGTGTGTGCATTTGTTCCTGCAGAAACAAGAACAATCTCTTTGAATTGCTTTCAAAATAAACTGTCAAATTGTTGTTTTGTACGGTGGCTCTGAAGTGAAAAACACAAAAACAAAAATAAAACGCAAAAACAAAAACTTTCGGCCCTGAGGTGCAGATGCAACATACAAAAACAAAAGGAGTGGTCCTGAGGTGCAGATGCAACATACAAAAACAAAAACTAGTAGCCCCGAAGTGCACTGTTTTGTACTTCGGGGCTACTAGTTTTTGTTTTTGTATGTTGCATCTGCACCTCAGGGCTGCTTGTTGTTGTATGTTTCTGTTTTGCACTTCAGGGCTACTAGCTTTTGTTTTTGTATGTTGCACCTGCACCTCAGGGCTGCTAGTTTTTGTATGTTTGTGTTTTGCACCTCAGGGCAGCTCCTTTTTGTTTTTGTATGTTGTATAACTCCAGGGCTGCATGTTTTGTTTTTGCATTTTCTTTTTGTATTTGTGTTCTGCACTTCAGGGCTGCACATTTTTGTTTTTCTATGTTGCATCTGCACCTCAGGGCCGAAAGTTTTTGATTTTGCATTTTCTTTTTGTTTTTGTGTTTTGCACTTCAGAGCCACTGTAGTTTTGAGTTACATTACATTATCTATTCATTTAGCAGATGCAGACTTACACAACTTTTTACATACACAGCATCCATTTATACAGCTGGATATATACTGAAGCAATGCAGGTTAAGTATCTTGCTTAAGGGTACAACAATAGTGCCCAACCAGGGAATTGAACCTACACCTTTAGGTTACAATTATGTCTATGTGGTGATTTCAGTCAGCACAAAGCATATATTTCCTCTGAAGTGATTTTGACTGCAAATAGCTCCTCACTTCAAGAAATGATAGCCAATGTAACCAAAGGCATAAAAACTTCATTTTTCATACAACTTTAGTATTCCCCTTAAAGCTCCAGCAAATTTACAGAAGGCCAGTAAATGAAATGTGAACAATGTAAACTATTTTATCTAAACTGCATTAATTTTACACAAAATAGACTGATAAAAACATAACGCAGCTGTCCCTCTGTCAGTAAACATTCAATTGAAACACCAATGCCTTTCCCTACTCTGCAAAACTTGGCTTTTCTGATGAGCAGACATTTTTACACTGAGGCAGCTGTAGGAGAGTACTGACTGGGACTGCCGGGTATTTAAGTCTCTGATTCATGGTCTAATTATCAATGCATGCATACGGATGTATGTTGTAGACTGAGTAATTGCAAGTTGTCCGGTGGCTGTGCATCCTGTGGGTGAAAATGCAGTTTAACCCTTCAAAGGGATATTACATTTTGGTATAACACAAGTCATTTTTAGTTGAGCTTACCCCATTGTTTCATAGCATGAATACTAGTAACATCAGCTGTTCCCACTGACCGTTAACAGCATTGCTGTACCTCCCGGTCTCCCAGCTCCCGAATTCACTCTCGGGACCTTGCCAAAATTAAGTTTGAAAGCACAAACTACAGAGGTTAATATACCTACAAAAGATAGCACTAATGTTAAAAGTCTCTTTTTTTTAAATATATGATTTATTTTTGACATTGCCTTTAAGAATAAGAAAATACAGAAAGTGATGCAGGACAACAGATTCATATAAGTGTGTGCATTGAAATGATTGCTTCATGTCTACACAGTAGTAAATATGAAAATAGTTTCCATATTTATAGCCAACCTAAGCCCAAACACAGCTTATCACCTCATTACATTACATTACATTTATTTGGCAGACGCTTTTATCCAAAGCGACGTACAAAAAGTGCACTTCATGGTCACAGACAACTACTAAACACAGGTTCAATAAGATACAATACTTATTTTGTACAGCTATTTTTAGCCAAGAACACAGTTTAGTTCACACAGTGAACACTATTCAGACCTAACCTCTGCAAAGCCAACTAGGCAGAAGAACAAGCTACAGTATTAGGACAAAAAGTTCTGGGATGGGGGAACGTAACGAGTGTCATGAAAGGGGGGGGGGGGTGGATTTAGAGTGACATATACAGAGTGGTGGTAGTTAGTCTAGGTATAGTCTGAAGAGATGAGACTTCAGGCCACGGCGGAAGATGGGTAGAGGTTCGGAGAAAAAAACAAACTTTTTGATGTTAGTTAGTTTATCAATATGTTATCCTCAGTACTTTTTAGTCCATTTACAAAACAGTAGCCTTCTCAGACAGTAACACAGATGTAGGTGCATCACATGCCCATGATAATATACATAACATAAGCATTTCATATAACAAAATCTGGCTATTCCCTAGCAAAGAATCTTTGTCCCATATATTTTACTTGACAGGTAAAATCATTCAATGAGGAGCAATTATGTCACAGATGTAAAAATTGACCTGTGGGAATATTGTATTTTAAGTGACACGGGTTATTACTATAAGAATGAAGAATGATAATGTTCTCAGGCGACTAGTGATACATTGTAGTTTTTAAATTTTTAAAAAAATGAACACATTTCAAATCACGTTCCACTGTAAATTTTTAGAAATATTGTACTGTTGTTCGAATTTCACAAAGTTATCTTTGAAAGATCCTCAAAATAGGGCTAATGACAAATCAATGTAACACTTCCAAAGTTTGATGTGAGAAGCATATAGATTGTTTTCTTTATTTAACATGGGTTGCTTCCCTATTACCAATGACCAGACTTGCATTTATTTTAATTAGGAGCTACAGCTGTGCCCATTAGAGTGCCCTGGGTTTGTAATAATAAAATGTATCATCCAACAAAAAAAATCATTAGGCGGTTTTTGCAAGTCATCATGGGAAGGTTACAATTTGGAAACTGATTCTAGGATGAGAAATACAAGTATACAAACCAGCAACAGCCAGATTTACAAGTAAAGTATAAGTAAGAGTTAACATGACATTTTCTTTAGTAATGCCACGGACAGTAGGCTAGTCTGTTTGTTTAGCCGGTTGTTTCAAATGGGTGGTAGTGGCACGCTGCTAATTTAAATAATGCAACAAAAAAAAAAAAAAGAAAATGCAGTAGCCTGCTTTTGCATGTTATTGATTACTCAGAACTTAAAAAGGGAAATAGGATTTGGTGTCACCGGTATTATGGGCAAATACACCTAAATGAAAGGCAAAATACACTGGGAAATTGGAGATTTATATTTATAGACGTAACACATGTAACAAATTAGTCTGTTGAGTGTGTGTGTGTGTGTGTGTGTGTCTGTGTATGTGTGTGTGCTTGCGCGCCTGTGTGTGTGAGTGAATGCGTGCGGTATTAGCATGTTTGTGGTCATGCTGTGTGGTTTATCCTCTCTTGTGATGCACAAAACGTGTTACTAAATCATGCTGCTGTAACTGTAATGTATTTCGCAAATATACTCAGACTAACAAAATGACACAAGACATGAAAATAGATGGAAGTTATGAAATCCTCAAATCAGGCATTTCAGAGTGGCACAGCTTATCTAATCTTATTAGGGGTCCAAGCAGTGAAGCTGGTGGAAACCTATTGTATCTGTTAGGATTATTATTATTATTATTATTATTGTTATTATTATTATTCTTATTATTTTTCTCCGCTAAAAGTGTCTGAGGCTCAGCAACCATAAGTCCTAGAGCAATCAAATTTGGTAGGTGGGTTCCTATGGCCCCCCACTACTCAGGCACTAAAAATCACCTATGTCGGCCAAATGGTGGCGCTATAACAAAGGGTCATGCGTAAAAGGCCATAACTCCCACACCGTAAGTCAGATCAACACAAAACTTCATCGACCGATGCATCTGAATGTGCTCTACAATTTGGGACCACCTATGTCCGCCATATTGTTTGCCCGCCATTTGGACTGTTTTATTAGTTGGGGTGCGGAAGAGCTGTAGCTCCACATCTAAAGAGTTAAGACATCTAGTAAACTTCTTTACGGCAAGTGGCTAGAAGACATCCATGGCAATGCAAGTAATCCGACACCATAGGGTCTAGTTTTTATCAGTGAGGGGAGGGTCTGAACGTCGGGGAAGCAATAGAAGACAGTGCCAGCTAGAGTGCATGCTAGGCTACTAAAAGTTTGTTAGTAAAAGCTTTTTGAGAGGATGAATCACTACTTTTCTTTGGCATGGATCCATTTGAAGACAATATCGGGTGAATTTGTTTAGTCTTTGAATCCGTCATTATGCTGAGAGAAATCGTATTCTCAATTTAATCTCTAAATTGACTGTAAGCTTAGGGTTGTAACTAGGTAGCTGTTTCGTAGGTGACTTAATGCACTTGTCTTAACTATTGCTTGAATTTTTGCATAGACTGCGTTGTTGCTGTTCTTGTTTGTGTTAGTGTTAATCCGTTTAACTCTCTGGGTTCTAAGGGTAAAATGAGGCACACTGGTGATTGTGCGATGCTCTGACATTTGTGTAAATCAACTTTATATACAGTGATTCCAAAGTGTTTCATATCTTTGTTTTCAGCACAAACTCAGGTACAACAATATGGCAGCAGTAAGTAGGTCATAATAATGTGTGGATTGTAAACTGCTCTAAAAACACACAAACTGTAAACAGTAGTTTTGAACATGCACAGGAATGTTGTAATAAAACACACTAAACAATTGTGAATAAGACTTTTGGTCACTGAAATGTGTTCTTCAAGGTCTTGGGTATCAAAAGATGACAAAATATTTTAGCAAATCCAATGAGAAATATAAAATACATTGCTAAAAGTTAGTGTTGTGACTACTATTTTTCAACACCAGGTGAGAATGGGAGGGCAAATGGCCTTTCTGTAATGAATATGCATTGGGTAGGAATACCTGCCAGCTAAGTAGGCTATTCACACCTGGCCGCATGCCTCCCCACCACTAAGACAAAGACTCAGTGAGCCATTTAGAAGACAGAAACAAAGACAACTTTTGATTTTAGAACATTTATTGAAGTAAACTGCATGGAAGATGAGATGAGACTGGTGTACTCTTGCAACGTCTGCCTGGCCTCTTAGCTAGTGGTGAACTAGGCCGTGTTTCCTGATCAACATCTCTGCAAATATAATAAAAACAAAATTGTTAGGAAATGTGAAATCAAATCAAACTTTATTTATATAGCACATTTCCTTCAACAGGTGAAAATTAAATGTGCTTTACAAAAAAGGGACAAACCACTAACTAATGAAAACAAAATTTATGAAATGTGACATCATATACAAACAAAGAACCAAACAAACACAACCAGACGCAGAGAGGTAGCCTATAATTTTGAGAAGCAATGGTTAGAATCGTTCGTAGTGTGGGAATTTACAAGCGCGCATATTAGTGAATATTCCTACAAACACACAGAGAATGTAATACAGCACACATTTACAAACAATGCAAGCTATCAACGAAAAAACACTAGCTTAACTAAATAAACACTGATATTCCAACTAAACTACACGCAACTCATCAATAACAATGCCTCAATCTGAACTAGGCTAGGTCTGTTTAGCTAAGTTTAGGTTATTTTATTGCTATTTCCCGAACTTACTTAGAGTATGCTAATATTGATTGTGCAAGGACATCAGTTTTAGAATCCTAGCCACGCCACTACACGCCAGGCATGAGCTATTTATTACGAATATGATCGAAAAACATACAGTCTACCTGATACTTCTAACACAACCAGACGCAGAGAGCCTAGCCTATAATTTTGAGATGCAATAGTTCAAATCGTTCGTAGTGTGGGAATTTACAAATGCGCACATTGCTGGATATTCCTACAAACACACAGATACGTTGCAATACAGTACACATATTTACCAATATGATCATAAGAAATATACTTACGCATGAAGTTGATCCTCAGCTGGATCAGTTCGCTGTTCGAAATGACACCGCTCTTCATCAGTGTCGGCTTCCGGACGGACCATTTTCCCAAATTAAACGAAATGTTCACCTCAAAAGAAGTGAATTAGGCGACACTCTGTGACATTCTATCCCGCTTTCGCAGACTTGGCATTTCTCACATGGATCTCGCATCGCCCCTCCTTTAGTCTCCTTCTATGGAGAGTAATTATAATGTTGTTAACATGTGAATGCGATTTGGGCGGACTTCCTGCTGAGCGAAATTCACATAGTAATGAGTAAAGTTTAGCGAAGCATACATGATCTAATTAATCAAATTTGGAACATTTAAAACAATTTATATTATTTGCCAATGAGCGCATTGGAAAGTCGCGATTCTAAGGTTTCTGTCAATGTTTTTGTTGCGTCTGTATGATAACAACACGTGAAGTTAATCATCCAAATAGAAACGAAAGTTAATTTCATCTTGTCGAGCTCCGCCGGCGGAGCTCTCGACCCCAGAGGGTTAACCTACAGGGTCCAAGTTGAACTAGCGGTTGTTCCCTGCACTTGGAACGGTATTTCTCTCTAGGGTTTTCAACACACTTGTTCCTGGTTATGGTTATACACTTGCGGCCAAATGCCTGTAATGTAATATTCCGTAGCAACAAGATAAACCCGACATTAGCCCTAAATTATGCCAATACAGCAGTGAAAACGCTGCTCACTGAATAACGAAATAAACGAGACAAAGTTTTTTAAAATTATGCCATGTCATTCTACAGTCAATATCTGGGACTAAACATTGAATAAATATACAATCTTACCACTGGTTTTACATGTATGTATGTATGAGATGTCCCTTTAGAGCCTGAGTGGTCATATATTGTCTTGGACAATCCGTTTGTGAAATATACGTGCATTTGTGATACCTGGGTAGGCTACCTTCAAAAATAGCTGTGCGTAATACCACACATGTTGCTTATGGCATTGTCGCCCTTTTTAGTACAATTTGGCTTGATTGACAATTCATTTATTCAGTAGGTGAAAGTAAAAGCTTTCTAACGATGTAGCTATAACATGTCTGATTTTGCTTTTGGAATAGCGTTTTATAGGTCAGCGTAACCGAAAATTTTCTTATTTGCCAATGTCTAAATAAATAGGCTAATACGGTAGGCTACTCTGCACGCAGCACGCAGGTCGCGCGTTGATATTTCATCTTTTGTTTCGTTTTTTCTCATGTATTTATTATTTGAAATGTGTATTTGTGTTATTATTCTATCTGTCTCTGGGGCACTCTGAAATGTGCATTCTCTTCTAAGCTGAGCAATGGATTGGAATATGTGTCTGACGTAGTGTTGCACGGTATTCCGAAACTTCAGCACTTTTTCGGTACTTAAAAAAGAGAAACGGTATTAGAATTTTCCGACGTTCAGTAGTTTTGCGTCAAATGTAAAAGCCAGGGAAATATGTCTCCCGCATTACTGATTTAGGGGATGAAATGTGTAATTTGTCAGAATCTTCGCTAGATGGCAGTAGCAACTAAGGTTGCCAAGTGAGGTGACTTGCGCTTGTGCACTCAGCTCGTTGATACAGCGCAAGCTTCGACTCAGTTCACTTCAGTAGCATAAGGTGTTCCAATTTGGAAATATTTTATTATAGATAGATGCTGTATTGTTATTAAAATATGCTGTTTTTAAATCTATTTAAAGGTGAAAGACCTGTTTTAAAAATTATTTAGTTTACAACTGTTTAATTTTTTTAATATATTTAATATATTTTTCTATTGTTTAGTGTTGTAACACTATAGGCTATGCTTATTAATATGTTGAAGAGGCTTCAACTTAAAGGTTGTTAATAAACCAGGTTGTTAATAAACCATGAATTCGAAAATGAGGTCAACCCTTGTGGACATTACGTTTCTGATCTATTAAGGTAATTTCAGTATCATTAGGTACCGAGTATCGAATCAGCATCATTTAAGTTTCAAGTATCATTTCAGTACTGAGTATCGTGATACTAAACCTGGTATCAGTATCGAAGTCAAAATTTTGATATCGTGACAACACTAGTGTGACGCCTTTTTTAGTTGCGGCGCAGAAACACTGCAGCTGTACATACATGCCAGGCCATCTAAGTGTTACGACATGCCATCTAAGTGTTACGATATAGTAAAGGCCTTTACGGGAAGCGGCCAGGACACATCCATGGTGACGTAACTAAGTCATCAGACAGCATGTCTTAGCACAAATTTGGCCATAAGTCATCAATATTTTACTACGTCAGACACATATTCCAATCCATTGCTCATCATGTTATTCAGTAGATATGTTGGGTGAAGGTATATGATCATGAGGACAAAGCCATTTTAAAATCGCTCCATAGGGGGCGCGATAGTGCCAATGCTTGGACCCCTCCCAACGCCGCTTTTAAAGTTACACTTGTAGTTTTTTGCCTTAAAATATTATAAAATTAATTTTGAATGCACAAAGTAATGGCTAAATGATACTGAATCATGTTCACATAATATATGTAGGTGGCTTGCAATGCAACGTCTCCGTCACCATTCAATTTTAGCCTAATCTTTTTGTGCTCCGGGTCAGAACAGTGCACTTTCATTAACTTGCTTTCATTTTGGAAAAAACAGAAGTTTATAAAATGCAAACAAAGACAAAATAGAACATTGGTCTACTTTTTAATATAAGTTGTATTCATAGTGAGCCAAATAGGTAAAACTGCTTCCAGGTCACTATGCATGTCAGTGAACTTTATACTATGCCGCTGTTTTGGTCCGGTTAATGGTGAACATGCAAGTAATTAATTTTGCTCATCTGCTGGTTGCAGTGCGATGCCAAGAAAAGAGAGATTAAGGAAATGTGTTTATAATATTGCATGTGCTTTGTGACAGTGTTTTGTGTTTAGTTATCCCTGTTCCTGGAATAAAGGTAAAAAAACATTGAAGACTAAACTGTATGTGATGTCTGTGTGATATGCTGTAGTAGTGTTGTGGGGGATATTATCTGTAGAGCATGAACATGTCTGGATAAGTTTATTGGGTCCAAAAATGAATGACGTATTACTTTAAGGAAATATGTTTCAGAAGACCCAAAACAGGGCCCATATTATGAACATAGTGTGTGATTATGAACATGGTGTCGTGTGGCAATACCAGGATGAAAATAGTGGGGATGGTGCATGGGGGTGGAGGTTGCCCTTTTTTTTTCAATTGAGCCTCTGCCCCCCGAAATGTCTGTGCACGGCCCTGGACAGGGGGAAAGGGAGCTGATTTCCACAAATGTCTTCAACTTCTTCTATGTTAGTATACAATATATAGAATTTTACACCTCTAAAACATGCATTATATTATTGGTTACCAAGTGTCATTTTGGAGTCTCCAAAAGCCTTTTTGGAAACCTACCAGGACGTAGCTTGAAAAAAGACAATGCAAAAACAATGCAGAATGTTCATTTTTTATGATATTGTCATCAAAATTGAACCAGGAATTGTTCATTGTGACTGTGACTCCATTGTGTTTCTAAACCAACCAGGCACACTCAAAAGCATCTGTATCCATTAAAAAAAAGTATTTTAGGTGAGAATAAAACAGGAGACCAGGATTATACCTGTAGTCAAAATGATTGAAGAACAGAAACCATTTTAATTTTAGTATGTTATTTTCAGGCTTGTGTTTAAAAAAGGGAGCCATACATAAGGGGTTAATAAATCATTAAGACAGAAAGGTAACGCTAATACTATACTTTTCAAAAATGTATGAATTTGGAAAGGTTTTTAAAATTGAGCTCTTGATCCTACTCCGCTTATAATTGGTCTAGGTGGAGGCTGTATGGGATTTTTATGAACATTAGAAAGACTGAAAGACTATAAATGACAGAAGTAACAAGATAAGGAACTTGAAGAAATGCATACTCACTTTTGGTTATCCAATTAGAGTCACGGGTGTGCCGTAATAGATCAATCTCCAAAATTGTCAATTTAACAGGATCTGAAGTTAACAGGATCTTCCTGCACTGATTGATATGAGCCAGACTGGCCTAGATGCTTTTCAATCTCAGAATTGTAATAACAAGTATCCATTACCACAATGGCCTTGTCAGCAGGTTTTATGGTAATGCACTTGTTCGATCTGAGTTCCTTCAGGGCTCGTCTTTCATCTGAAGAGAGATTTTAATAATTTGGTCCTTGGTCATTTCTCAATGAAGTATCAAGATCCTTTTCAACAAGTCAGCAAAATGTTGTTACAACAGGACTAAAATTGTTTGGGGAATAAAAGTGGATTTGGAAAAAAAAAATTGGGGACGGGGATCCACTGTTTTACAGACAAAATCTATGCTTCCCTCCTTCACTGAAATTCTGCCGCTTTTTTTCATACAAACGAGCACGTACTATTAAGGATAATTTGGTCCATTAATTTATGAAACTAGATCATTCTAATTGGTTATTGCTACAATAAAAAAATTTGTGTGGGAGGTGTGCACAGTGTATTAATACTCCAAATTGTAAATACTTTTCACATCCCCTCACAGGTCATAAATTCTATTATAGAAAATGTATCGATTGGAATTCAACCAATGTTGTCTATACGTTGTTTTGCCTGTGTGGAAAAGCCTATGTTGGCCAAACAGAAAGCAGTATGAGCTGGCCAAACATTATCTGGAAGCTAAGCTTGGTTATTTCATTGTACTAAAATGGCTTGAAGAAACAGCAACAGAAGAAAGGACGCAGATAAAAGGTTTTAAGAATACTAAACTTCTTTAAGCAGTGTTTCCATAATTTGTGCCAGTACTGTATATTCCATGAGTGTGATAAAAATGTGAAGTCACAGCAGCAGAAGGAAAACAAGTGTTCTCTCCAAGGTTTATATTTCTCTACAGAGAACACTGTGAACACAAGAGAAGAATGGATTGCTTTTCTATATAGCATATAGAATATATCATAATCAATTTCTGAAATCCATGGCCCCAAAATAAGGAGAATTGATTAAACTGCTGTATACTTGCTGAAAGAGGTCACCAAGGCAATGAACAGACTTATTTCATAACCCTCCCAGAAGTGCAATGCAAGCATATGCCTGTCTGATACACATTCACAATTTAAAACATTTAATCAGTTTGTTATTGTCAGAAATGTGTGCAATCAGAGATTCACTAAGGAGTAGGAAGCTTGATTGTGGTGAATTGGAGCTTGATTGGACTTTAACTAAAGAATATCATAATAAAATGGCCCAATGACCATTCAATTCAATCAACAGTTGTAACAAATTTTGACTTAAAAATAAAGGCAATTGCTATATCTATTTTTTCCCTAGATAAACACTGATTGCTTAAATTTAATGACAAATGTTTAATTCAGACCAAAGAATGAGTAAAAGAGTGATTTTTTTTTCATTATTGTAACTCTTTTTACAGTTGAAGTGCAGTACATTGAACAAGAGTGCAAGAATGGAGTTGCCCTTCATTTTGTCAAATATTTCTTGTTGAGTTCATACTGTATGTGCATGCATCCATCCATCTGTACCCAAATATCCTGGTCAGGGTCGTGGGGGGCGCTGAAGCACATCCCATCATGCATTTGGCGAGAGGCAGAAATACACGCGGGACAGGCCAGCAATCCATCGTTGGGCACACACACTATTCACTCACCATTCACTCACACACTCATACCTACGGGCACTTTAGAATCTCCAGTTAGCCTACCTACATGTTCAAGGACTGCGGGAGGAAACCAGAGTACCTGGAGGAAACCACACAGACATGGGAAGAACCTGCCAACTCCACACAGAAAGGTCCAGGCCAGAACACAAACCCAGGACCTTCTTGCTGTGAGGCAACAGTGCTATCCACGTGCATACATATTTTAAATAAATAAAATATTTTCTGAGCCCAGTGACTTTCTAAATTACAGGCAGAATGTGCAGTGGGTTTGTAATTTTAACAGGACCATAAAATCAATTTTCTTAGTCCCCTTTATTAATTTCTCAGTAAAAGTCATTCATGAATTATTTTGATCACTCAAGCAAAATCCTTCTTAAGGTAATCCAGGAAAAAATGGCTTGAGCAATTTCCTTTGACTTAAGTCATGGCCGCAAATTCTCTCTTTGCATCAGGTATTCTGTCTGAAGTGCTTCTGTGGCTTTTTTTGGGCAAAATACTAAGATTTGTATCAACCTCGTAGTTGCAATATATAATTTCATAACATATTTTTTTTCCTTCTTAAATATGTTTAATCAGGGCAGATTTATTTATTTTACAACTCCCTCATTCCCAACTTGTCATATATTGACGCTTGGACAGAAGCCCTCAGCATCACTATACCGATGCAGCAGCAGTTCTTTTGTGTCACTTCTGAATGCCGTAGGTATCCCAGTCCTCGGGGTCTTATGTTGACACAAAGGGTAAACAGGATGGGGGAAAGGTGAATGGTCAAATAAATAAACAATGTTAAGTTTAAATGACATTGTAATTTTTCTTAAGATCTGGAAAGACACAATTTCTTGTTTTTAGCCTTTATGCCAATATAACATATTTACCTTTGGCATCAACATAAAGACACTGAGGATTTCTACTGAAGTTTAAGAATTGACGCCAAAGAAAAATAATGTTTGGGAAAAATACTTTCTTTCTTTTCTTGACTTGGCTCTGTACTCCATAATTTTCAAGTTGTATTTAAACAATTCACGTGGCCAGAGTGCTCAAATGTTATTTAATCCCTTAAACCCACTTATAACCCCCTGTATGGACATGGTTCAAAGCTTGAAATAAAGAGCAAATTTATAGCAAAATAAACAAATTCACGGATCCTATGGGAGTCTCATCAAGTAAAAATGCAGGCATATTTATTCTGAAAAACAACAAAGAAATCCAAAAATAGTTTTGCATGTCATTCTGTAGAGATTGTATGTACTCCTGATATGGGTTTATAGATTTCTTTTTCCAGTTGTATCCCAGGATGTGTACAACACAGAAAAGTAAATAAAAAGTTTGGAGTGGATTGAACAAAGCAGTAAAATGTGACATATGTTTTCCCAAAGGGAGGCCCAAGTGTTCCCAAAACCTCTACAAATGGCACTTCCAGAAGCTAATCGTATTGAGGTTGGTACCATCTGGAACCCCACAAAGAAATGTTTTTTATTTACCCATTCTGTCTTTTTGACTAAGGCCTGGATTTCAGTCAGAGGTGCCCATTTGGAGATCATCTATGTACAAAACCTGCTCATAATTTTTACTTATCACACAAACTAAATTTCCTTAAAAACAATATCAATTGATATGTCAATATCATCACTGTAGTAGGTTTTAGCAGTTTTTTTACTTGTTGTGGACAGTTATTGTATTATAACATACCATAATCATAAACCTGGGGTGTCAATTTCAGCTCTCCTTTGGGGAAGGGGACTGCCTTGTTATTTCTTTTTTGTCTCAAGTGCCTTCATCAATCGAGACAGGGTTATTTTTTCCATCAATGTGCAAAGAGTAAGCTTTACAATGGCACATGGGTTACATCGCACCTTGTGGCTGACATGTGAAGTGGCAGAATCTGATTACCTCTAATCATCGGCCAAAGATATGAAAGGCCCAAAGGTGCTGCAGTCTGTGCTTGCACGGCCATGATTACATTACATTACATTACATTCATTTGGCAGACGCTTTTATCCAAAGCGATGTACAAGAAGTGCATTTTCATGATCGTAGACTCATGATAGCTGGCGCTTGAAATCTGTTAGGGCTGTGGTCCATGTAGTAAGCTTACCTTTGTGGATTTTCTCGTGATGTGCGCTGGGCTCAATTTTGTCCCAATCTGCTAGGCCTTTTACGGTGACCTTTCTGTATAAGCTCATTGTTATTTTATTATTTGTTACTAAGCGTGATTTTTGTTGGTTTTGTTAATAGTTTTTTATTTTCCAAACCAAGAAAGCTCTGTAGGGCTGTGCTGCTTATTTTATTTCTATCTGCCTTTTTCCATGGTTTTTGGTGAGCTAGGAAGGGTTGACTGTGTCTTATTTTTCTTTTCAAGACCTAGCCTAGATTCTTTGTTCTATTCTAGGCAGAGTGCATGTTCGTTTGTTGTGCTGGCCTTTGTTACCCTTATGCTTCCTATGTTTGTTTGTAATAAATAACATTTTCTCTTTTTATTTTCTGTCCGTTGCAACTTATTCTCTGTTTTTATGTTACTCCCCTCTTTTCCTCTAGACATTGTTAAGGGACATAACATAGATTGGGGGCGCATCCAGAGGCGTGGCTACTTTTGGTGTGTGGCACTTATTCCTCTTGTGTAAGTCCCTTTGCTGTTGTGCTTTGGGGTTTTTTTGCACTAACTTTGTTTGGCCCCTGTAATTTTCCCCCACATATAAGAACATTCCTAGTTGGAGCATGGTATTGATGTTGATGACGTTGGACCCATTAAGCAGCATGCCTATCGTTGTCCATTGACAAAAGGGAGATTATGAAAAAATCAATCAGGTACTTGCTTGAAGAATAGTCTATCAAACCTAGTCATAGTCCTTGGTTCCCCGTCTTTTGACCCCAAGAGCTGATGGTTCCCCTCATTTCTGTACTGATTTTCGCAAGGTGAATGCTGTCCCGTTGCCCAATTCATTCCCATAACCGTTATTGTGATATTCTTGTATAAGCCCTTACCCCTAGACCAGAACGTCACAATAAAATCCGCAAAGGTAAGCTGATCACATGGAACACAATTCCAACATATTCCAAGTTTTGCCTTGAGTGATTTCCTTTGAGTCCTGGCTGCAAATTCTCTCTTTGCAGGTTGTATTTTAGTTTTACTGAATCCTTGACTTGGTGAGCCAATCCTACATCTACACACTGATATTTGTTTTTACATTTTGCAATCACTAATATCAGCCCTCTATTCCCTCTTTCTTCCAGGGAATTCTGTCATGGAAAGTACAGATGAAAAAGCGCCAGCGACAGGCAATATATGCAATATACAATCATCCTGCATTGGAGTGTTGGATACAATATATAATTTTGCTGTCTGAATTGTGTGCAGAACATAATCTGTTTGCCCAGTGACAGGCCCATTACAGTTATTAACAGCAGTTGCCATGATACGGCTGACCCTGAGAAAGAAATGGAACAGAGCTCATAGACGCAGAAAGGAAATGAAACACAAAAAGAAACACTGGCAGTCAATTTTTTTTTTTTTTTTTATGTAATAAAATACAAAAAGCATTTGCATAGCAATAGCAAACTATAGACTGATATAGTGTGTGATTTTATCGTCTCAAATTTCCCAGACTTTTATAGTTTTTTCCCCTTAAAATTAAGCAAAACTAACAGCCATCCCAAGGTGGGATATACTGTTATAAGCCAATAAGGATACATAATACAAATCACAGAGGAAAGTGGTTATAGCACTAGTGGAATAGTGGGATACTTTGCCGTTCATTAATTCAACACTTTAAATTTTTGTAAATGTTGCTGACATTGTTGGGAAGCCTGTGGTCCATATTACGTGCATACCTAAATATAGCTGAATAAGTATAATTATTGTTTTATGGTTGTATGTTGTCCAGTTTGGAATACCATGAGAATATTTATCTACACCAGGAGCTGAAAAAAATATTGCATTTTTGAAATGCATGACATGACATGAATTGTATGCACTGTGATTTTCTCATGAATTATGGAAACTATTTTCCCAAGCATGAAAGTGGTATTTAATCTAGTGTAAGTAGCTGCAAACCATCTAGTTTTTTTTCTCTCAGTTAATGAAACTGAATTACTGATCTGTAACATCAATAGTACAGACAATGTAAAGTATATATAATGTAAACTGATTTCATGTTGTGTTCACTTCCCACCTTCAGGAATAGTTTATTTTTAAAACAAAAGAAATATATGCCTGCTATAAAAATACTGAAATATACACTCATGCTTTTGAGTGTGTGGCATGTTCTTCATATTAATCAAAACAATGTATTTTCTGGGTAGTTATAGGGAAATGATGAATCTTTAAGCTAAATTACCAGGCTAGAAAGGATATTCTGCAATGTGCTTAAAACAGTATTTTATAAATATATAGATTGATTGATGACAAGAAAATGCTTTGTTTAGGAAAATTGTAGTACACTTCTGTTTTACTTTTCTTCTTAGCCCTCACTATTGCTTAGTCAAGTGGATTAATAGCCTGCCTGTGGTTTAGTTTGTGATATATAACAGTTTGGCTGAATACTCAATGCTGATTGGTCCAAGGGGACACCTTGGCCTTATAACAGTTCTAAAATCAATGTGCTACAAAATCTAGCATTCTAAAGCAGTTAAACGGCAACATCATTCTTTCAAATTTGATTTAATGTTACATCTTCGCCCCTTTTTAGTGGCCAATTTCATGATAAATGGCAATGGTGAATCACAGTTCTAGCTACTCTAGCTTATAGTTTGATTTAGGGTTGCCAACCATCCTGCAAAATATGGAATCGTCCCTTATTTGGACAGTAGAATAGGCGTACTGTATTTACCTCATGGCTACGGTATGCATTTTCTTTTGTATCTTTGTGAACGATTCTGTTTATAGTTTAACTGCTGTTATGAATATAATTCAACAGTTTGCTAGCTAGCTATCCGGGATAACAAGCATGAAGTGAGACCATTTTTAACTAAAACCCATCTGAATTTTAATACTGGCTAGGTAACGAGTGACAGCGAACCTAGCATTCTTGCATTCTAACCTGGTTTTAGAGGGTCTTAGATGCTAGCAGAAATGTCTACACATTGTGTGACCACACCATTTTAAAAAGCAAGACAGAGCTAGGGAGATCAATTTTATTTATGGTTTCATGCAATTTTCTTAAATAATGTATGACAAAAATAGCCAAAATTGGTGCTAATTGAATGGTATAAAAACAAGGAGGAACTACTTTTTCCTGATAGAATCACTGTATTCACAGAACTGTTAACCAGAGTTTTGCATAACAACAGTCCAAACAGAACTGTCAATGAGAGTTTTGCTTGACAACGGTAAAATAATATGCCCAAAGGGCTGCAGAAGAATATTTCAATTTCAGCTGATTAAGTTGATAAAAATCAAGATAAATGTTGCTAACGTATAATCATTGTTGGTACTGTTGTATAAGTGGAATAAACCACTCTGGGCTGTCCCATTATTGGAAAATAATGCACTTCGGGGGTGATCATACATCCAATAACCGGACAGCCCGTCATGGTTTATTCCTTATGTATAGAATGTTATAATTTGGTTTGTAAAATTGCTAGTATTTGTTGCATCATAAATAAATGAACTTTCAATTCTGGACTACCACACCACATTGCTGGTGGGGAGACCCAGTATAAATTAAACCACACTTCCAGAGAGCAGCTGCTCATCTCCTGTGTCTGCTTGTCTCCTGTTTATGATATGCATAGCTTATCTGTTCCTATCTGTCTCCAGTGTAGAGTTCTCAACAGGCACAAAAATTCAAGCCCAACCCAGCCCAGCCCAAATGAGTTGAAGCTTGGCCCAGTCTGAGATCATACGTATTTTCCTATGCCAGAGCCTGACCTGACCTGGAAAAAACTGTGCATGGGTGTTTAAACCAGCAACCAATTAGGAAGGTTACATTTATTGCCAAAAACTGTACATATGCGTACAGTTTAGTTGTGGTTTTGTCAAGTTTTAAATAAATGTATTCTGTCTATTTAGTCAGATCAATAGCAAAGAGTAAATAAACCTTTTTTTTTAGCCAATCTTGATGTCCGTAGGCTTCACATCATTTGTTGGCCAGTTACTAATCATGTGTGTGGTGGAAACCAGGTGTTACCTCTTCCATACCCTGTATGTTTTATTTGCATTATATTGTTTGTGACAGCCATGCTGCATGGGGATAGACTTGCTGTTTCATTGCTTAGCAATATCTATGAGTAATAATAGGAGATAAATAATCAAAATAAGTGTATTTAAAACATGATGAAACCACCACTCATCCAATCCGTTCAGTTCAGTTCTTTACATTATTACATTACAGGTATTTGGCAGACGCTCTTATCCAGAGCGACGTACAACAAAGTGTATAACCATAACCAGGAACAAGTGTGTCGAAAACCCTAGAGAGAAGTACCGTTCCAAGTGCAGGGAACAACCGCATAGTTCAACTTGGACCCTGAAGGTTAAAATGATTAATACTAACACAAACGAGAACAGCAACAATGCAAAAATTCAAGCAGTAGTTAAGACGAGTACATTAACTAAGTCACCTACAAAACAGCTACCTAGTTACAACCCTAAGCTTACAGTTAATTTAGAGATTACAGGGAGGTAGGGAGGGATGGGGAGAGGTGCAGCCTGAAGAGGTGAGTCTTCAGTTGTCGCTTGAAGTGGGTCAGTGTCTCAGCTGTTCTGACCTCGACGGGGAGGTAATTCCACCATCGTGGGGCCAGAACAGACAGGAGACGTGTTCGGGAAGCGCAGGTGTGAAGAGGGGGAGGTGCCAGGCATCCTGAGGTAGCGGAACAGAGGGGTCTGGCTGGCATGTAGGGTTTGAAGATCTTGTGGAGGTATGCTGGGGCTGATCCCTTGACTGCCTGGTATTCTAGGACCAATGTTTTAAATGTTCTTTCATGTGAGCAACACCACGTCATTTCACTTTTGTGAATGGGATCACTGTTTAATAATAAAACTAAGATATTGTTGTCATTATTTCTTAGTTATAGCATAGAGCATTTAAGATAATTAGCAATAGGTTTAATGGGAGATTAAAACTGACCCATAATAAATATTTAGGCAATGTTCCAATTCTGATGGAAGAACATTCAAACAAATTTCAAACAAAAGCAACAGCCCAACTCTGCAGTTCCTTTTGTGAGAAGCATCTAGCATGTCATTATCCGTGTCTTCCATTGCAGCGGTAGACTACATAAATTGACAACATTCCCTGTGCGATGCACATGGCTTTTAAAGGGAATGAAAAGAGGTAATTTGATTGGCTATTAACAAATGCAGCTGCACTATGCCTATTGATAATATAATCAGTATAACCCGGCACGGTTTCCTCACCTCTGGTCTCAAAAATACGAACAATCACAAGCCATGGCCAGTGCTCCACGCAACACACCATTTACTACGCTCATGCGCCATTTTTTTTCATATATCTCTATGCCTCATAATGGCTTCCTTGACTTCCATTGGCACAACTCCGGTCCTTATGCAGACAAATGCCAATAACTGACTTCAAAGGCAATCAAAAGCCTAAACTCTATATTAGATACTGAAAGCTCTCTTATAGTTATAGTAAAGAAGCAATTGAACACACCTGACTAATCAGAAACACATGTGAAGCCATTTGTCCCAAATATTATGGCACCCTGAAATGGAGGGGCTACGTATAAAAAGTACTGTTATTTCTACATGGTGAAACCAAAATGTATTTAAATACCTTTAAATTAAAATTGAGAATCTGCCCTTTAACCTCACATGAATCGTTTGATTACAATACTAAAATTATGGAGCACAGAGCCAAATCAAGAAAAATATGGCTTTGTCCCAAACATTATGGGGCTCACTATTAATTTCTGTGTTCATTGTATGCCAGTTTGGTAAAATACTGAAATATTACAATGCAAGTCTGGGATACCATGCATAAATTTCATCTGAAGAAAAAAATGTTTTCAGTGCACAAACATGGCAAGTCACTCACACATAAAAAGCACTGTTTATAAGTCCTTAATTCAAATTTGCTAAATTGAGGTCTGCCATTAAAAGTATTGATATCAAAATTAGGTAACAAGAAGCAATATTGGCTATCTTAGCTCACACAAATTAAACAAGCTGTACTCCAAAGCAATGCTACCCAGTGTTTCCTAAATTATTTCAAGTAACCTGGCCCTGTGTTTTTTTCTTTCGTACCATCTAAAGAAAATGCGACCATTCAAATTTTATGTGTCACATCAAAGTTTCAAATGACAATCATTTATAGTGGAAATAATCAACAATTCCGATGTGCTACACCTAAATTTTAAAAAGACGACACAATATGTTTGAACAATTGTCTGGCTACTGTGCTCTGGGTATATGAAAAGCACATTGTGAATAAAATGCATGAATAAAATGCATTATTATTATTATTAGTAGTACCCATTATTTTATTAACAATGATTTATTGATAAGCTTGAAATCTACTATATAGCCTGCCAGTTAATTTGTATATATCAGAGAGATTTAAGATGTCCCAATTATCATTAGAACAGGATTTTGCATTGTACAATAAATCCATAAAGTCAAAAACAGAATTATACAAACTCAGGTTCACGGACTGAGAAATGTGTGCAGGAGAGAAGGACCAGTGACACGTTTATTATAGGCTGGCTGAACTGCCACCAAGAGGGAGACAAAAGGTAATGCCTATTGATACTACTTATTCATGCTTAACTTTGTAATAAACAAATTAACTGCATTAGTAATGTTTTGTCTTTCTAACAACACTTGCAGTTGTTAACATGGTCTAATAATAAATAAAAAAACATTGATTTCTTCAATAAATTTAAATTTGAAAATTATGTATATAGCACTTTTCATACATGTCTATAACACAAAGTGCTTTACAGAAAGAGAAGACTGAATAAAAGTCTAAATAGTGCAATTCATATTCTATAGTGCAAGTGGCAGGCTGTTCGTTCAGCAACATAGTAGAGAGTTCACAACTTTGTAAAGCAGTCATCTTGATCAGCAGCAAACAAAAAAGGTAAGGCCTAATATTGAAGGGCTGCAAGACCCCCAACAGAATAATTCCTGAATTCTGTATCATATAATCGTAATATGAACAATATAGTCTATATACCATTACGTACCATTAAGCTAAGAATTTTTCTGAAGGAATATGAGCATGTCTGTGTGCTCTGGGATAATTCTGATGCACAGTTTACTGAAGCTGAGACCAGTAGCTATGAAGATGTTCGCAGACAGCGCCGATGTTCCCGGAATGGACAAATAGAATTTTGCCAATGCTGCCTGTCAATAGAACTGTTAGCTTTCCACTAGTCATGGGCATCTGTTTCTAACGATGGAGAAACGTCTCTCTAATCTAAAATCGAACTACCAACATTAGTTTATTCATTGAAATGGTATATTGAAATTTAACTGTTTAATCAATAAAATTAATCTATCAACATTCTGATTAATAATTAACAGTAATAAATGAACTGTCGACATTCCTAATTGTACTTATTTGGCTAAACTTTATGTGAGCCATAAGGGTGCAGTACATTAATGGAGAAAATCATTATTTATGATGACCTCTAGTCATTGCTAAGGGCAATGAAAAGGGGCTAGAAAATATTAGCCCAGCAATGGAAAGAATGGGATCCAAGATGCTTTAAATATACTGTAAATTCATTTACGTCACTCTGCAGATTTGGAAAACACCAGAGCAGCTTGGAAGCAAGTTTGTCATGTCCTATTACATACTGAGCTGAGCTGCATGAAATAATCTAACACGTAAACTGTTACTTAAAAAAAGGTCTTAGCCAATGTCCTATCTTTTTTTAGAAAAACTTCTCCAGGTGACAGGAGCTTGTGTTTCTGTCTTAGCATCCTGATTTCAACTTACCCAGCCAGTAACTCGATGGTAACTTTTGATGTTTTGAGCTTCAAGTTGTCTGTAGTGGCCTGAAGCCTTCAAACCATCTGTTAGCTGCATGAATTACAATATGTATTCTGTGAATGAATGGACAGCCTGGAGACAAGCCTTGTTTCAAGTAGTTCAACAATCAAGGAAAGTTTCAAATGAGTGCAGTTAAACTGCAAGCTTTACAATCTTGATAACATTTTTAAAGGTCCTATTGATTTAGTCTGAACTTTACCTAATGTAATTCTGTTGGTGAGGCATTACGTGACTATAATACAAACACAGTGAGCCCAATTCAAGTGAAATTTGAGTGTAATTAGTACAGTTGAAAATAGAGAAACAACTAATTTTCAAATTGCTGCCTTTTAAAAGAAGTTAGTACAGATGTGAGAACCACTCTGAACATTACTATCAGTAAAACATTTACTATTCAAATATGGATTAAGTAATAAGAGTTATGCATATACTCATACAGTACCTATAAACGGCATATATACATTAATCGTGCCCAGCTAAACAGACATTCTAAAAACATTTTTACTCTTTTTGATGATCACGTATGAGATTTAAGCCTTGACACTTCACTGAAATAAATGCAGTGAGTATTGTTTGAGTATGCAATGAGTGTATCCTTAGTAATAAAAAAAATCCAATGCTTGCATTTCATTGCATCAAAGTTAAGGACACATTATGACTGAATTCAGGCCTTAATCTGTGTAGTGTTTGATAACTAAGGGCTATAATTTCCTCCTTAAAATGAACTGGTCATATTAACTGAAAAGACTCTCAGTTGCAATGCAAATATCTTTATCATTAGACCTTTCTATCAGCATGGATATAGCTCATTTGCTCTTCCTGCTCCTCTGGGTACAAGGTTCTGGAGTACACGTGACTTGTGGTCTAGCTTTCTTACATTATTGCGTTGTCATTATCAATACCTTTCTCGGTGTGGTTACCGGTTTTTAATTGTTATGTGGCCTTATATACATTAACAGAAAAGAGATTCTTGCAAATGAGATGCATGCCACAGAAAAGTATGATATACACACAAATTCAAATTGAATCAACCCCCTGTCTATGTACATGAAATGGTGCAGGCTGCTATTGAAGCCTCATAACTAACAGTAAGGAAAGCAAGGGACCTACTTGTCATTTCACTAAATCTAATTGGCTAGCTCATGCGGTGAGGTACTTGTCAGGTTCACAGCTTTATGGTACTATAAGACCTTCCATTCTTCATACATCACATAACTATTTCAGGTTGAGATGACATCTACTGGATCCAACTTCCTGAATAATTGATATCCAGGATTGTCAGATCTTCCCATGTATATCTGTACAAGTTTTAATGAGTTTGAGCCAGAAGTCATTCATCTAGGATAACTGTGTATTCCCCTTTGGATTCAAAAGGGGAGTCAGCTGGAAAAGGAAAGAAATGGATTTCAAGTAACTTCTAAGCAGCTTGTACATTACCTTAATCATATGGCACAATAATTGTACCACATTTATTCATAATTATAGTCTGAAAATAAATGTCCATTTTTTATATTGTGCTGGTAGTTCTTTCCTTGAGGGCATCAGGAATAGTTACAACCGAAATTAAGCTTAAATGTAATTTCTGAAAACATAATCAGGTAATACAGGTTACAAACCTACACTACACACACTATAGGTATAACATCACTGTATAAGCTGCTTTGGAGTTATCTGAAGTGTATTTTCTTTCTTTAAACTACCAACCCACAAAAACCCTATACAAGCCATTATAAAGCTGTCAGATTGCCAGAAGCTTCTGTAAGCATCTTACATATCCTTTATTGCACACAAAACTGTGAGGGCCAGTCAGAAACATACACTACTGAAATAATATTTCATAAACTGTAAACAAATTAACTATCACTCTAAAGACATTCTCAAAAAGCAAATGTACCTTGGCCACAACAGCCAAAGCCAGTATGGACACTTCACAAGAAAGAGCAATGTAATAGTTTACAGTCAGTCCTTTTTTAACCTCAGATTGTGGTCTTGTGGGTGCCTGGACCAGGACCTGGGTACAGACAGTTCATGGCATAAATGGCTTATGGAAACTTTACATTAACAGTAAATGTTATTTATGGGATGGCATAGTCCAGTTTCTGCATAAAACATTTGCATATACAATTGCATAAAAGCCTTCTTCAGAGAACTCAAGATGACATTCAGCAACATCTTGAGTTGCATACAGCTGATTTTCTGAGATTTCAGCCTCTACACACTGACAAATTTATTAGGTAAATTATACATAGCCAACTGAATCTGCAGCACTTAAAGTCATTCAAATGATTTAAAGGATCCTGATGATGTCTTGAAACTCATTCCGGACAAAAATCTTGTCTTATTACTGCCCCTAGATCGAATGGATTTTCAAGGAACAGTGCACTAATTTGTGGGCATGTGTTTTCACGACTTACCCAAGTTACCCAGAAACAGTTTTCCACACACAGACACAAAGACACAGATTGACATGGTGACGTGAGATGAATAAAACCACATTCTAAAGATGTGTTTTGCTAACAAGTGACCAAGTACTACCTCTTATTAATCAATCTCTTCAATATTTGTGGCTTGAATATTTTAAGAATCCTCCAACTCGGGCCAACTCCAAGTAAACTCAACAACTGACGTGTGGCAGACAATTCTATTCATGAAGGGCTGCAGGGTTTGCTAATTAACAGTTGTCGGTTGTCATCAATGACGTATATATATATATAAATGATTGAACTTTGAACTAAATGATATCCAGATGTCTGAATACAAATCTCACAACATTCATTCAACAAAATCTTTGTTTTAAACCAAAAATTAGGAATCTATTCTTGCACACAGGTTTCTTAATTACTACTCATCACGACTACATTTTTTGATTTAGGAAATTGAAGTACTTCAACCACTGTCTACTAGATGCAGTCAAACACAGTTCAAGGACATATGCAAACCAACAACTTAAGTTGTTTAATATTCAATCAAACAATCCTTACTTAGGGCTATATTTTAACGATCTAAGCGCACGGTCTAAAGCGCATGGCGCAAGTGCATTTAGGGCGTGTCCAAATCCACTTTTGCTAGTTTAACGACGGATAATCTGAGCGCAAAGTAAGGTGTATGGTTCACAGGGGTTGTACTCAGTCTCTTAATTAATCATAGGTGTGTTTTGGGCATAACATGAAATAAACTAATCAGAGTGTTATCTCCCATTCCCTTTAAAAGCCAGGTGCGCTTGCACCTTGGCGGATTGCTATTATAATGGCGGATTTGCCAAGTAGTAGGAAAGAACGCTTCTCTGCAGAGGAAACGGATGTATTTTTAAAAAACATCGCACATTGTGCACCCGCCTATGTAGGCGCATATTATTATCTTAATAATGCGCCCTTAAAGTTACAGTAAAATACTGCGCCATTGACCGGGGGTGACATAGCTCAGGAGGTAAGACCGATTGTCTGGCAGTCGAAGGGTTGCCGGTTCAAACCCCGCCCTGGGCGTGTTGAAGTGTCCTTGAGCAAGACACCTAACCCCCAACTGCTCTGGCGAATGAGAGGCATCAGTTGTAAAGTGCTTTGCATAAAAGCGCTATATAAATGCAGTCCATTTACTTAAGACCAGGTTTTTGTTAGTTAATCGTGCAATCGCTTTCCGCTGCCTCAAGATAGCAATGCGGCAACAATGTGTTGCGCTTGGCGCCGCTTTGCGCCGGGTGTAAGCCCCGGTTTCCACCGGGTGCGGCTGCATCGCGTTCCGGCTGCGACGCGGCCGCTGGAGCTGATCGCGGGCACTCTATACGATGCTTGTGATTCCACCAGACGCACCACAGCGCGTTTCAGAAGCGTTACAGAAGCGGCTCTGCGCTCTGCTCCGCTAAAAATATGCGCCTAGTCTATTTTTGATGGAAGCCGTTTCTGGTACGCTTCAGGTAGGAGAAGAAATGGGTAGTCAGTCCCACTTTCCCCCCCACTACGATGCCCCAGGCAGACTCCCGATCGTATATGAATATATTTTTAACAACTAAAACACAGCTACAAATCTTTGATCCATATCGTTCATAACTGGACTTAACTATTAACTAGGCTACAGCACAACAAAGTAGCAAATAACAACAATAAACACAATTAAAACAGACAAAAAAACCCATTTAAATAAGTAGCCTACTTACCCATGGTAGAAGCACAAAAATCAAGTTAAAATGACCAAATCATGCAGTCAACAAAATCGGGTAGACAAAACGCTCCGCTTCTGCAACGCTCCCGGTGGGGTATGAAGCCGTGCGGAGGACGGAACAAAACAGCGTCGCAGACGCGACGTCATAGACCCGCACCCGGGGGAAACCGGGGGTAAGATAGAGCCCATTATCTCTTAGCGCAAAGCCCCTATGGGCCGGCATGCCGGCGTGCCGACATTACTGAACTCAGACATTCAACAAAGCATGAGTTAAAAACAAACACAGCAACATCCTCGCCACGCCAAGCAACACACCTCCACCTAACAAAAAATGCAAGCCTAGTACAAGCAGTTTTCAAAGTCATCCTACTGACGCTGGACAGTTTTTCAGTGGTTGCACAATAAATGGCAACATACAAATTCATGTAAATAAATAGCCAAATAATGAAATCAATATAACGCTAGCCTGTGATGAAAAAAGAAATATGCTAGCTGCTAGTGTGTACGTTGCATAGCAACCGCCTCGCATTATGTGCAGGCAGCCAGGAGGGTCGATTTTATTTTTAACATTATTATTTATTAATAAAAACTATTTAAATTGGAGTGTGTCTATTACTTTCATATTGCCATACTTGGTGACCGTTTCATAAAAGCAACAGCTCACTTCAGGTCGTGGTATATGGTTATTATATCACAGCTCAGCTTCGCGTCGGGCCGAACAACGCCCCTTAGCTGTGATATAATAATTACCATATACCACGACCTGTCGTGAGCTATTGCTTAAATAACGCTGCTCACTGAATAACTAAATAAACGAGACGAAGTTTTCAAAAATAATACCATGTCATTCTACAGTCAATATCTGGAACTAAATATTTAATAAATATACAACCTTACCATTGCTGTTATGCATATAGATGTCCCTTTTGAGGCTGAGTGGTCATATATTGTCAATTTGTTTGTGAAATATACGCATTTGTGATGCCTGCCCAGATAGCACACATACATCTTGCCGATGTCGGCCCGATGTATAGAAGTTACGTTGGCAAGATGTAGTATGGAAAGCGTTTGCTAATTGGCGTGGTGTCGCCAAGAGGTCGGCATTTGGTCGAAAATGCCCTCCAGACGATGTTTGGATGATGAATCAAAGCTGCACTGCCCGGCCGCTCTACAGACTAGCCTCTGTTAACTACGACATTTCATTTATTTAGGTCAGATATTTCAGACAGCAAATATTTCACTATTCATGACCAATCTGAAATTTCACTTTCCAAATGAACATGTAATAAACCTCAAATTAGATGGTAATATAAGGAGACAATAAAAAACAATATGCTTGACCACCAAAAATGGGCTATAGTAGCTACCTGATTTTGTGTGTGGGTATAATGAAGAGACACGATTCAAGTTAATGACAAGTTTAATATCAGGCTGGATATGCTGAAGCCATCAAGCTCTTAAAAAACTCCAGCACAGAAAAGAGAGAACAAGGAACAGAAAAACCGAAATATATAAACATCAAGAGGGGGGATTGCAGCGCTATCGTCAAAATTAGCAACACAGTTTTAAACTGACAAAACGCCGTTAGATTTAAAAACCGGAATAGTTTCAAGAACATTTTAAGCTATTAAACAAACTACATTGTTATAGCATTACGTGGGATAGTTTAATTATAATTAAATTTTTAGTAAAATGCCATGACATTGTCGCCTCAAATCGGTTGGTAATGGACTCCCTTATGCTAGCTAGCTAGCTAAAGTTGGCTAAGTAATGAGCCGGCATCTGGGCTCTTCACCTGTGCTAATATATATTAATGGCACATCCTGTCGTTCCTTATTAGCTACTTTATTAAATGTCACAAAATTAACAAAATAGCCGTTTTATGTCAATTAACTTCAAGTGCCAGTTTGCCTGAAAACCAATAACATTACGACAACTCCTTTTGAATATGAAGAGAAGGTGACAGTTTGAAGAGTGAGCGTCTCTCCTTCTCGAGCTCTGCTTGTGGTCGCAAGCGAGCAACTGGGCGCCTCTCGAGCGCTGGTTGCAGTGGCGGAAAATTAAGTATAATAGTCAGTTGGCCGACCTATCTGAGACGTTTGAAATAGAGCACAGAGATTAGAAGAAATCCGCCTATGGCTCGATGCTCATCAGACGTTATGAATAGAATGCGATGTTACGATCTCAGGCCGACATCGGCGAGACTTATGTGAGCTATCTGGGTGGTACCTTCCAAAATAGCTGGGCGTAATACCACACGTGTTTCTTACGGCGTTGTCGCCCATTTTAGTACAGGCTGGCTTGATTCACAATTCATTTATTCAGTAGGTGAGAGTAGGCTATAAGCTTTCTAACGATGTATAGCATGTCTAATTTTGCTTTTGGAATAGCGTTTTATAGGTCAGAGTAACCAAAAGTTTTATGATAATCACATTCATTAACGCATTCACTCTGTGGTAGACGTAAAAGACGCTGCACCTACTGAAACGTTGTCAACGATTTTTCGTAATTTCTTGGGAAATACTACTACTATTGAGGACTTCTGGGCATAGCTAAGCCATATGTTTTCTGATAGACCTAGCTGACATCGTTTTCAGGTGTAAGACAGAAGCGGATAGAATTGCATTATTGATTTAGCCTACTGTCTCTGTCTCTGCTGAAAACAGATAAGATTTCATCATTGCTATGTAAGTATTACTGCTCAAAATATTCTGGTTATATTCGTTATTTTTTTAATTGAGTGTCTTTAAATAGGTTAGTGGTATTTTATAATGAGGGTATTTCACACTGTAATGTAAGCGTTCGCTGGTAGTCTAGTAGTTTTTGTGATGCATGCAACAGTGATGACGAGAGTGTTGGAGCATTGCCAAAACGTGGTGGACAGTTGAAAATAGTTTTCATGTCGTCCCATCCCCATACAAGAAAACATACGAGAGTACAGAGTATGGAAATACATACAAGAGTTAATTATTACACATTTAGGTACTGTACAGCATTGTCTGACAATATATTTTGCATTATTTTTAAATCTGATATCAATGTTTCATCTTAAACCTTCATAAGGGGCTCATTTATATGCTTTATAATGGACAAAAAACATTCCTTTTTGGAGAGATTTTGGATATGTTTCTGGACCCCTAGCTATTTTAGACCGCTGTACTGAGCTTGTAATTCCCACTTGAAAATGATGCAACAGTGAGTTTCTTGAGTAAAAACAGTTGATTTGTAGTGAAATACGTGAATATGTTGTGATTTACAGCAGTGCATAATTTAGACATTTTGGGTAGATTTGGATACGCTGGGTACACTGCTTAGTTTTTGCTTCATAGATCTTTAATTGTTCTACATATTCACCCTTAGATTTTATGAACTTGTGGTCAAAACGTTTTTGATCCAGGACATGTATACTTTAACCTGCTGTATATATGCAATCTCTCAGTATTTCATTGCGAACTAAAAAAAGAGCAAATTCATTTTACATTTTTTGCCTAGACAATTGCATTTGTGGCACTTTATTTCTTCCTAAATTATGAATATAAAGTAATCTAAGCTAGTATTGTAAATGGTACAAATGGCTTCATTTAAGCCATTTTTTAAAACGTTTCTGTGGTGTCCACATCTGGAGTTATAAAGCTTTAAATAGAGTACCCCCTAAATGGGCAAGGATTAGCCAAATCTTGCATGTGTGCTAAGGGGTTAAAGCTATTTAAGACTGAAAAATCCAAGAAACAGGAAAAGGTGTGGCCTGAAAATTGTGGTACCAAAGATAGAGGCAAGAGCTTTTTTTAAAGAACAGTGGGAAAGTTAATTTCTTTTAAAATTTGCAGTTGCGCTACAGATGTCAATACACTTGCATAAATGATAAGAGTCATGCTACACAAATGGGGTAACGAGCATATCAAGTGCATATCAGGTCAACCCATTAGCCATGGATAATGGGTTTATTGCTAGGCGAACCACAGATAATGGAAAAAGAAATGTAACTAAGATCCCATAAATGTAGTGTTAATTGTGCGTTGGGACTCAATCTATAATCCCTAAGGCATACTGTCCTTGTTGTTTTGGCATCATCTGGCAAGGTATCGTAAGATTACTGCCAAGCAATCAGATCAGTAATGACCTTCTCATAGGGACCAAGTCATTAAAGTGCTACTTTTCATGGATATTACATTTAGGAACAGAGATTTGACAAGGGCAATAAAACTTCAAGATTGCCTGCTCCGATTTTGAAAACAGAGTTACAGTTGAATGTCAAAAGCTATTTAATTCAGCAATGTCATTCACCTGTAAACTTGCTGTAGGCCTATATAGAATTGAAACCTCAACATCAATAACTTTTTTTTTTTTTTACTTTTATTCCATCAGAGTCTGCAGCTGTCTGGATTAGTTATGGGGGCTTGGTTCAAATCCCTAATGGGACACTCTCTCGTCAAACAAAATCCAATCCCTGATGTTCTCAACAGAAATGAATGACCAAATTTTTGGGGTTTGAAAGTGTTATGCATGGATTTATTCCAATTGTTATATTGGGATGGCAGGTATGCCATCCCGCCAAGTTACGCCTTGGCGGGGGCATGCCCCATACCTATACAGCACCAAGAGTTTGGAACTTTTCAGGGTTCCCCACAGAAATAACCACAACAGCCACAGACACTCAGCCCTTAAAAACATTAAATTCTGTACATTCTGACCCCATTTCAACAAACAGATTTCATAAACAACTTCACATGTCCACACAATAAAGCCCCAAACTAAGGGGATTTTGCGTTTTCTCCTTCTTCTTCTTCTCTTTCTTCTTCTTCTTCTCATTCTTATTTTTCCTGCCCCCTATCCCACTAACAACATGTCTCCCCATTGGACATTTTACCGACATCAGCCAAATCCTCACCCTCACGACCCAATCAAAAACTCGCATACACACGCAAAATACCCATACCGTTTTACTCTGAAACATTTCCAGTTCAAACAACTAATCTGCCTGTGGCCTAGTGGGTAAGGTTAAAGTCTTGGGAACATGGGGTCGTAGGTTCAAGCCCAGCTAGGGACACGTTTCCATAACCTGCTTTTACCCTCACTAATAATTGTCTACTACTTCTCAATTATTGCTTTTGCACCATATCTACCCGCCGTTCACCGAACGTATACACTGCATTATGACGTACCGTCTGCACGTTCAGTTATTAACCGGCTACAATATTGCAAAGCCATATGGATTCAACGGGAGCTCTTTTGTGCTTACTGGCCTGTGTTCTTCTTTAAAACCACGGACAGGTTTGCTAATGATATTTCACGCATTGCATAGCTATGTCATGGTGCTGCACTAACAAAGTCACAGACTGGTAAACCTCCGGTTGAAGGATTGAATCCCGCCTCGCCCTCAGGCAGATAATTTCCTCTTTTACACTAACGTTTTCTTACGCTTTTATATTTTCTTTACCAAAACTCACTCACGGCCACCCATATGCATTTCATGACGGCAAATGTATTCATTTCATTAAAAAGTTACACCAGTTCACCACTCTGCCATTTCTACTAACTATATTTCTTCACTTGGCTACCGTACAAAACCTTCTTATCAGCAAACGTCACGTTTCTACATTCATGTTACCTCGTCCTGTTCTCTATCTAGCCACATACAAACAATTACTACGTATGTACGTTCTGCAACTCCACATTAAAACATTACATTTAAAATCATGACTCACTCATAAGTATAACTACTAGTACTGAACATGAGAAAAGCAAATCAGTGCAATAGATTTCACACGTTACTTAACCCTCCACTTTAACAGCTATTGTTTCATACCGACTGTTATATACACCATTCTACAAGGAAACTAAGCTCGCTCACGGTCACTTTATTTACTCAGCACTATAGTCTGTGGTCATGTCAACCTTCACCTACATGCCCATTCTGCTAAAAACATATTGTTTCAACTACGCAATTTCATCATTTCATCCAAATTTCTCTCACACTGTTGTTATTTTCTCATATGCAAAGCCTTCTGGGACATATGCGTCTGCTCCTATTCTCCACTATCAAGTTTTCCGGTTCTAGCTTAGCAAAACAGCGAACAGGATTCCCACCTGCAGATAAGCCTGTCAAAATGCCTTATGAACCTTACAAACACTAAAAGTGCATCTCCACGAAATAACAGACAACGGAGCAGGACAACAGGGTACACACGTTGCAACCTAGGCAGCTCTAATTCTACCGGCTTGCTGATTCTTTTCTCAATCAAGGCTGGTTGGATGGCCGTCAAATCCGTGAGTACATACACTGGCCATATTTCACCTGCGTTTCTGTTGTGTTTACACTTACGCCACCGCCCCCTTTGTCACAGCCACTGTTTTATATATGTTGCAAACCGAAACTGCTAAACAGTACACGCTCATCAGACTGTACAAATTCACACAAGCATAGCCATAATCCACAACCGTTTCTTACGGGGTCACTTCGCATTTCTCACTCTCATAATAAAACGCTTTGCAAAAAGAAATGATATCTCATAAAAAACACGTTTTCAACGTACAAAAATGCCAAGTTACTCACACATACAAGACCAGTCCAGGCCTGCCATTAAAAGTGTTGATATCAAAATGACGCCAAGTTACGGTACTACAAACAATATAGGCTATCTTGGCTCACCGAAATTAAATGAGATGTATTCCAAAGCAATGCTACCCAGTATTTCCTCAATTCTTTCAAGTCACTTGGCCCTGTGTTTTGTAATCTTACCATTTTACAATGTCATGCAAACTTTGTCAGATCAAAGAGTCAAATATTTCGAATTGCCTCATGGAACACATTGAAATTCATGTACAAAACTGCTGCTGACTAACTACAGGAAGCATATTTCTCCACAAAACATGTTTATGCTAGCTTCTGAACTGAATTTGAGTACATGTACAAGTTATTGTATATTTGCTACGTACAATAAATACTGCATGTAAAATACATATTGTACATACATAGAGAACTTCTTTATCCCCATGGGGACATTTTCCTCGCAGCATGTTACATTCACATTTACGAACACACACTTATACCAAGAAACATACTATCATTTACGCAACAGAAAGGCTGGGCAGCGAAATACATACATACCAATACAAATTGGACATATACACGCCTGTTCAATCAATCTTGACTGTGAGAAAGCCATTCACACATATGTTTGGCCTGTCCATGTAGGCCTACTGCATGCTTATACACACAGGGCCAAGTGACTTGAAAGAATTGAGGAAATATTGGGTAGCATTGCTTTGGAATACATCTTATTTAATTTTGGTGAGGCAAGATAGCCTATATTGTTTGTAGTACCGTAACTTGCCGTCATTTTGATATCAATACTTTTGAGTAACTTGGCATTTTTGTACGTTGAAAACGTGTTTTTTTTATGAGATATATTATACAAAGCCCAAAAAATGATATTTTTAAGACAATGTTTAATGCTATCACATTTTTGTCACACTGTCATTCATCTTCTTTCCACAGGTGTGATTTGAAACTTCATTGTTTTATAAAATAATTTGTTGATGCGGTAAGTCTATCAGTGGTCCTGTTTCCAATTAATGGCAAAGCCTATTGCATATTAAATGAAATCTGACTTGAAGCCAAATGTACAGTAAGAGAAGATCTCCATTGAATCAAAATTGAAACCAATTCCACCTAACTTTTCTACATAAAGGTCATTGGCAAAATGGGAAGCATTCATTATTTAAGACTATCTACAATTTCAATGGGAGGCATTTCCTCAGACTGACCTTAATATGATCAAGACCCCCTTAGGCTCCTGAACTAAGCATTTAAATTATCATCATACTCTTACCAGGTCAGGTCAGGATTCACGCTTAAATACATTTCCTATCCAAGACTTAATAGCAACCCATAATGAGCTTTAAAATGAGTGAGCATATTTGCTTATTTTTCCCCACACAAGTTAAAGTTATGAATTTGACAGCAAAAATGAATTAAGCTAGTGTTTCTTGTCTTTTCACATGTAAACTAGCAACCACTGGGCAAAGTAAACTAAATCAGATGTTCAAATCTAAATATCACCTCAGAATATTAGTCTACAACTATGAGTCAGTGCATTCTTTAGTCAGGACATGGTTCAATGGTTCAGAGGGACTACTAGTAGTTTAATGAGGAAAAACTTTGGGTTATGAACAGTTATTAGACCTAATACACAGGTATTAGAAGTACCTCTCCCCATGGCAGAACTGAAGCAAACAAGCAGATGCACCAATCGCTTGACTGGAAAGAGATGAATGCAGACCTGATTGTAATTGGGGTCAAAATAAAAAACTTCCACAAGATATTCATCTTAAGAGCTTCATGCTTATGTTTTTCTCCCAGTGAGAAAAATAAGGGAAACTGAATTAAAGGAATTTTCCACATTTAAAAATATTATAAACATTTTTTGTACAACCCTGAGACCAAACAAGGAAAAGTAAAGATCTGTTCTATGATATGATTCTTTCCACCTGAATTATGTTTTGTGTGATATGGGGTGGTATGAGATTGTGTTGCTTTAGAAGAACATTTCTGTGATGTCACTTTCATATAAAAATCCCTTCCTTCTATTAACAAAGAACTATGACAGCAGAAAGCTTCGGCCGAAGTGAAACCTTGCACAAAATGAACAAAAAACATGTAGTATTAATAAAGTTCAAAATACAATTTGAAAATATATCCTGACATTTAAGTATGTATTCTCTCCATGCATACATAAATGACTACAAAGGATGGTGGCTGACATTTCTTGTTAAAGCTGATTTGCTTTAGAGTTCTTAGTAGTTTAGTTAATGTGTGATGTAGTGGTCTTGCCTGGCCAGATACTGGAAAAAAGCAGAATATCCTCAATTTACAGCCCACAACCTCTGCTGGTTTACCAGGTTGGGGACAATAGAACCAAGTACTGGGAGTAGATTAAATCAGCCATGTATATCATTATAGCCCAAAAGAATTAGGCTCAGATCCATTGTTTTCCCAAGAGACATTCATTCAGTGTGTCAACATAAAATTGAGTCAAACCATTTACCACCTGAATCAATTCAGTATAACTTACCAAGGACAATCTCTGGCACTAAGGCATAGAAGTACTAATCTCATTGAAAGATAGGCCCAGATACAATCTAATCACTTTTCAAAAAGAACAGGAGCAAGGAGCATATGCACCAATATCCTGCCTCCATGCCATGTTCACTTGTTGGCTTACTCTTAAAATAATGTGGTTCACTGGATCGAATCCAGACCATGCTAGGGCTGGCTGTGGCTGATATTGCTCCATAGGGCGATACGCTATTAACAATTGTGTCACTCAAACCTTTTGATTTAATTACTTCACACTTTTCTAGATCAGTAGCTTTCAGTATCTTTGTAACTGACACGTGTACTTTTTGATGTTTCAACACTGTAATGTATTTGCAGATTACTCCTGTACAACATCAGGGGGATTTGACCATACGTGACCACATACTCCTCCCAGCTACTTGTCCAGGCTATGATGACCTCCCGTCTTGATTACTGCAACTCCCTCCTTGCAAGCCTGCCAGCCTGTGCCATACAGCCACTATAGATGATCCAAAATGCTGCAGACTTGTCTTCAACCTTCCTAAGTTCTCTCACATCACTCCCCTGCTGAGGTCACTCCACTGGCTACCAGAATCAGGTTCAAAGTCCTGACCTTTGCCTACACTGCAGCCAACAGGCCAGACTCCTCCAACCTACAGGACATGATTCAATGCTACACGCCAGCTCCACCACAGCAGGGCGACTCGCGCTCCCTGCCATCCAGGTGAATGGTTCTCACTCGTCCCTACCACAGAGCTTTTCCACCCTAGCTCCCCAGTGGTGGAATGAATTACCTGTTCTTCTATGGACCATTCAGTCATAGCCCATCTTCCATCATAGTCTAAAGACACATCTCTTCAGACTGTAACTGGACTAACTATCACTACTCTGCAGGGCACTCCCAATCTAGGATCACCTATCACTTATACCCTTCTACCTTGTTCCTGCAGCACTTTCGTGTTACACTTGTACCTCCATCCAGCACTTCTATTGGACTTGTATCGTTATCTTGATGTTGTAGCTTGTTGTCATGCCTCCTAGTTTGACTTGACCTAGCCTATGCTTACTGTGTGAATTGGACTTACTGTGTTCATGGCTATGAATAACTTACATAATGAGTATTGTACCTGTGTTTTGTAGTTGTTCCAATGACCTTATGCACTTATTGTCCGTTGCTTTGGATAAAAGTGTCTGCCAAATAAATGTAATGTAATTTGATCCGTTAGCTGAAAAAAGTGGGTAACCATAGATAAACAACTTTTTTATGCTGTGTGTGTACATTAAATACATCATGCCAACTATTCAATATTGGAACACAATACAATAAATTGGGAACCATGTCTACATCCACAAATCTGCTATGCAGCAAAATGTTGGGTGTTAAACCAATTATGTTTGAGTTGGTCCCTCTTGGACTCATATAAACAATGTTACACTTAAATTAACACCAACAATTTTACTATGCAGTCATCCAGTGGGAGGGTACTATAAAAATTAGAAAGGCATGTCTTAGCACTATTGGTAAATAATGCAATGTGAGCAAAATAACAGTGCACAAAAGAGTCCAAACACTGCCAACCAGGAAAGTGGAAAAGAGTTGTTTTTTTTTTTTTCAGAAAACCAACAATTGCACACACACACACACACACACACACACACACACACATACGCGCACACACACACAAAATTCAAATTATATAAATATATTGCTGCTTGTTTGACATTGGGTATTAATTTAGATGTATTACTATAAAATGAGAGTAGTCCATTGAAATTAGTACTACAGTATTATAAGCAAAGTATGGAAATAATTTAGCTTTATTTTGCTTTCACCTTGAAATAAACAAACAACCCGCATTTCTGAAGTATTAGTATCCCCGGGGTTCAAATGTAGAAATATAGCTGCAAGTAGAGACCCTAGGGTCCAACCACCAAGAGAAACTTTTCATTGCAAATTCAATCATGTCTATTCAAATGTGTATTACTGTTGTAGTGCACGTTAATAGTATGTGCAATTTCATACTGGTCAAATTACATTTGGTGGTGTCATTTTGCATTGTATTAAAATTATGATTGGCTGTTATTTAGCCATAAGTAACAACTTTCCATTTTCGACTTAGGTTGAGCTAATGAGGAAATATGAGCAAATAACTATTATCTTTAATATGAAAAGCTGAACTCCATTGAGACCACAATGGCTAGTCCTAAAGTGGCACAATTCGAGATTAATTTTATATTATCCATTTATCTTACATTTACCAGGGCAATCAGTGAATGTGTTTGCTGGTTTTAATTGAGCTCTACATTCTTTACTGTGCCCACTAGAAAGTATTCATTTCAATTAATAAACATCTTTGGATATTTGATTTACTTTTTTTTTCTTTTCTTTTTTTGGAGTGAAGAGAACTGTGCTGCCAACCTTTTCTTACTAATATCCTAATTATAGTTATTTCATAAGGATCTTTTAAAATACGAAATGATGCTCTTGCCATGACTCAAAAGTATGGCATTAGGAATTACTGTATATAAAGCATCTGCAGTTTGGTAGTGCAGTATACTGTAGGTCAGGTACCGTTCTAGTGCAAGTAGTAGATATAGCCTACTATTAGCAAGCAATTGTCTAGAGGCCATGCAGTGAAATACAAAGAGTATATTCCAAAATCTAGTTTCCATTTTAAAAAAACTTGATGGAAAAGAAAGCAGGAAATAGTATCAGACTCACCAACTTTCAATAAATATCTGATGAGATGTTGGTAAGGGCTTCATGATATCTCTCAGCAACTACGTACATGGGTCTGTAAGTCCTGCATGTGTCATTTCAGGTTAGATTATTGTTCATCTTTACATTTTTCCCCAAGTGTGGGTCTTTCCTTCTACTCTCTCAGCCTGCTGAACCTACAGTTGTATTTACCCTCTGTGCCCTATGGTTCTGTAGCCCTTTGCTTTATGAGCCTTATTGTTCTGTACTGTACCTCTGCTTTGCCTGCAGCAGGTATCATCCTTTTTCTGTGTTGTAGTGGTAAAAGCACTGAGCTTGTAGCCATAACATTGCTGGTTAAGTTCACCAGTGAGGAAATGCTGTTGCACCCTTAAGCAAAGTGCTAAACCTGAACTTCCTAGGAAAATATCCTGCTCATATGTAAATGCATTTGGTGTATTAGTCAGCCTGGATAATGGGCTGTTTCATTCAAATTAATATTTCAAAATTCTTAATTCTTACCAAACCATTGACTACTGAACAATTTCACATATACATACAGAATATCTAACCGTATGTATGCTAATATTTTTTTCTGAATTAAAATCAACTACCAGCCTAACCACATGAATGGGCCATTATTATGGAGTGTGATATTCAGACAACCATATCCACATCTGTATAAAGCCTCCTGCACATAAACTCACAAATACAAAACATTTGTCCCTAATTTTCTTAATGTGGATATGAAGCCATTTTCACCCACACATCTCTCTTTGCTAGATATCACTAATAGAACTGCCAGGTATCTCTAGAAATAGCTCTCAGATGGATATTGAAGATGACAGCTTTTGCATTTTAAGTATATCAAACGTGGGTATCTGAGAAATCAAAAGTATAGATAGGTGGAACACACATAGACTTTAGTATAATGAAACACCTTATGTTGAAATACAATGAAGCTGTAAAGATTGCAAGAGTCAAATATTTCTCTGCTGTTATGCTGTTTTTTTAAGCAGCATTGGTCATACAATTAATTCTTTGTCTAATGGAGATTTTGATTAATCTATTCGTGTTGTGTGAGAATTTTTATTGATAAGCTTAATAATATTAAGAATCTAATTCCCGTCTCAAGCCTTGATATAAAAGGTCATAATGCCTCAAGATTATGGTAAAATTTACATTTGATTTGATAACCATCAAAGAGCTGACAGACACTGTTATGCATATGAACACATCAGCCTGCTCTCTGGGTTTCATTCCTTCAAGGTTTTTTAGGAAGTGCTTGCAACACTGTTCAATTATATTCTTACATTCATGAATAGATCTACTGTCACTGGTATAGATCTGTCTTATTTCTAAACTGGTTCAACCCCACTCAAGAAACATAGCCTAGATCTTATATCCTGAGCAACTATGGGCCAATTTCCAAGCTTATTTTTCCAGCTGAGGTTCTTGAGAAATCTGTTTTTAAACAGCTGCTCAATTTTTATAGCAAAAATAGCCTTTTTGAAAAAAATTCAGTCAGGTTTCTGCTGTAACTACAGCATGGAAACTTCCTTGGTTAAGTAGCAAATGACTTGCTAACAAATACTGATTCCAATAGATCTTCTATTCTGGTTTTTTAAGACCTTACCACAGCTTTTGACATCATTGATCGTGTGAGCTGGTTGGTTCAATCTTATCTGTTCGGCAGGTTTTCAGTAGAGAAAGGATGTCTTTTGTTACTCCTATAACATTTGGAGCCCCCAAAAGAACCACTTTAGGTCAAATTTTATTCTCATTTTACAGTGAGGTCCATAATATTTTAGCATTTTTTTATTTGGCTCTGCACTCCACAATTTTTGATTTGTAATCAAACAACTGTCATGTGATTACATTTCATTTTGGCTTCTGCATGTACAAATTACAGCACAACCCCCATTTCTGGGCATCATAATGTTTAGGACAAATGACTCCATAGGTGTTTCTGATTAGACACGTGTTCAACTGCTTCCTTAGCATAGTTATAAGAGACCTTTCAGTATCTAGTCTTGATTTGAGGCTTTTGAACACATTTGGAGTCTGTTATTGTCATTGGAATTTTAAAAATGTGCATTTAAAATCCGTTTATCAAATCCTGAAAATGTATTTTCAATGGCATTCACAATGAGTGAAATGAATTTTAATTAACTGCCAGGACCTTCATTATGATCCATTCATTATAAACGAATGAATTACGATTTACCCAAGATTTACACCAAGCACAGCAATTCCCACTGTGCTCTCGCCGGAAGTAATTTTTTTTTTCAATGGAGAAAGATGCGACTCACATAATTCCTACTGTACTCTGCCAAACTGCTTTTAATAATTGTCCTTGATACTCTTGTTTGTTTAGCAAGTTCTTGTTTAGGCCAGCGGTGCATAAACTATGGGCCAGCCTGCCCAACTTAGGTCACGGGGGATACCTATTTGGTCATGGTGTCGTGTATCTTACCGCAACATTGCAATGCAATTAGTCCTGTATGAAAAAAAGTGTTTGCTAGTATTCATTAAAGTTATTCTGCGTTTGTACAAGTAAATGCTAAATAGAAACAAATGAAACTAGTTAAAATGCGTTTTTGTTGTTTGCATTTGACTGTGTATTTCATATACAATCACATGAATTCCTGCTTTAATGTTGACTGGTGCCTCATTCCTACTGCACTATGTGAGAGTGCCGATTTGATAAAAACCAAATTCGATTAGTAGAATTTAAATGGTAATCAGAATCAATAAAACCTAAACGATACCCAACCTTGCTGATGAGTTCAGTGATTGCTAAGGGCCTGGTAGGCCAAGGAAGACTGTGACAGTTGATGACCGAATTGTGACCATAATCAAGAAAAACCCCAAAAAACCTGTCCTACAGATTTGAAACACTCTTCAGGAGGGAGGCGTCAGTGACTCCTGTCAGCAGACTTCACAAACAGAACTTAGAGGCTATACTGGAAGATGTAAAGCAGTAGTTGGCCACAAAAACAGGATGGCCAGGTTACAGTTCACAAAAAAATCCTGCAGTTCTGGAAATAGATCTTGTGGACAAATGAGACCATGATTGACTTGTATCAGAGTGAAGACAAGAGCAATGTGTGGAGGCCAAAAGAAACTGGCCAATTCCAAAGAACCTACAGCCCCCCCCCCCCCCCCCCCCCCCCCCCCCCCCCCGCTGCCCCCCCAACCCCCAAAATATGTATATGTATGGTTTGGGCATGTATGGCTACTAGAGGTACTGGCTTCATTGATGATGCACCTAATAATAGCAGAAGCATCTTATCTGCTGAAGTTCAACCAAATGCCTCCAAACTCATTGGACGGTGTTTCATCCTACAGCAAGACAATGATCCCAGACATACTGCTAATGCAATAGAGTTTTTCAAAGCCAAAAATTTTCTTTCTTGACTAGCCAAATCAGTCAGTCACCCTAAATCCAACTGAACATGAATGTCATAAGCTACAGAGACAACTAGCCCTGAATCAAGCTGGAGCTGAAGATGACTGTATTACATTACATTACATTACAGGCATTTAGCAGACGCTCTTATCCAGAGCGATGTACAACAAGTGCATTGGTTCACGATGTAGAGGTGCAAAAGAAACACTAGACTGAAGTAAGGATCGTAGTGCCAGAAGTGACCACATCGATCAGGACTCCAACCCTGTAGAGTAAGCTGTTCAGCAAACAAGAATCCTACCAAGTACAAACTAGCACTGGAATCACATTTGCCTAATCAGACAAAAACAACAATCCTGCCAAATACACTAACGTAATCATATTATCCTAACTAGGTACAGTGAGCTAAACTATAGGCTAGGGAGGGGTGGGGAGAGGTGCAGCCTGAAGAGATGAGTCTTCAGTCTGCGTTTGAAGGTGGTAAGATTCTCTGCTGTTCTGACCGCCACGGGGAGGTCATTCCACCAGCGAGGGGCCAGGACAGACAGCAGACGGGAGCGGGAAGTACAGACGCGAAGAGGGGGAGGTGCCAAGCGTCCAGAGGTGGCAGAACGGAGAGGTCTGGCTGTGTGTAGGGTCTGATGATCCTCTGGATGTACCCTGGTGCTGACCCCTTAGCTGCCTGGTATGCAAGCACCAAGGTCTTAAATTTGATGTGACTGTAGCATAGGCCTGCAAAGTATCACCAGAAAAGATGCTCACCTGGTGATACCAATGGGTCATTCTTCAAACAGTCCATTCAGACCACTCATGTCTTTGTCCCACGTTATGGAGCTCACTGTGCATGCTGCCCTATGAAATCTTCTTTCAGTGCTATGCAGATGATACACAATTGTGTCAGCAAAACTGGGTGACACAAGTAAAATATCCGCTCTGCAATATTGTCTCATGGACATCAAATACTGCACATGTCAGAATTTTCTCCAGCTAAATTCTGATGAGACTGGAGTTCTGATACTGGGCCCTAAACAGCAGTCTCAATTGATGTACAGAGGGCTGGGCATTTTAATCCCAAATGATAATTATTTTTGAGTATTATTTTTGATGCTAATCTCGCTTTAAGAAACAAATTGAAAAGAAATCCCAGGCATTTTACTCTCATTTAAGGAACCTGTCAGCAATTAAATCTGTATTATTATTTGTAGATACAGACAAAGTAATTAACACGTTAATATCATCCGCACTATACTATTGCCATACTACAGTATCTGTTCATTTCGAAACAGCCATGCATTATCTTCACAGCAACAGGTATAAAAACGCATGATTCTTGGCATCATTGCACAGGTTACCAGTTACTTTTAGAATAGATTTTAGTACATCTAGTACATCTCTCAACTGAATTCTACACCCATAAAATAACAGCCTTCTTCTTTAACCTAAAAGCAATTTAAAAGCAAAAGGTGACCAAGCCATCTCTACTAAGCCCAGGGTTGCAAAATTCGAGGAATATTCAAGGATGGAAACTTTCCATGGGAATTAACAGGAATTTATGGGAATTAACGGGAAATAACGGGAATAAAATGGAAATATAGCCCTATTTGCTCAGGCTGCATTTAACATGCCATATGCAGATAGAAACAAACCTTTTACCATATAAGCAGACATAATTGCAAACATTCTCTATGACCCCCCTCCAAAAAAAAAAAAGTATTTTCTCCTCCAAAAAAAAAAAACCTAAAACAGTCTTCTGAGTGTTGTTTTAGAATTCTATTTACATAGATAGTTGAAGCCCGAGTTTTTAGAAAAAGTCAAGGAATGACAGACATGTGGAATAAACATTAACAAAATGCATCCCATTTTACTGCGCAAGGGGTCAGTTGACCCCGCGGTTCTAGTGACAAGCAGTATTCCGTGAGTAGTGCCAAGTGATGTTGGCAGCACACTACGTGACCAAAGATGGAAAGTTTTGAAGAGAAGCTGCTTGTCCAAAATTACCAATCTTTATTTGACGTCTCCATGCCGCTTCACAGCGATAAAAATATCCTACTTATCAGACGGCGTTAATTTCATCAACGAAAAATATTCGATACGACCCCTTTTTCCATGATGAGAACAAAACATAACAAAATAACAATTCAGAATAGGCCTTAGGGTTTAAAGTGAACAACTCATTTATAAAATAAATGTTTTACAATAAAGAATGAATGAAAATATACAAACTCCTCAATTAGCATGCTCAATCAAGCTACATTACATGGTAACAACTAGCTAGCAGAAGGTGTTAACAAGGAATCAACTGTGTACTTTGCATTAGGCTACTATCTGTCGGTTAACTGAAATATCACAAAAAATATAAAATATATTCACTCCAGTAATATAATCAAAACTTACCTGAAAGCATGTAGTCCTTTGGCTCAGACAGTGTGGTAGTGTTGGCAGTAATGTGGGCTGCACATGTGATGGGAGAATGCACTGTGCATGCAGACGGTTGTAATTTTACTGAATTCCTATTTAAAGGTGCAGTGTGTAGAATTTAGTGGCATTTAGCAGTGAGGTTGCAGATTGCAACCAACTGAATAACCCCCCCCCCACCTCCCCTCACCCCTCCCTTTCCAACGACGTAGGAGAAGCTACGGTGGCCTGTAAGTTCCAAAAATGATGTCATCGTCTACGACAGCATCAAGTAGCCAAGTGTCAAGTGATGAGGTTCCTTGATAGATTTATAAATTGTATTTAGTTATTTAGTCTGTAATACTATGGGTCATAGCTTACAAGTAAGATAGCAATTATGATTGTTATTTGTTCCGCATTGTGGTAGCGTTTTATTGCTAACGTTAGCTAACGTTAGCTGCTTTGCATGGTAAATCATAGAAAGACATGATGCATCACAAAAACTATTACACTACTAACGCTTACATTACAGTGTGAAATATCCTCATTATAAAATACCACTAACCTATTTAACCCCTTAGCACACACGCCAAATCTTGCCAATCCTTGCCCATTTAGGGGGTACCCTATTTAAAGCTTTATAACTCCAGATGTGAACACCACAGAGACTTGAAAAATGGCTTAAAGCAAGCAAGTCATTTGTACAATTTACAATACTAACGCAGCTTAGTTCATATTCATAATTTTGGAAGAAACAAAGTGCCACAAATGCAATTGTTTTCACAAAAAATCAAAAATGAATTTGCACTTTTTAAGTTTGCAATGAAATGCTGAGAGATTGCATATATACATCAGGTTAAACTATACATGTGCTAGATCAAAAATGAGCCACTTATGAAGGTTTACGATGAAACATTGCTATCAGATTAAAAAAATAATGCAAAAATATGTTCACACAATGCGGTACAGTACTTAAATGTGTAATAATTAACTCTTGTGTGTATTTCTATTGAGCTTGTCAAATTGCCTCCAGGGGGCGTCTGGTTCGTGACGTCACAGCCCAATGTTAAAATCCTATTGACTTTTTAAAAATCATTGATTGTAAAATATCTATAGCGATTAAAAATAAAAGATTTCTCACGTTTTTTTGGGACCGTCATTCTCTACCGTAGCATGTGCTTGGTTATATTTATTTCTTATCTTTATTTCTTATCTCTGGAGGAAAAAAAAACGAATTTATATTGATTTACGATGTGCTGGTGGTCCTGAACTACACTAAATCAAAGTCGCACGGATACACGTCACAACCACGTGTGCTTCTCTACCCGCCAAGTGCGGTGCCTAGGCTGCCCCTAACTGCTGGTCTGGGATCAGATTTCCCTTCCCAGGTCCTAGCTTTAACCATTAGTAGGAGAAGAAAATAACTGACTCTGTACCAGCAGCTAGGGCCAACTGCACCCAACACCGGTGGCTAGCTAGCTATACCCACGACAAATGCGGTGTCACTGGTTAGCTTAATGCATTTTTTCAATGGTCAGGACGATAATGTTAAGAAGGGAGAAACTCATTCCAAACGCAACCAGCAGGTCATATACAGCCAGGGTAGATTAGCGGGTCTGTCAGGGCTGGATCAGCAGGTAGCTAGCTAGCTGTGAAAGTCAGGTTTATTTGTCATTACAAACCATATGCTGTACAGTACACGGTGTAACCAAACTTCGTTTCGCAAGGCTTCGGTGTAACATAGACTTTCAGTCTGCTCACAGCACTTAGAAAAAAGGAATACACATATTGTGAGAATCAGAATCACAGTGCACTTAGACAAGACAGGTACAGTAGGCAAGAGATAGACAATTTCTAATAAATAGTTTTATTAAAACATAGTAAGTAGTAAACATTGTCGGTAATTTATCGAAAACCATGCTGGCTAGCTATATTGTTGTTGTGTTGTGATAAAAATACATGACGTATTAGTAACAAATCTGTTATTTCCAGTAATTTGAAATTGAAATACTATATCGAAGTGACACTAGAAGTAGAAAGGCACAAGCATGTTCCATCTGAGTCATGACGTCGGGAGCGCAGTACCGGTTTGTGTAGTTCCTAAGCATACGAAACGTACACAACGTTGTACCTTGTACTTGTCATGGGTCAATCGTGCTGCTGATATTATATTTTATGAGTCATATATGTCATGAGTACTGCATACCAATAGCTAACTGGTTCCCAACTTGTAACTAAAAATATTGCTTATTCAAAATTTCCCCATTCATTTTCCCATTGACAAAATTGCGGGAAAACGAGGCTTGGTGACGTTTTCACTTACAAGCTCTATACCCTGTACTCTCGTATGTTTTCTTGTATGGGGATGAGACAACATGAAAACCATTTTCAACCATCCACCATGTTTTGGCAATGTTCCAACTCTCATCACTGTTGCATGCTTCACAAAAACTATTACACTGCCATCTAACACTTACATTACAGTGTGAAATATCCACATTTTTATGCTAACATAGAGTGAATGCATAAGTGCATGCCGATAAAACGGTATTACAAAAGCAGAATTAGACATGTTATACATCGTTATAAAGCTTATACTCTCACCTACTGAATAAATGAATAGTCAATCAAGCCAGACTGTACAAAAAAGAGCGACAATGCCGTAAACAACACGTGTGGTATTACAGCTATTTTGGAAGGTACCCAGGCAAATGCGCCCCCTCTAGAGCCGTTTGTCCATTCTGGGCTACTGTAGAAATATGGCGGTGCAACATGGCAGCCTCCATGGAAGAGGACCCGCTCCCTATGTAGATATGAAGGGCTCATTCTAAAGTAACGAAAACACAACGATTCTTATTTTCATGGGATTATACACTAATTAAAACATACCTATGAATATGGTAAATGGTAAATGGACTGCATTTATATAGCGCTTTTATCCAAAGTGCTTTACAATTGATGCCTCTCATTCACCAGAGCAGTTAGGGGTTAGGTGTCTTGCTCAAGGACACTTCAACACGCCCAGGCCGGGATTTGAACCGGCAACCCTCCGACTGCCAGACAATCGCTCTTTCCTCCTGAGCCATATCGCCCCATTAAATGGAATATTATATTCAATTTCTGCCAAGTCCGTTCCGCTAGATGCCACTAAATTCTACACACTGCACCTTTAAAGGGATGCTGGCAAATTATCAGTACATGTGATGGAAGAGTGCGCTGCTGAATGCAGTGCATGGTTACAATTCAATTAAATGGGAATCCTTTCAACAAAAACATGCCATAAGACCTAGTATTGCCTTTTTTAAATGTGTGTTCCCCCCCAAATAAGTTCACTATTAAAAGATAAGATTTTTATATTGAAATGGTGCAAAATTCCCGAGCTTAACTTCCCTTCCAAAATTTCCGGAAATTTACTGGAAATATTCCGACCCTTTGCAATCCTAATTAAGCCCCATATTATGGAATTCTTTAACAGAGCTGCTGAGACATTGTCTACTTTTAAGTCCCCTCTTAAATCTTGTTCCTAACTATATGCCATCACTGCTATTTTAACAAACTTCTGTTACTTTATCAGTCTTATTTGTTTATAATTATACCATCTTTGTTATTTTAACTGACGTGTGTTATTTAGCTGACTTTTATATTAGATTATTTATTGTGTCTATTATTCCTTTTTCATTAGTGTTCTATAGTTTTTTATTATTATTTGGGAAGTGTTTTGAATGTTAACTATGAAAATTACAATAATAATAATTATTATTATTATTATTATTATTATATAAATACTACTTCAATTTGAAAGGAAGGAAAATGGGATCTGAATGGGGATAATAACCAGGTCCAAGGAAACCAACAATATTATTTGGTGTATTTCAAGGTCATGAGTAACTTAAAAAGCATGCACCTAACTTTTGGTAAATACTGTTTATTATATTCTTTGTCACGTTACAATGAAGTTACTGGATGCTGCTTTTTTGTTCATAGCAAAGGATCACTGAAACTGCCAATCTGAATCTCGGTGGGAGACAAACTGAAAGTGTTATTAAATATTTTCCTAAGAGAGTAGGCAATCGTGTGTGGATGATGTTGATTGCTCTGGAGGCAAGTCCCCTCGTTCAGCCCCAGAGTGGCTGTGCTGAACATAGATGATAAGCACCCTGTGTACCAGCACAACTTGGCTGGTGTTTTCAGAATCAGCATACCTTATTGTGATAGCTGGCCAGCATCTTAAAATATGGAAGACAACACCTCACAATCACAATATTTCAATAATATCCAATTTGGATGACCCAGATTGTAACCATAAGCAAGATGCAGAACAGTACCTGAAAGGCTTAAGTATAAGAAACAGCTGTGTGAACAGATTACATATAAAACTTACACTAACTCCTTGGGAAAGGCTGTCTGTTGCAAATAAATAAATAAAACTCATGGCTGCAAACATGGTGGCAGGTGAGTAATGATTCATATTCATATTAATGTTGACTGCAATACAGAGAATGAAAGAGAGGGGTATAGCTGTTAGCAAACTGGATCTTTAAAGTACATGTGGTGATGTTCCATTCCCCCAAAAATTGGGTCCTATGTGTAATGCGATGTTCATATAATTATAATTATTTTATACCCTTGTATCAATAAAGAATATGCATATTATATATTTACGTAAATAAGATTGGCTCATGCTAGGCACAAAGTCCTGTCTGAACACAGAGATTCCTCTAGAGAATTCCAGCTGCCTTTTCATCACATAGGTTATGACTTCCCTTAGTACTGCTCTGATTAACTGAGATTCTACAGAGATTGAAGAAAGATTTGCAGGTTCAGACCGACTTCTTATCTACCAGTGATGTAGGCTAAGTACAGACTGGGGATTTTCCAACTCAATCAACATTTCTGGACTGGTTTGGCAGCACACAATCAGGTCAGGAATCAACCAACATTTACCCTGACCTACCGATAAATGCTGCAATCATAAGTCAGAAACAGTATATAATATTTTCAACTACTGCTGGGGTTCAAACTTAAATTATACACACAGCCTGCCAGAATGTAAAAACAACACTTCATAAATGAATAGTTGGAACCTCGCCATTTCAGCCACTGCATTTTATTTCAATGCTCATTTCACCAGTCAGCTAGACATTTTGCAAACAGTGGCAGGCTTCTGCACCCACAAGGAGACATACTAGGGGATTTCACTGATAATAGACTGGAACTGCTGGATGAAAAAAGTTGAAGAAACAACACTACAGGCAACATGCAGTTTATCTTTCAATATGGAACACTAATACAAAATAGCGTATGAGTGATATACAGTCACTGTTATCATTTTAATCTGAAGCTTGTCTCAGTTGCTGCTCTCCTTGTTGACTTACAGTAAGAAGGCCTTTGCCAGTGCCCGACTTAATGGTAAATACAAATGGACCAAACACATGCTTTGCGCATTCACTTTAATTATCAGGTAATCTGATAAATTTTATTATTCGCAAGAACATCTAAAATATTTTTATTGAAAAAATACATGGCTTTTAGTGTACTGTACACAGACGTATATAAGTTATGTTCCACAAGCTACAGTTTTCACAACACAGTGCCAATCCTTCCCAAAGGGTAAAACAAATTATGGTGCTAATACCCAAATATAATCCAGTGAATTTAACTTTTTTCAGCATTTATGATACTCCTTGTGTTCAGCCTAATGTTTTCACATTTCTTGGCGCTGTTGAGGCCTTATGCAGGCATTTATTTTTAGAAACATAAATTAAGGGAAGGATGAATACTATAATTTGGATGACAAGCTAGTTAATTTTCTATAGATTTTAATTTGGTCCCTTGACATATTTGAAAGCGGCATTTGCATATGTAAAAGCTGGAATGATTGACAGAAATTGATGCCAGGGTCATGCAGCTGCATGTCTTCCCACTCATTCCCATTCTTTTGGATCTTTAATAATTTGTCGTGCAGTTTCCTCACACAGCATGTCAAAACATACAGCTTTTCAAAAAGAAGATATATTCATAGATAAAGAAGATACTTCTCTTCACGTGGAAATGCAGATTATGGTAGAGACGGTACAGTAGGTAGACTGTAGGAAAGAAAAACAAGAAGTGCTGCCTTTAATCTAGTGTGCTCTAGCTGAAAAACTAATATAAACCATGCAGGCAAATCAAAAGTTTTGGTTCATCATTCTCGTGGCATTGAAGCTTTAAAATGAAAACAGAACATCCATGTAATCTAGTCTAAAGTCATCAGAGCCCCAGCTAGGTCTAGCAGATAATTAATGTTAGAAAACTGCAAAATACCTGCTACTCTGTTTTAATCCTCATCATTTTAAGAAATGTAATAACTATCATCCTTCCCTTATGAAAACGGTGTCCAAATGGAAATTGAAATCTTTATGCCAAGCAATGCATTCCTCAATGGATATGCATTACGCCCATAATGCACGCCTTCCATTTAGAGGCAATTAGCCACCAATCACCCATCAGTTTACTCACAATTTATCAAACTGAAGATGCTTTGACAGAAAGAAATGCTAAATCATTCCTCATATTGATGGACAAGAAAGTGATTCATGACTAATGACAAGATAATGCGTTGTAACCAATAGCCGAAACCAAAATGTTACCTGCAGGCTGATGCTTGCCTGGATGCTTATACCTGTAGTTTAGGCAATGAGCAAAGACTGAATTCTCTACTGTATGAACACTATGCTGTGCAGTGTTGCACATGGTATGCAGGGGGGAGCACCCAGGGATAGAAGGCTAGATAATGTTTATCCTGTTTCACTGAATTCCATTTAGCAAAGCTAAACCCATGTTAGCGGCACATATTAGACAAATCAGTCAGGGGTGGCCAAGTCTGAAGTCAGATCATCACGACGAAAAATATCAGCGCATGACAGCACAGTAAAAGGTCGGAGGCTGTAGCCTACTGTAGGAGGCTCCAGCCTCATGTCAACCAAACAGTATGACAATATGAAAACGGCATAGTTAAGAATGTACTTTAATAATCAGGATGAACACACTGGCATAGCGTCGAGTTGTCACCCATGACAATGCACACACAACGTCTCTGTAGACCGCATAATAACAGCAATATCATGGGCACCAGTGCATGTCACTGTCAGCGTAGCTACTATGTCAACCATGTACAATATTATTACAAGTCTAAAATATGACTAAATAGAAACAACTCAAAGCCAAGGAATAACAAAACATCCAAACAAGCAAAATAATTAATCAACCTTAGCCCTACCTTTCGATGGTAAACTGGAGCTCCATTCTTGTTTGCTGGATACTTTTGAATTACTTTTGATGTTGATCGTATATGGGCCTTTTCAATCTGAAGGATTGCCAGGTTTGAGATGCGTGTCTGTCATTGTAGTCTGCAGAATCATTGCAGCTAATGTTGGCTGTGCTGCTATCCTCTGCGGTTGAAGTAGCATCGACGATGGCGTTGTATTGTTGCTAATTCTTTGTACCGAAGTAGATGTAACGTTACTCACAACAGCTGCTACTGTATCACCGGCAGGGGTTCCCGGTTTCAACTTTTTGTTTTGTTTTTTATAAATAAATGTTCTGTGGATTTTAGGCGTTTTGCCATCATGTATAAGAGTAACTAACGTTAGCTAAACTGCCTGCGTAGCACCCATGGATGTATTCTTGAAGGTAGCACCATGGATGAATTACAGAAGCTTAGCACAGGTCCACTGTACCAGCAGCAAGCTCGCGAGAGTTCCTTCACCTTGATGCTAGCCATAGCCAATGCCTGGAAACAGTCACGCACGCTGCTCGCGATAATCATAAAAATCAAATAAAAAAAGTTTTCTCAGTTGTACAGTTTAAAATAAATATATTTATTTATCAATATGCAAAATGTTTTTTTACTCCCACATCCCACCCTGGCACCTGGGGGTGGGGGGGTGCTGAACCTGTGGGCGGGGGTGCTGCAGCACCCTCAGCACCCCTACTCCCCGCGGCTATGTGCTAACGTCAGGTATACCTGACGAAACAATAGAACAGAACAGAAAGCATTCAACGCATTTCAAACTCAGAAGGCTAATGCTAACTAGTCAGAGCTGTCCCTAGACCCTTGGGGTCCCAAGGCAAAAAATAATTTGGTGGGGCCCTCCAAACATTGCTGCCTTCGGATTCTTCTGCTATCAAAGGAAGGCGAGAAGGTGGGGCTTTAGGTGAGAAGGCAAGGCCCTGATCTACCTAGTGGGAAGTACAGCTCCTTTAAATTATTAGCTCTAAAAAATCCCTGTCATTCCTGTCCTGTCATTCACAAATACCTGTAATCATCATTTTATGTTAAATCACAAAAGTTGCAAGTTAGCTTGCCAGGTTGACTAGATACAACTGAGGGTGCAAATTAAATGGCCAGTGCTACTATTTGGCCAATCATCGACATATAAATCTAGTGCTGGGGCAGTGGGGGTGGATGTGGGTCAGATGGGAACACTTGAGTGAAATAGCCTATTCATCAGCATGTGACAGGGTGTTTACTACAAATCAACTGATACAACTCTATTTGTACATAGCAATCATGTTTTCCTTAACTTGATAGACAGCCAAACCTGGCTAGCATGACACTTTGGAAAAACACTGCAATACATTGCTGCATTTTGGGAAATAAAGACATACTGAAGTAGCCATGATACTTGCAACAGCAAGTTAGGTTGTACCAGGAAAGAATCTAATGATGATGGAAAGAGAATGCAGCAGCTCTACTTATTAGACTAGGCTTGAAGACTAGTTTTAACTCCCCACCCCCTTCCTCCCTACCTCCTACTGTACCTTTCTTACACTTAATAATATAATATTTGTTATATTTTTCAGCCCAAGAAATAACCATGAAAACTCACAGTTTCCTCTGCCTACTCTACGTATTTATGTTGATAAACAAATTAGAATGCACAACAAATGGGTATGATGGCATTGCAACAACCTAACTACTATAGTCTATAGACTGAAACTTGGAAGCACAAGTATTCCTACATACTACCGACGTGGAAGAAGTATTCCAATTTCACTACAGAACTTAATTGCTGTTTGTGTAGGTGCCAGTGTAAGAGCAGATTTTCTTTCTAAATTAATGCAGTGTTTTGCTTTCTAGATTCGGATGATGAAAGTGTTTAGAAAACATATTTTGACAGCCTTTTCAAGAACAATTTTCATAATGGAATGAAAAATTTGGCCATTTTTATAAAGAAAATATTATTTCTGCCGATCGATGGTTGGACTGTTTCTGTTCCTTTGCTAGTATTCATACTGTAATACTGGAATTTAATTTAATCTCTGCAACAACAAAAAAAAAACTGTTAGTCTAACTCTGATTTAACATTAGTCTTCAGAGGCAGTGGTGCATCTCAACCAGCTGTAATAAACTGGCACTGAATTTGTGTGTGGAAAAACACTGAGGTCGTCAGACTTAATTCTTAAGGTGCACACTATTCACAAAGTTGTCATTTATCCAGGCTGTTCCCCCTGTATCCCCAACCCCTTTCCTTATGCTAATGTAATCCCATTGACACAAGATCCCCATAATCCCAATGCACTAGACAGCAAACACATTATGGAAACAAGGAGCAGTCCCTCAATCATACGAAACACCATTTTTATGATATTCCAACATGTAACCGGACAGTAAATACGTAAGTAATGTGCCACCTGCAAAGGTGTCAATTTTCCATATAAGACATATTTTGGATGTCCAGCTATAGCCACAAATTCTATACAATTATTTTGTAAGCCATAGGTATGAGGTCACTTATCATAGCCCTCTTGTTTCTCGTGTTTTCTGTTAGCCTCGTGTATCTTGTCTTTGTTCGTACGATCTTTGTTCTCTGTTCTTTCCCTGCAGTGTAGGCGGGTTCTCGCCGTCAGCTCCACCACCCCATTAGCAGCTGATTTCCCTCACCTGCTCTCCGCATTCCGCAAGCCTTTGCCAGAGCATTCACTGATTGTTCGCAGCATATATTCTTGGTTTTCCAGCACCTCCTTGCCAGATCGTTTTTTCAGTTCTTCTGATGCATTACATCAGCTCCAGTCTTAGTGATTTCGTTAAAACAACTTTTTTCCTTTCGTGTTTTTTTTCTTCTCTCGTTCGGTTCGCCTACCTGCTTCCCCGCTCCCGTGTTTGTCCAGTACCTTGTTATTTGTATCTGTCTTGTCGGTCTAGTGTGTCCAGTCTCCGTGGTCATTCTGTCTTGTCTTTGGTTCTGTCTTGTTTTCCCTGTTTGCAGTTGCCGGTTCCAGCTCACCTTCCGCCGGCCTTCCTGTCCAGTTCAGTCCTGCCCAGCCCTGTGCCTGCTCCCTGCCGCTGTCCAGCCCTGTGCCGGCTCCCTGCCGCTGTCCAGCCCTGTGCCGGCTCCCTGCCGCTGTCCAGCCCTGTGCCGGCTCCCTGCCGCTGTCCAGCCCTGTGCCGGCTCCCTGCCGCTGTCCAGCCCTGTGCCGGCTCCCTGCCGCTGTCCAGCCCTGTGCCTGCTCCCTGTCGCTACCCAGCCTGTGCCATCTCCTGTTCATCATTCAGACCACACCTGCCTTGTCCCTTTGGTTCCCAGCCTGGTTCCCTGTACCTGGAAATAAATCACCTCCGGTTTCTCCCTGCGTTCTGTCTGCGTCTTGCATTTGGGTCCACTTGTACTGCTCTCCGTAACAACTGTTGTGCTTTTGGAGATCCGGAAGCTTTTGGCAAGTTGAATTTTAAATGGTGGCTTTTAGAGTTGAAAGATTGAATACAGCTTGCAAGTTTCAAATTTTGCTGAACAGTGAAAACTGAATTTCAACAGGATCCTTACAAGTTCAGGCTTTTGTAATTCAGATTCAAACCACAGAATTTGGTTTTAAAACCCAACATACAAATTCAAGTTTCATTTCAAATTCAAATTATGAAATATAAATTTAGTGTAATCAAATTTAATTTCAAAACTTTATGTACAATTTCAAATTATTTGTAGCAGGTGCGACATTAGGACCCAGTGGTAGCTCCAATATAGGGAAGGCATCGCTTTAAAATGAGGTGAGGTGTAGATCCTCATGAGACCTCCACAAACTATCATTTGGTAATTCAGATGACAGGCCAGAGCTGATAACCGGACTGGGGAATGATTTAATTACTTTTAGTTTCACTTTGGCAAGGTTATTAAATTAATGCTTTTTACAGAGGCTTAGGCATAAAGGGTATGACGGTACATTTAAACTTTTGTCGCGTTGCGTACCTGGGACAAACGTGGCAAGTGTGCGCATTAAGATTCTTCTACAGAAGACCGAGATTAACCTAGCTAATGGCGGTGGGCGTGCTGTGCTCACAGAAGGTAAGGTTATATTTTAACTGTAATAGTTTACATGTGGAAATGGCACTCGTATGGTTGCGTATGTTTTTAATGGTACCTGTGCTGTGTAACAAGTTGTTTTAAATGAACAGTTGGTGAAGCTGGCTACCGGCCATATGCATTATTGCTTCTAGTTGTAAAAGTAAGGCGTGCTGGGTTGCTGGAAGGTCTGAGCATAGGAGTGGGGGTATTGTGCAAAAGGGGTAACATTAACTCTGTTATACTCAGGTAAAATGTTTAATGTGTGCTGTATGGTGTCCTGCTTTACCGTTGCTTACAATGCAATCCACATGTGAGACCGACCTCTTGAGTCCTTTTAAATTTTGTGCAGCCTGCTGTGACTGGTGAGGGCGAGGTCAAATGCAGCATGATAAGCAATTATGATTTTACTGGTAGGCAGGTGCTCTCCGACTTTGCAAATGAGAGGTATACGCTAACATGACAATGGCTAACAGTTTGTTACATTGCAGGATAATTAGTGGAGAACTACATGCTGATTCTAGACAGATCTAACCCTGTTTTTTCATAGTAATTTTGTATATGAAGTTTGTATTTATTAAGTTGAAGTATTCATGCTCTATTGACGTGTGTGTAGTTTTGTATGTATGTCCATGTATTTAACTTAATTGCATCTTGCCCTTTGTGTGAGTTGGGGCTCCTGAAATATTTCACTTTGCTCCCTTGTGTGTGCAGTGTTACACCCTATCCCGGCAACGGGTAGCCTTTAATAGTGATTGTAATTTGTATGTAGTGGATGAAGTCCTTTTGTGTGCAGTGGCATTTTCTATCTGGGCATTGTGCAATATCCCCCCATTTTGGGCATTGTATACTGTTCTCCATTCTGGGCATTGTGCAATATCCCCTTCCCCATTTTAGACAGTGTGCAGTATTCCCCCATTTTGGACAGTGTGTGCAATATCCCCCCTTTTTGAACAGTGTGCAATATCCCCCCTTTTTGGACAGTGTGCAATATCCCCCCTTTTTGGACAGTGTGCAATATCCCCCCCTTTTTGGTTCAGTGTGCAATATTTCCCTTTTTGGTTCAGTGTGCAATATCTCCCTTTTTGATTCAGTGTACAATATCCCCCCCCTATGTTGGGGGGGATATTTTTATTATCTTTGATCAGTTTTATATTGGGTGTTACCTATGAGTATCCAATTACTGTATGCTGGCTGTTATTGTATGGTTGTTATGTAACACATTTTATCCAATTTACCATTCGGGAAGTAGTTTGTGTGTACTCCTTGTTTGCATATGTAACCATTGTAAAGTCGACCTTGACGTAAGTGTTTTGCCTGGTTTATCACCATTTTATTCAAGTAGAATTCAATCGGTGGCATAACAAAACCTAACTCACTAGCACTAATTTGGCTACGCCGCTATATTGCCTTGTGTTGTGCTGTGCCTGTTTGTTATTCTGGAGATTTTAAAAGTAATTGCATTCTCATGAAAACGCAGCTGTGATATGGTGAATCGATAAGATAAAAACCTACGGGTGAAATAAACTGAACTGTTTTGTACATCAGCCTATGCCTCTATTAATTCAACTGAATTGGGTTTGTGTGGGCAACCTTGTCCTTAACCTATATTAGAGGCTCTCCCACCCTTTGAGTGGGAGTGGTGTAATCTAATGCATGGTGTCACTAAATCTAGCCTCCTCACCACATGTTTGTTTTCTTTTTTCATGTATCTATGCTAACAACAATATATTGGAATTAGCATATTGTTACTAGCATTCATAAAGACTAGCAGTGGTCAGAGATTGCAAGAATGATACATTTTGTAATTTCTCTACATTTATACACACTAAACAACAAATAAAACTAGGTGCCCACAAGATGGAGCCTATGAATTGTGAAGAACGAACGAACTCATGTGCTGCTTCCAGTGAGCAGAACCACAGACATTTTTATATTGGTCAATATGGTTCCCCCCCCCCAATTTATTTGTGCAGAAATTGTTCAACAATATTAATAAAAAGTAAAGTTTGTGTTGGCTTATACAAAATGCAAGGTTTAACCTTTGCATTTAAAAGGGATCATGGTCCATGTTTGTCCATAGGAAGAGATGCATCTTTCTGCATCAGTGAAGTTGATGGTAACTAAAAAGTATTATTTCGCTTTCTGTGCAATATTTGGAACAATGTTTTTCATCTCTTGTACTAGAACTCGCTGACTGTCAGTGCACTGCCTTCTGCTATGAATTTGTGATCAACTAGTTCAGAAGTACAGTATTCATGAAATCCTGGAATCCAGCAGCAGTGTTGTCTAGTTTTACTGTTGAGCCTAAACCTATTTTTATTGTAAGTGTCATGCAGAGCTAATTTCTGATTGAACAATGCTTAAAAGTATTTTTGACTACTTTTACAAATATCTCAGTCTTTGGGAAATTGCTGGCTTAAACTTGCATCTGTAGCATGTTCAATAAGCTGCATTTGGCATCAAGCCTTTGTAGCTTTTAACATGAAACTTGCATTTTCCTAGACCAGTTAGTGTTGAAATCAACCTCAAAGATCAATAGCCATAGTTTGAATATATCCGTGAATGAGCTGTATCTCATGGCATCATGGTACATAGTGTCTGCAAATAAAGGGAAAATACATCATTGTATGTTCCTCCTAACTAGTCTGTGACAATCTTTTCTTTATGGAAATCAACAGCCTGTGGCATGTACTTCTGTCAAAGTGCCTGTTTTAAAATGTACACCATTGAGGACTGTCAGCTTTTCCAAGTGGAATGTTTGTACTCAGCAATTCATTAATCGAATCTCAGATGACTGTCTGCTGCTCACTTATGAGGATCCTCCCTTGTTTATTTCAGATAAATGTCCTTTGTCTGTAAATGTAAAATATGTTGTGGAATTGTGTGCCTGTATGGATTCATTGTAAACTGCAAAATAAACTGATCCATTGGTGTGCAGTGTATCAGGAGGGTAGCCTATCCAGTCACTCTTTTTGTGTTTCACATTGCATCCATGTCACATTCCTTCCTGTGACCCAATGTAGCCTATTACATCAACTAATTGCTTTCATATGGGTCACAACTGATCACTAATTTTAGATTTAATCAAGTGATTGCGACAGGAAAATGCCTTCAGAGACCCCACAGGTATTTAGGCGGTAATGCAAGTTGCAAGTCATTTTGAATCAGGTGCCCTAGATAAACTGGGGTCCCATGATTTCTCACATTAGAGTGCTAAAGTGACACCTTGAGGATAAGCCTTAAACGGCAGTTATTTGCCCCTCAATTCATGTGGCAACATCTCAAGGCTGCTCACAAGCCCTTACATGGCTTGTAGTCTTCTAGCCATGGAGGCCATGGTGTAATGTGCTGAGTGATGTGTAATCTCTGTTCAATATTGTGTGCAGTTATATCCCAAATGGCATCTGCGAAAGGAAAAAAATCTGAAGCCAGAGAGTCAGGGGTATGGCAGGTTATATTTTGTGGACTATTGAGAAAGGGAAAAGACCATATGTTTGAAGATATTTTGACAAAAGTATGGGGTCACTGTGTCTCACAGTTGAAATGAGGACCTGGCAGCTTGTTCCTACAGTCCCATCTGGACTCCTGATCATGCCAGTTCCACAGCACATGTTCCCATTTATCAGGATGAGTTAAGTGACTGAGGATTTCTGACAGCCGCAATTACAGACAATATCCGGTTGTGATGCGGATCCAGGGCCTACACCCACCATCCCCATCTCGCTGAGCCCACTCAGCCAAACCTGACAGATCAACTCCAATCACGACAGATGGATCTGAGCACCACATCCTTGCTGCACTCCACCATTTACGAAGCAGGGCCTCAACACACATTCCTTAAACAGCCCTGAGGTGACACATCAGATGCATACATAAAACAAAAAGCTCCCTTTCACTCCTACAAATCTCAGGCTATGAATTGAAATCAGCGCCTCCACAAATGCTCCAGAAAACACTTGCCACAGGGCTCAGATATCCTTTGAACTGCTCAACAATATTCAAATGCACACTGTCGTTTCCTGTCCCCAGCACAAAGTTTACTTGGCCACCCCAAGAGCACCCTCCGCCAGCTGGCAAACAGATGCAGCAAAGAGGTCCAATTTGCTTAGACAAGAGACAGTTTAAGTACCCTTACTTTTCTGTATCATTCTTTTGTTGTTTCTTTTGTTAAACTGAATATCTGATGAATATGTCATTAATGTGTGCTTTTCCACAGTAGAAGTGTTTATTATGTTATATATTTTTTGGTGAGGGTATAAAAGGTAGGATGGAAGAACAACACATTTTTAGTTTGAGGCTAAATACGTTTTTTTAATTGTTATTGCTTCTCCTGAGATTAATATCAATTATCATTCATGATATAGCTAAAAGTATTTAATATATCATTTGGTGTGTTCTCTTTCATAATTTATACAATTTTTTTTCACCCATTACTGATTTGCATTTATTTGATTTATGTTCTTGAAAGCAACATAGTATTGATGTCAGGACCAAGAGAAAAGAATGCATTTATAACTCAAATTATTATTTTTTGTCTTAAATTATAGATTTTGCTTGTGATTTTTCAAATTAAATTTAGTTAATGGAAAAAAGTTGTGTAAGTCGCTCTGGATAAGAGCGTCTGCTAAATGCCTGTAATGTAATGTAATGTAATGTAAAATATGACATCTAGTGAAGAATCAATGGCTACTTAAAGGCCTACTATGCAGGATTTTTACCTTGAAAATTAAAATAAAATAACCATGCTAAAGCATATCTATGATCCACTAGCAATTTCTGTCTTGCAATCTGTGCACTTTCACCAAATTTGTCCACCTTTGTTATTCTAAAATGTGTTGGGGATGTTTCTGGGTGTGGCACTCTTTTCTGTGTGTGACTGAAGTTGGCTAAACCAGGTGAGTGGGCAGGGTTGAAGACAGAGGAGGACACTTCTTTGATTATAAACATAGGATCGCAGGAAGGCTAAAAAATCCTGCATAGTATGCCTTAAATACTCTTCCAAAATAAATAAGAGACCCAAATTAGAATTTTTTCCTTCCATGACCATTCAATAGAACAAATTAGGATGAATGTTGGGGTATGCAAAGTATTAAGGCCATCAGGTGATATTTCTGTTATGCATTTGTGGTAAACAAAGGTATCTTTACAGCACTACTTGTTTGAGCTTATTTCAAATAAACACTTTTCTTGGTTCAGAAGATGCTAATAGAAAGGTCAAGGTTTCATGGCAGTCTACAAACAAGAAAGATTTCCAGAATTCACAATACTGACAATTCGTAAATTTTGAAAGAAAGGATTTCAGCCCAGCTGTGCATTTCTTTACACAATAACATAGTTTGAGAAACAGATTTATATTCTTAAACTGGAAAACAACAAGAACTACAGATAATAATCATTTAAAAACTATAAGCAAAACTATTCTTTAAGGACAGAAATTAGAATTGCCTTCTACAAAATATCTAAACTTTATTTTTATATCATCTCAATTCTCAGTTAAATATATTTATTGGGGAACAATTTAACCCTTTCCCTGCAAAAAAAACTCCTGAGAACTCTTTGTATTCGTTTTCAGTTGGATCCTATTTGCTAGACAGAAGCCACTAGAAATTCCTTGAATTGTTTATTCTATGTACCTATGAAATCTATGAAATTTAAAGACTTCAACCTTTGTGAATTGGAACAGTTACATTACCATTACCTTATTGTAAATGGGCTACTCTCATTTTGTAACCATACAATTTTTCAGTGACCTGCTGTCAATTTAGTTTGCAAACTGGTTGTTATTTTATTATGTTGCTTCTTTATCAGAAATCAGGGTGGCACACAAATGTGCCAATAGAAAAACAGTAATAATGTAAATAATAAATGAGCCATATGTGTATAAACACAGACAGTAGAGGCATCGTGTTAAAATTTATTCCGGCAAATGGACTGACTGTCCTCAGTATATTTCAGTTGCAGAAGACCTGCAGTGGTTGAAACATGGTTTATATAGTTTGTTTTATGTGTTTAAAAGCATCTGTATAATTATTTGTGTTTTTCTGTTGCATATATTCAAGCATGTCTGTTGTGTAATTGGGCTGGGTTGGTATTACAAATACACCTGCACTGTTTTTGCAATAATGCAGAGTGATCACACATTCTTTAGAAATAGTATTGAGACACAGCTTTTGTCTAATTTTCTTAGTATTTCAGTTTAATATCACAGTACATTGTTATTTTTGATTTAATGCTCCTATTTACATCTGAAATTAATATTGATAAGGAATAATTTAATATGCTACTTTAAGATTCTAACAGGTTCAGCTGACTGGGATGGACCTTTTGGCTGTGGAAAATCTGAAGTGCAGCAAATGAAGTGGAAAATGTGTGTTGTGTTCAGTAAATGATCTGGTAAACCCAAAAATGCATGCATTCTACAAACAATTTTGGTAAAATAAAGGAAAAATGAGACAAACATCAAATTAGTATATTGGGTTTATATCCAGCTATAATGAAGGTACACAATCTAAACAACTAACGTGTCACATCATCACATGTTGATAACTTCACTTGCCGGAGGAGGCTCTGTTTGAGGTGACATAAATGTTGTATGTCAGACAAAATGAAACTGCCAGCTGCTATGGACTTGATGCAATGGTATTAAAGGGTATGATGGTGGCCAATTGTCCACAGTGAAACCCCACCTCCAACAGACCCACAAGTAATGTAATCCTCTTAAATCAACCTCTTTTACAATTGTACTGCTGGTGAGCTAGTGTCTAGTCACAATACTATCAACATTCCAATGTGATTTTATCCACACTTGACATGAGTTAAAGCTAGTTTCACAATTGTGTCTTCGCAGCAAACAGCATATGTATACATTCAACATAGTATTTATCTTACGTGTAAAATCACCTCATCAGTGAGAAGGGTAAGAGTACTTACTGTATACATCTGTCATTCAAGTGCATAAGTGGTCAATAAATGATTCCAGAAAAAATGTATATAGTTCATAGCTTGTAGAAGCTGAACAAAGGAGAGAAGCTGAATGGTTCAAGGGGATTGTCAGATTACTGATTTGAAGATTGTAGCAGAAGGGAAAAGAGCGATCCATGTTCAGAGAGATTCATCTGAGTTTTGGTGTGTATACTCTCCCTATTGTGAACCTGTAGTCTATACAAAATGTATAGTAAACCTGTACAGTGTATAGTGAACCCATTGATAATTTATTTATGCTATTTTCATTTGGTATCATTTTATTTGACACATTTGGTTTTAAAAACATTGCCTTGTTTGGGCTTGTGGACAACAAGGATATTCACCATACATTGGATTTAAGACATGCACCACATTCAATAAAGATGCAGTCTTCATAATAATAATAAGAAGAATAGAATAATAACATTAAACTTTATTTATATAGCACCTTTATATGGCATTTTTAATACAGACAGTATCTCTATGTGCTTCACAACAGATAAAAATGGAAGGGATAAATGAATTGATTATGTTCAATAATTTAGGACGTAAAAGCAAAAGGCGGCTTCATCGGCTTTCTTGTATGAGGTCTTTGGTCTATTCAATAAAATATTTTGGAGGATCGAAGAGATCTGGCATGGACATAAAATGATATGTTATCTGTGATATATGAAGGTGCTAGACGGTTAAGCACTTTAAAGCGGTTAAGCACAAGTAAAAGGACCTTAAAATTGATGCATAACCAATGTACATCAGCAAGGTGTGGAGTAATTTTTGTTAAAATACTTGTTGCAGTATTCTCAATTAGCTGTAATATTCCCATGGATTTTTTATCCATGGGAATATTACAGTAATCCTGTCTGTTTGTGATAAAAGCATATGCCAGCATTTTTGCATCTGTTTGAGTTATAAGGCATTATTTTAACAGTGTTACTAAGATGAAAAAAGGTAATGAATTAAAACTACAGTCAGAGTATAAAATCATACTCAGCTCCTTTACTTCTGATTTAGATTGTTTAGCCAGACAGCCGAGCTTTGAGAGCAGTTAGTCTCTTTTCATGCTTGATCCTACAAGGAAAATCTCTCATTTCTTCATTTAGCTTTACAAAGTTTTTGTTCATCAAGTTAATGTCATTGGGACAGGCAGTGAGCACACTAAGAACATTGGGATCGTCTGGTTTAACCCTTTAAGTTGTACTGGCCTGAGTGGTTCTATTTGCATTCATTCAGTTTTTTTATGGTGAAATTTTCAATCAGTCTGGTCACACAATATACCATGTGAGTGTTAAAACTCACTGTTCTATTTTTATCAACCATTTTACGATACAAATTTTTTAGCGACAACGGTTCCTTATATTGTAACCTGTGGGGTGGTAAAACAAGCTTAGAGGTTCTCACCTTCTATGCATTTTGGAAATCCACAGATGACATGAATCACTGTGAAGTCAGGGTTTTTATATACAGCACGGATCTAGCAAACAAAACCACTGCCATTTTTAGTCCAAAAAGCCGGGCTAACTTGGAGAATCATTGATAGAATGACCATTGTTTACTTAACAGTTCTCATGAGGAATTATCGTTGTTGTCCGTTTCGCCGTTATGCATACACCAAAAGTATTGTGTGCATATGATTGGTATTATCTCTGGTTCAGATAGACTCACTGAAACAAGATTCCACCTACAATCTTCTCTTCTGATTAGACCTGGTCAAGCAGTCCCTCAGTATAGCCAATGGGTCCCACCGTGCACCAGCAACAACTCAAGCTGGACAGTGTAAGTTCTGCCTAGTACACAGCTGGCCAGTGGCGAGATATACAGACAAACCATACATGTTTGAGTACTCATGCTGAAAATGTTAGGTACATGTCAAAAAAGGTTATTGAGGCTTTATGCCTAAAAAAGTTGTAGTTTTACAACAAAATGTATTGTGCAATGCCCAAGTCTAAACCAAAGACTCAAATTTTGGAGGCCTTGGAAGAATTAACTTGTCTGAGTGAATATTTCTGAGGAGGACAATGAAAAATATTATATTATTTCTGTTAGCTATGACCTCAGGCTGGCCAGTGGTGATGGGCTCCCCCTCTATAGCCAGGTTCCTCTCGAGATTTCTCCCCGCTGGTAGTTTTCACCTCATGCACTTTCTATTTGGGGGTTCAGGCCTGGTGTTTGCTCCGTTTGCTCTTTTTGGTCTGTTTCTTGCCTTGTTACTTTGCAAAGCATGTTTGTGACAGTTCTCTGTAAAAATCGCTACACAAATAAAATTTAATTGAATTGAAAACAGCTTTGACTTAGGACAGGGCAATGGAGGACCCATTTTATAGGTGAGCATCTAAATACATTCACACAATATATTTATTTTATTCAGTACACTTATAAATAAGAAGTAGGTCTGATTTTGAATAATAAATGTGGTATGTGAAATTGTGGGACATGTTTGTCATGTTGATGGGGGTGGGGTATTTGACAAATGATGGACCTCAAGTAATGGATTAGTAAACTAGCTTGCTAATGTAGTTATTTTCTACAATCTTCTAGAACTGCTGCTGCCAGAAGTAGCAAGTGGAGAGCATGGTGAGGAAGGTGGAGAGGGGTGGAGAGGGAGGGGAAGGTGACAGGCAGGGGGAAAGCAAGTTAATTTCTGCAAACTAGCTTCAACTAGCATGTAGCATACAATATATAGTATTTTAAATCTTTAAACATCCATATATATTATTTTGTTACCAAGTGTCCTTTTAGAAATTTGCCTAGGCATAGTTTAGAATAAACAGTGTTCATTTTTGGTCATATTATCATCAAATTTGAATCAGAATTTGTCCAGTGCTGTGGCTGTGTCTGTTGTGTTTCTAAATCCACCAAGCACACCGACAAGCACTGTATCTATTTGAAAAAAATCTTCTTATAGGTGAGAAAAAACTTCCACTTCCACTGTGTTTGAGCTTCTGTTATTTTTCTTCTTTTTTTTACTGTTTCTTTAAGAAACTTTAGAATAATTTTAGAAAACAAACTGCCAAGGGTTACCATTCAGAAGAGTCAAGGATTATGCATATAGTCAAAATAATTCAAGAATAGTAACCATTTTATTATGGGTATGTAATTTTCTGGGGGCGATACTGAAGGGGTTAACAGATATGTACAACTGGGTACAGCATAATAATGATAGTTGATAATGTGATGACTTAGGACACAGACATCCTCAACAGAAGACATAACAATGTCCCTTGTGATGATTAGGTCTAGCATATTTCCAAGGTTGTGGGTTGCACTCATTATGTGTGAAAACTAGAGACCAGATCCAAGAATTCTATTGCCTTAGTGTTGGTGTAGTCATTCACATAAAAGTTCAAATTACCAAAAATAGTAAATTGTAGTGGTTGGTAATAACAATCGACATAGAATCAGAATACTAATTTGTTTTGGTGGCTTTTGGTGGCTGGCCTCTGCAAGTTCTGGAGGCTGAGCTTTAATGACCATAGTCAGGTATTCAAATGAGGAGAAATTTCCAAAAGTGGATTTGGAACCGGTAAAAGCATTGGTTGAAAATGATAGCTATTTAACCTTCTCTTTTACCTAGTATAATTGCATGTAAAAGGCTAAAATTAAGTGGAGAAGCCTCTATTAAAGTGGCTAAGGCAGTTGAGGAAAACCAGCATGTCATAAATAAAAAGTACAAGTTATGATGATAAATAAAACCGTTAACATAAAAACTCTTGTTTATAAGCAATCTAATATTCAGTAAAGCCAACTTCATTTCCATTGGTTGGTTGAGTGGTGCGTAGGGCCAGTTGGCCTTCGGTGAATTTTAACCAAGTTTTGTGAATTAATACCCCTATTAATCCTCCTATTTCCAACTATAAAATATCTCTGAACTGATGTGACAGTGTTGTGGTACATGAACATGTGGTGTCTGAACATGTCCCAGGATCCAGTCAGGTTCGTGGTATGCACAGGATGGCATAAAACTTTTGTCTTTTTCATCTTTTCTAAGACAGGTTGGACGCTTCCCGAAAAGATGAAAATTTTCAATGAAAACAGTGAGAAGATTTGGGCAAGTAGACTTTAAGGGATGTGTGTAGGCTGTAGGATCCTGCTAAAGTGCCCTATGCCATGGCCAAGGGAGGGAATTGAGCCAGAAATAAAAATGTGTTTGCCAAGTCCTTAAACAAGTCCTAAACATAAAATTTCAGACTGTAACTTTAAGATATCATTGGCGCTGACATGATAATGTGGACGTATGAGTGTTTATTGAGAAGGTTGGGAATCCTTTAAAGGATGTATGCAACCTTGGCACCGGGAAAGCAGTAGGTCACAGCTAATTTTGCTCTTATGTTTCTAATGATGGAGTTGCCAATTATCAATGAAGAAGGGGCTGGAGGTGAAGTGCCCAGTGCAGAGAGGGACCCACAGCCAGAGGAGTAGCCTGAATTTTTCACCACGATAGGAGTGGCACATGGCTCAGTACAATGACCAATAAGAGATGCCTGCTGCCAAGTCACAATCATAGAGGGTGCAGGTAGGTAGTGGGGGGTGGCATGAGTGGGGGGTGGTAGTAGGGCACAGGAACTGAAGGGTGGCATGTGACTGATTAACGAGGGAAACTTGCTCATCCAGGATATCAAATCTGTTGACCAGCTGGTGGTCTGGAGGTGGAGGGGGAAGAGAGGAGCATTTCCCACCACGCTTCATCTTGCTGGCTACAGTCCATGGCTCTAGTTCATATGGTGTGGATCTGACTTTGGGTCTAGCTCCGAGCTGGATTCAGAAAGCCTCGGTCTGAGTCGAGGTGGTGTCTGTACGTGGAACAGCTTTCCAGTGGCATTGGTTGGAGTGGGTTCCACAGCCACCAAACAGTCAAGGAGTTGCTCATCTTTTTTGATCCTGTACAAAATGGATATTGTCCTAATAACTCACTGATTTTCTGACTCAGGTGGATACAGTTCTGTGATCTGAGTGGCATAGCATAGTTTTGCCAAGGCCTCCAGCAATCACGGTGTCAATAGTAAAAAACAGTCCTTCAAAATGGCAAGGTTATGAAAAATGGCAGGACAAGATTTAAAAAATGTATAAATAAATTGTATAAAATATATATTAAAAAATATTGTATAAAAAAATTTTTTTTCACATTGAGAAAAACTTTGAAAAAAATGGCAGTACTAAAATAATAAATAAATATTTCAGAATAAAAAAATAAAACCCACGTTGGTGAAAACTTGACAGAACTATGACAAAAATGATAGAACTAAAAATAAATAATAACAAAAGCCCACAATGGGGGAAATAGTGCAGACTCCAATTTAGCAGTACCATCCCAACAGGGCTAACCACACTGGGGTTAGCTCTGCAGGACAGTGGGGCTGAGCAGCCACAGATGGACGGAGTAAGTAAATTTAAAAGCGGATAAAAGACAAATACGCTGATAAAAACGCACTGGCTTTCCTCTTGGCAACTGTACAGTGTAGGACTTGAAATATCACAAGACCTGTCAGGATTGCCATGTAGAACAATCTTTAAAATAGGACATTGCTCAGTACCTCATCCCCTGCTTGCTTTCTCCGTGAATGCACTTTCTCCTTAATTGACATCTTAACCCTAGAGACTCCCTTTATCGTGTCTGGAAAGGGAGATTACAGTTTATGAGTTTGGTGTTCTGCAATTTGATTCTGACACGTTTTAGCTAAAATTGCTGTTTCCAGGTGGATCCCCACACCATCATGATACATGAAAAGATAATAACAATTAATGGGTTAGTAAAACACTGGAAGCTTGCCAGACTTATGTCATGTCAAAGTATCAGCCAAACCAGGTGTGAGCCTGTCAGGTTGCTGACCAACTGAAGTGATAATACAACACATTGGTTGTTGTGGATGTACAGTTGGCCTTCTCAGGGAACCTAATACCAGTCACTTAATCAGTGGTTCAGTATCACTTCTTGCCTGCTCAACAGGCTTTCCCATGTCCCACTGCTTTCAATTCCTAAGTGAGTCTAAAAAATACCATGGTTACAGTTAACAAAAGTGCAATACAATAGCAACAATGAAGCACAAGCTTGGCAAGGGCATTGTAGCAAGTGGCCCATGACACAGCACAACCTGCTTCACAGGAAGCACTCTGCTTCCTCTGTTTTATTGTGGTCGCTTCTCCCTGCTGAGCTCAAGGTGCCGAACAGCAGGAATTCCAATATACACTTCATTTGTTCCCAGCCACATAAAAGACGAGGGCTGAAAAAGTCAAAGAATGTAAAAGAGGTGTGACGGGAGATGAGGCGCATGAGGGGGCAGAGGGAGCGGGGAGAGCAGAGGGGGGCAGTCTGTGCACGTGAGCGTGTGCTTATAGGGAGAGGCAGCACTGCAGCTGTCTGTTTCATATTCCCATCACACCAGAGACCGTCTTTGTCTCTCGCCCTTCACCGAATCTCTTTTTTTTGCCTCTGCAAAGCCATTTCCAGGTTCGTCAAAAAGCTCCCTTGATATTGATCTGACTTTGGTATACTTTTGATTCTCTTGTGCTCTTAAGTAAGATAATGAATTTTAAAAGCCCAGACCCCCCTCCTCCTCTTAAAAGCTCATAAAGCCCTTCTCCCCAGTGCAATCAACATGTTCAGAGTGCAAATTTCAGAGAGGGGAGGGAGCCAGGAGTGGTAGGTATTGTGCATCAGCTGATGTCGCGTTTGCCAAAACTTAATCTGTTTTTTTCTTGGAAGTCAGACTATTAACAAGAGTCATGTTGTCAAGCTATTCTAATATAATATAACATAATATAATATAATATAATATTTCCCTCTGTAAACATTTTGCCATTAATAAAATAATTTGTCAGTGTTTATCCTGAAAATGTCTATTGAACAAAATTATTCAAGGTTATTAGCAACACATTTATATATATATATATATATATATAGAATATTCAAGACATATACTGAAAGCGCTCTTATACTTGCACTAAAGAAGCAATTGAATCAGTGTAGCAAGGACAGACATTAAATATAATAAACTGATGAACATAGTAATATAACTCATTGATATTTTGATATAGCTCATTAGGAATCCTCAGAGTATGAGTCATGTACATGGTCAGCCTTCATAATTTGTTGTGTCTAGATACATTTATAGCCCTATGCAATTTGTAAAGAGCTCGAAAATAACTCATGATGATGGACTGCTGTCCTAATTTACTAACACTTCCTGTATTAAAATTCAAAATGCTGCCAAACTGCAAAATAATGGCCTCACTCTGCACAAATTTCCACAGAGGACTAATCAGTAAGTAGATAAAGGCAGATTCCCAGGTGTTAATTTCATGGGGCATGGGTCTATTCCCCAAAATAAATTACTAAACAAATGAATAAATAAATAAATAAGCACAAGTCAAAGGAAAATATTGTGACATGCTATAATTTAGACACATTGCCTCAGACAGCTGGGTTGTCTGGGTGGCGAGGTTCAGAGGCAGGGAGCCAGGTGGCTTGAGGAGCCGATAAACCCAAGGTTGTGTCTAAGCCGATTCGGGATCATTTGGTGTTTTTCTTTTGTGATTCTGTGATGCAGTGCTGTAAGAGAGGAGTGTTATGCAAAATGCAGCCCCACATGCACGCAATAGCGTACTTCCACAGCTCTAATTTATGATGCACTTTGTGTATTGAAAACCTATTTTAAGCTCAGTCTGCTTGGTTTGTCCCATTGAGGCCTGGCTCCAGTGAAAAGCTCTGATGAAGAGTCAGTTTCCTCCAGCTGCCATGTCTCATAGCACAGTACGAGGTGTGTAGAACTCCACAGGGAATGGCAGATGGAAATAGAAAGTGTGCTTACACTGAGAGAATTTACTAAATTAAATGAATATATATAAGACTTCAGACCTTCAAACTGAAGAGAACTTAACACAGACGGAGCAAATCAACTATTTAGCTTTTATTAAAATAAAGTTATTGTTGCTGTTGTTGTTATAGAAATGAATAATTTATGCAATATGAATCATCTTTATTGTAATTTGGTCTCATTTTATTTTATGCATTTATGGTTTTAAAAACATCATTTGCCTTGCTTGGGCTTGTGGACAACATGGAGATAATTCAACATACACTGGATTTAAGACATGCGACACTTTCAATAAAGATGCATTCTTAACCCTAGATGCTCCCTTTCCTTTTTATGGAAATGGAGATTACAGTTTATGAGATTGGTGTTCTGCAATTTGATTGATTCTAGCAAGTTTTAGCAAGTCAAATAGCTGTTTCCAGTTATCAAACATCACTTCATTTTTAAAATATAAAATAACCCATCAGGCAGTACAAAGAAAACAACTCCACCTGTGCACATGCATATATGTGGTGTGGTGTTAAAAATAAATCTTCCTTCGAGAGGACCTGAACTGAATCTACAAAGATAGTTCTCACCTCAAAACTGAATACTGTAATTTGTTTACCTTTTTTCAGAACTAAAGCATTTTAATGCATATAGGATACTTTCACAGTTGGCATTCTTCAGTCAACTTTTACAGTGGTCTTCTGTGGTCTACCAGGTTCCAGCACAGATCACCTGATATGAACAAATATATTTACACACTGCGGTGTCTGTATACACACACACACACACACACACACACACACATATATATATATATATATAAATTGAAGGGATATATATTTATATATACACCTATATAGACAGGTGACAAATTAAAGGAAACATCTGTGGAGTGGAGAAACATAACAAATGCGATGCTTCTATACAGGTGTACTGCATGATACAATTAAGTAATTAATATACTATCATGCTCTGTGGCCTGTATAAAAATGCTGGATTTTAGATCAAGAAGGCACGAGGAAAAGATCTCAGTGACTTTGAAAGATGGTTCATTATTGGGGCATGGATAGCAGGAGCTTCAGTCACAAACACTGCTCAACAGACTGTGTTTCAATAGGAACAGTGACTAAAGTGACACCTTTAGTCTAGCATTTAGCATTTTGATCTATGTGAAAGACATCAGTAAATATGGTAGGAAATTATCGTAGGGTAGGAAGTTGTCGCAAGTGCACATTTGATGACCGTGATGCTTGTGCATTAGCGCGATATGTAAGGAAAACAGAATAGCAACTCTTCCTGAGGTGACTGAGAATGTCAATGCAGGACGTGATCAGACTGTAAGTAAGAACAGTTTGTCAGTAACTACATAGAGAGGGATATTATGGTAAGGTTGATGTGCATAAACCACTCATTACAATGACAAATGCACATCTGAGAGTTCAGTGGGATATGGTCAGAGGAGTCATTCTTGAAAATAATCTCGACAAGTGGGAAAGGGCATGCGTGGCATACACCAAGAGAACGGTACAGGCCTGAATGCTTGTTCCCAACAGAGAGGGGGTCTGGTGACTCTTATGCTGTGATAGACATTTTCCTGGCATGGTTTGGGGCCACTTGTCCCCTTAGATGGAATGGTCACTGTAAATCAATACAAAGTTCTGAGTGATCACCTTTATCCTATGATGAAACATTTTTATCTTTATGGAAGTGGTCTTTTCCTAGATGACAATGACATCAACAGGGCATGAGGGGTCACTGAATGGTTTGATGAGTAAGAAAATTATGTGAATCATATGCTATGGTCTTTGCAGTCACCAGATCTCAATTCAATTGAACACCTATGGGAGATTTTGGACTGATGTGTTAGACAGTGCTCTCTACCACCATCATTAAAATACCAAATGATCTTTTGGAAGAATGGTGTTCCATCCCTCCAGTGGAGTTCCAGATACTTGTACAATCTATGCCAAGGTGCACTGAAGCTGTTCTGGCAGCTCATGGTGGCCCAATACCTTACTAAGACACTTTATGCTGGTTTTTCTTTCATTTTCTTGCCTGTTTATATACATACAGTATGCATAATTTTGCTAACAGTACTTTTAACAGCAGCAAATTGTGCAAGGTTGAATTATTGACTTAGACAGTGCTTTGTATGTGTGAGCATACTGTATTTCTGTATGTTGAAAACGTGTTTTTCTTCAGATATCATTTCTTTTTGTACTGTGTTAAGAGAAAGTGATACATTACATACAAAACACATACATTCTAGCTCAAAGATACACAAAGGCATTGATTCAATTTTTCCTCTACCATGAATGATAAATAAATAAAAGTGATACCCCTGCTAAAATAGCACTCTTAAAACCTGAACCAGTAGTCTTACCTTCTTTAAAAGTAAAGTACTAGCAAACAACAACATTAAAGCGTCTTCTTTATTGCAAATTTGACCCATTGTTTGAATCCTTCCTGGTAAGCTACAGCCGCAATTAGACAGTGTCACTTTTGGCATTTTGACAAAGTTTAGCTGACTTCCTTCCATTCCATACAAACCGGCGACTCTCTGAATATTGGCAAGTCTGCTTCCACCAGCACCAAGGCACAATCTGCTCAATTTTCCCCCTCCTTCTCTGTCTCATCCGCAGTCATTGCATTAGTTGTTTGTTTTCTGACATGTTTGCCTCTTATAAATGAAGGGTACAGATGTCTACAGTTGCCCAGTTGTCACTTAGCTGAATGAGGCACAAATTTGTAAGGGAGTTTGCCCTGCATATGGCTACCATCAGCGGCGAACCCAGCATCGACTATCGGGCTCTAGCCTCCCCAGCCCCCGAAACCATTCATCCATGAAAGTGGCTTGATTATATGATGCTATTTTTCCCCCTATAATATGCATATTTGGCAAATAAAAATTGCCAAAGCGTCACATTAGCGGTTTGCTTCAGGCAGCCGGATGGGTGGTGACATAAGTTCTCCTCCACAAAGAAATGGTCAAAAAGCTATGTGATGCTAGTGATACAGATAGGAGCACAAATCTACCCCCAAAAGAGATCAGAATGAGCTGCACAAAGCTAGCTGACAGCCAACTTTTGTTTCATAGCTCATTCATCTGGAATGTAACACACATATAATCAAATTGCACTCGTCCCAGCTGGCATCTATATAGATGTCTATTCCCGACGTTGAATCCACATCAGATTCTGGTTGAAAATGGAAGTACGGATTCAGAGGTCCAAATGACATCTTTAATAGATGTCGGAAGCTCACCAGTATTCAATGTGGGGAAGCCTTTACTAGTATTTTCAGTCAGTTGCTGACAACTTCAGCAAAAGTTGGTATCCATGAATGTAAAGTTATTTATTAAGCTATAGACCTTCTGCCAATTCAGTATATTAAGCTGTGTGTTTCCTTTAGTGTCGAGCAACTGTCCTTAACACATATAAAGTGAAATCAAAGTAATCAGATATCGTTGATTAAAATAATTAGGAAATTAATGATACATAGTTATCATTAATTAATGATACATGCTGCAATGATTATTAATGATACATGGTTCATGAAGAAGTAGATAAAAGTTTGATATTTTAAATAGCCAATATGACAAGACTTTTTTGTAATTACATTTTATACATAATGTATAAACGTAAAACAAACATTTAAAATTAGCAATAATAACAATTATTAATTTAGATTTAAAGGCAACTAGTAAGAACAGCAACAACACCACCCCCCCACCACCAACAACAACAACAATAATAATAATAATAATAATAATAATAATAATAATAATAATAATAATAATAATAATAATAATAATAATGTGTGTAGAAAATTAATATGCATGCCGGTCACTCGATTCCTAACATATAGTCACACTTAAAAATGGCACATTAAATGGCCAGTGTTTGTGCATATGCCAGCAATTGATGTTAATTCATTCAATTTTTCTATATTGTCTGACATCGCGACCATATTTCAACCAGAAAACAATGTTGAAATGACGTCCTGTGCCAGCTGGGGTGAAACTTACATCACGCAATAAACATCAGATTTCCAATACTTTTTTTTAGATTGCTCCCTGTGACCTGGAACGAACTTACTTTTGGAAATTAAAGTGAATTGGCTTCCTCTAAAGAATAAACTTGTTATACTAGGCTTATGCTACTATTTGCTTGAAATGCTGCAGATTGCTGCCACTGGGCTGTGTGGATTGCTTGGACACAAGCCGGGCTGTGTCCAAGAAATCGTGAGCTTTTAAAAGCTATACATTGTTGTAGATGAAGTTGTTGAAAAAATGTACGATGTATGTAATACAGAGTTCTAATTTATACAGCTTGATAAACTGCACTTTTAGAGTAGAGTTTGTGTATCTGCAGCTCAGAAAAGACACAGAGCAGAAATAATTAATTGTTAGATTGAAAAGAGTTTCAGGACATGAGAGACAGTTTTGGGGGTTTGGGTCAGTGACTGGCTGAGAAAAAAAGAAAGGATGATTTTCATTTATTTACGCAGAAAAAACCATGAAGCAACAAATTGTGTGGAAATAGGGTAAAATTACAGAAAATCCCACATTATAATTTTTGTACACATTATAAGATCCTGTGATTTTCATTCTAGTTTGTGTTTAATGAGGATTATGTTTCCCACGTTTTCAGGTTAAGTAAACTAATTGATGGCATTTCTCATTTAGAAATCATTTGACTGAGCCAAATTTAGTTTAAAGCAGGAAAGGCATCAAAGCCAAGAAAGAGCCAGGAGTGCCTTTTCCTATTAGATAAATGGAACAATATTGCTAAGACGGCTGTGTGACACAACAATTATGTAACTGGGCTGAAAACCAGCAGTATCCATGTTCAATAAAAAAGAAAGATCAGAGAAGGGTTTTTCCTAGCTCAAAATAGGGCTTTCGTGGTGACAACGACTGCAGTTAGTTCAGCTTTACTGCAACTGTTAACTCGATGAGGGGGATATAGCCAAATACAGATACAACACTGCCCAAATTTATGAAGGTAGACTGTTTCTTCTGAAAATCAAGTCTATAGCAGACGCCCGATTGACACGCACTGTTGTCGGCACTCTCTGTCTCATGATTTTATACAATTAAAAGCGTTCTATTGAAGTTCATTTAGCATGTCTAATGTTGCATATAAACTTGAAGGCTGTCAAGATCTTAAGGTGCGGTATGTACATTTTTTTAGAATGCCTTTGTTCAAATTTGGTTAAATAGTCTTCACATCCTGACAGATATCTATAAATTATGAACTCTAAGGAAAATATCTGGTGTCTCTGACTGCCCCAGGCTATGAAATCAGCCACTGTAAATTTCACTGGCCTGAATCTTAACAACCAATCAGGACAGCTCTCTGCAGGGAGGCCAATCAAGAAAGCTGTGCCTGTCAGCTATGTTGTACGTTCACAGAAGCACTGTCAGACCAGAGGTACTGCAGAGATGGTGCTTTAGCTTGCTAGCTTGCTTGCTAGCTTGGCAGCTAACAAAACAATATTGGCAGAGAAAAATCAGACAAAATTACCAGTTCTGTCTACCAGTGCGGACTACACTGACCAATAGAAAGAAACAAGAAAAGAAATCAGTCAAAGGAAAGATTATGACCAAAAAGGAACTGAACCAAGTGAGAGACAAGAATCGAGTGAACATTGGTTCAGCTTTTCAGTGAGAGCTCTGGGACTTGAAGGGCTTCAAGTGACACTGAGCTTGCGGTATATCTGTTGGACAGGTAATTAGCTTAGTTGTTCTATTTCTGTTGGAATGTATTGCCTCAAACTGTGTAGCCGATTTACATTTACGTTCTTTATGATGATGTTATGTGTTTTATTTTGTAACTGTGAATGAGGCAGGATGTTTAATTTGTGGATAAAGTGCATATTCTCAGCTTTTATTAAACGGTGTGTTTATATATTTTAGTTTCAGCATTTTTATACATAGTCCCCCCATTTCTCCCCATGTTATACAAATGAAAGTAGTCATCTTTAGCACTTCGTTGCATATCCTTTCTATACAATGACAGCTTAAAGTCTGTGACCCATAAATATCACCAGGTGCTGAGTTTCTTCTCTGGTGATGCTCTGACAGGCCTGTACTGGAGCCATCTTCAGTTTCAGCTTCTTTTGGGGGCTACCTGCCTTAGGTTTTCTCTTCAGCTTATGAAACAAATGTTCAGGTAAATTCAGTTCGGTTGAATGACTTGGCCAGTCAAGAATTTTCCTGTTTTTGGCTTCGAAAAACTTTTTTTTCTGTAGGATGAAGCACCTGCCTTGTGTAATGGTGCTGGTGGTGGTGTTGTAATGGCGTGGAGAATGTTTTATTGGAACACAGTAGGCCACTTAATACCAGCTGAGCATCATTTGAATGCCACAGCATACCTAAGCATTGTTGCTGACCACGTGCATCCCCTTATGGCCACAGTCTACCCTTTTTCAAATGGATAATGTGCCATGTCACCAAGCATGCATCATCTCAAGATGGTTCCATGAGCATGTCAGTGATATCAGTTTACTCCAATGGCCTGCACAGTCCGCAGATCTCAATTGAGTTGCGCACCTTTGGGATGAGGTGGAATGAGTGGATCACAGTGTGAGGACGGAGTGTGGCACAGTGGGTAAGGAACTGCGCTTGTAACCGAAAGGTCGCAGGTTCGATTCTCGGGTAAGGACACTGCCGTTGTACCCTTGAGCAAGGTACTTAACCTGCATTGCTTCAGTATATATCCAGCTGTATAAATGGATACAATGTAAAATGCTATGTAAAAAGTTGTGTAAATCGTTCTGGATAAGAGCGTCTGCTAAATGCCTGTAATGTAATGTAATGTAATGAATGTGTTGCCAAAAAATGTGCAGGAACTGTGTGATGCTATTGAGTTGGCATGGACCAAAATTCCCAAGGAATGTTTCTAGCACCTTGTTGAATCCATGGCGCAAAGAATTATAATAATAATAAATAATCTTGTCAAAGACTAAAGGAATGCCTTCTAATAGAATTACATCCTAAGAAGTAATTTAAGCGATTCCAAAGCACCAGGACCCTGACAGCAAAAGCCTGGTAACCCTTATACTTTAGTTGGGACTTCAGAACAGCCAAGAGGGCCCTACTCGATTATCTCAGATTGTGCTTTAGCACACACAGGGTGAAGGACAGATGTAACTAGAGGCCAGATCATGAAGTGCTTTAACAGTAATGAGTAGAATCTTAAAATCAATTCTGGAACATACCGGCAACCAATCAAGAGAGGCTAAAATAGGGCCCCATGTGGTTTTCATTAAAACCCCAGAAAAAAAGTTTTGGACAACTTGAACAAGTTGTAAAGTTTGTTTTTGTTTTTTTTTTGTTTAGGAATGTAAAACAGCACAAACGACACAAAAAGCCAAATATTACTAGCCTTTTAGAATGTGACAAAATTAAGGATCTGAAATCAGGATCAAACATGACTCCCGGATTTTTAACTACCAATTTAGAATTGAGGCTTACTGTGTACTAGATTTACTGGCTAAGAATTTACTGAGGGCCAACAGCAAAGATTTCTGTTTTGACAGTTATCTGAAGGAAGGTTTTTGACATAAACTTTCTACTATTTGAAATGATGTGGCTGAGAGGAAGCATATATAGTGAAAATATAGCGTTTCAGACACACCACACTTAATCACTGATTGAAAGGAGGCATGATCATTAATAGACAAGGAATTCCCTTTCTGATGAATATGAAGAGAACCACTTTAAAGCAGACCCTGATATTCTCACCCAATGCATCAATCTATCAATAGGAATATGATGACCAACGGTCTCAAATGCTGAACTTTAATACCAATACAGTGCACTCGCCCGCACCAGAATTCAAGATATCATTTGTAACTGAGGAGCAGTGTCACCACTATGCTTCTTACGAAAGCCAGATTGAAATATATTTAACTTTTTTTTAGCATATGCTAAGCATTACTAAAGTCTGCAAACAATCTGTTCATTCATCGCCTTGTTCCCATTTTGCATGTGCATGTAAGGTTTATGTCATTTATTTTTATGTAGCATGTCCACTTCGGACATTGTTTATATAACTTAAATGTTCTGAAACAATTGTATTGAGTCTTCAAAACAGGCTGTAGCCTTGAATGAACAGCATTAGTTCCCTTCTCTCCTCTTCAGGTTTTTATTGATTGAGTGTGCAACTCTATGGAATAATGGCAGTCTATTTTCTGTGCTACTTTTCAATAATCTTTGGAATGTAAGAATCTCTGCCACACCTGCTTTTCCCCCCAAAAAGGATTATATTGAAAAATAATTTGCTTTCTGGGTGGGGCAAATTTTAAAAAAAAGAAAGAAATGAGAACTCTGTGATGCAAAATGCAACACACTGTACAAATCTCATGAATTTAAAAGGATGAATAGAGGTCTCCTGCATTAAAAAGTTGGCCCTTGTTATCTATACACAATTACATTGTCTTCCCGAACCTTGACTAACAAATGTATTGCTGCATTTTCATTTCTGAGACAACTATTTTGTTAAATTCAGGTGCAATTGTGAACTCATCTTGCAGTTTATGAAAAAGTTGGTAAAACCACCACAAAGCTCATTGCATTTGAAAGCTTACATTTGCTTACATCATAATACAGCAACTTTGACAAGAGGGCCCATGTTCTGTAAAATGTATCTGAGAAGTCATGCCATATGTTCAAGGCTTCTGTTTTCCAGCTATTGAGGATTTAATTCAAGAATGCATCAGATCATTCTTCATCTCAGAATGATGTTTGGGCATTGTGTGGCTCTATCCTTCTCCATGAGCACACAAAGGGGAAATACAGTGCCCTCCAAAAGTATGGGAACAGTAGAGTGAAATTTGTCATTTTGTTATAAACCTAAAGCATTTGGACTTGAAATCAAAATATGAATATGAGACAAAAGTAGAGACAATCAGCTTTTATTTTATTTACATGTACAGTGAGCACCATAATTCATTGGACAGCGACACATTTTTTGTTATTTTGGTTCTGTACTCTAGCACTTTGAGTTTGAAAGGATACAATGACAATAAGGTTTAAGTGCAGACAGTCAGCTTTAATTTGAGGGTATTTTCATACATATCAGATGAACCGTTTAGAAATTCTAGAACCTTTTGTACATAGTCCCCCCCATTTTCAGGCATCAAAAAATATTGAACAGTTTAACATAATGTAGAATAAAGTAATAATTTTTAATATTTGGTCGCATATCCTTTGCAATGACTGGTTGAAGTCTGCAACGCATAGACATCACCAGACGCTGGGTATCTTCCCTGGTGATGCTCTGCCAGGCCTGTACTGCAGCCATCTTCCGTTCTTCCTTGTTTCGGGGACTTTTTGCTTTCAGTCTCCTCTTCAGCATGTAAAATGCATGTTCAATTGGATTCAGATCCGGTGATTGACTCGGCCAGTCATGGATTTTCCACTTTTTGGCCGTCAAAACCCCTTCGTTGCTCTAGCAGTATGTTTCGGGTCATCGTCTTGTTGCATGATGAAGTGCCGTCCAATGAGTTTGGAGGCATTTGGTTTTATCTGAGCAGATAAAATATTTCTGTAGACTTCAGAATTCATTGTTCTACTTCTGTCTGCAGTCACATCATCGATGAAGACAAGTGAGCCCGTTCCACTGGCAGTCATACAGGCCCAAGCCATAACACCCCCTCCACAATGTTTCAAGGATGAGGTGGTATGCTTTGGATCATGGGCATTTCCTTTTTTTCTCCACACTTTCCTCTTTCCATCACTCTGGTACGTTAATCTTTGTCTCATCTGTCCACAAGACTTTGTTCCAGAACTCTTGGGGCTTTTTTAGGTGCTTTTTAGCAAACTGTAATCTCGCCTTTCTGTTCTTCAGGCTTGTCAGTGGTTTGCATCTTGTAGTGTACCCTCTGTAGTCCTGCTGGTGTAGTCTTCTACATATGGTAGACTTTGACACATCTACACCTGCATCCAGGAGAGTGTTTTTGATCTGTTGGGCTGTTGTCAGGCGGGTTTTCTTCACCATAGAGAGTATTCTCCGGTCATCAGGGGTGGTTTTAGTGATTTGGAGGCCCCAGGCAAAGACCAATGTGAGGCCCTTCTCCATTTTGCTTAACGAAATCATAGCTAATGAACAAAAACTATTTGGAGGTAGCTCTTTTCAGTTAATAAAGCCACAGAACTAAAGGATAGACCCAAATGAGAATTCTAACTGAAGAACTTCAAATGACCTTCAGTCAGTTAGAAGAAGACAATATGGCAAGAAAAATATTATAAGTAATCTTTAATTCTTTCAAGACAAAAGTATAGTACATGCTTTTTGATAAAGCATTTGAACATCCACTATTCTCTAGTGGTAAAAGTCCCGGTCCGAGCGGGTGTCTGGTTTGTGGTGGGCTGCTGCTGTCTGTCGGTGTCGCCTCTGACACTTTCCTCCCACACTGTAGCTGGTTCACCGCAACCAGCAAAGTAACACTAGAAGTTGTAGTAGGTGCGGTGGGTGCACAACAGGCTGAGGCAGCAGTAAGGCTGCTAACATTAGCTAGCTCAGCTTCTTCAACTAACGTTATGCCTGTTGTAACGTCAGCTAGAGTGAGAGCACCTATTATCAACCAACTTCGTTTGACAGACAGGAAAACGTAAACTGATTTGCAACTATATATGAAAAAATAGGCAAAATATCGGTAACAACCTGTACCTAGTTATGTAGGAAAAATGTCCTTGTTATCCTCCAGTAGTTATTTTTTTAAGTACTTTCGTGATTTTTTTATGTGCCGGCAACATAGACCATATAAAAATGGGCCGGTGGTCCAGCGCTAGCTTTTGGTTGCTCAGGGGACGTGTATCGACCACCCCATATAAATGAATGGAACTTAAATTTGCTAGCATACTGTAAGTGTCCTGTCTTGCGTATTTGAGGTTAATATGAGAAAGGGTGGTCGCTATCAGCATGTCTAGGAATCCATACATATTCACTGTTGTAACTCAAGTTGCAGGACTCAAAATAGCTGTTAGGAAAGCAGTTTGAAATTATGAAGCAACGTCTGCGCCATTGGATTTAATGGGTCGCAGTGAGATAATTCCGAGCGTGTTGCTTGTCTTAAAGTTGATATAGTAAATAAGGCTGCATTAATATAACTAAATGTATATGTATGAAGTTGGTTTTTTACATTTAGACAATTTATTATATGTATTTTTACAGGACTTACATTTAAATAGGTAACAATGTCCAGTTCTCTCTAATAAATACGAAGTAAATACACTAGTGGTTAGGGTGGTTGATAATAGGTGCTCCCACTTGTTGCTCCTCCGTCGTGGAGTCTCTGGCTGTTTTATTAAAGAATTTTGTCAGTTTAAGCAAACTTTCGTTGAACTGGGCATCTTCGTTCTTCCTCTTTCTCTTCTCAAATCCACTTTGAAAATGCTTCATGGTCACAAAGATAGTGACTCTGCCTCTGATGGCAACTTGAATTTATACGTCATTGATTAGGCGCAAATGCAGGAAGGTCAAGGTGGAATAGTTCATTAAATGTGAAATGTGGGTGATAATAAATATTGGCAAATATAGATATTTAATTGGATAGGCCCACTTGCCCATTTGCATGTAGATAGATTTATTTAAAAAAATAAAATAAAATAAAAAAAAGATTTAAAAAAAAAAGGAAACACAAATTCACGAGCCCCCTTTGGCGGACGAGGCCCCAAGCAAATTGCCCACCTATGACCTATGGTAAAACCGCCTAAACCGGTCATTCACTACATGGTCTTCCTCGGTCTACCGGGTCTTTTGACATAATTGAGTTCACCAGTTGTTTTTTTCTTGTTAATGATGAACCAAACTGTTGACTTGGGCATGCCCAGGGTTTTTGCAATGTTCCTTATTGATTTGATTGATTGATTTTCATTTCTGAGCCTGAAGACGGCCAGCTTAATTTGCATCGACACTGCTGTCTTCCTCATGTTGTCACACCCCAACAACAATCTCCAAAGGCAATTGCAAAGTCTAGAATCAAGACTAGACGTCAACAGCTCTCTTCAGCATTCACTAACGACACAAATGAATACACCTGCCTAACGAAACACATCTGTGAAGTCAATTCAACAAATACTTGTAGTACCTTAAAATGGGGGGACCACGTACAAAAGGTGCTGTCATTTCTAAACGGTTCATCCGATATGGGTGAAAATACCCTCAAATTAAAGCTGACAGTCTGCACTTCAACATTCAACATTGTATCCTTTCAAACTCAAAGTGCTAGAGTACAGAACCAAAATAACAAAAAATGTGTCACTGTCCAATGAATTATGTATATGTTTTACATTTTACATAAAAAACTGTGCAAAAGTAAAATGGGGGACTCAACACAAAAGCAGCTGTTTCTGTAAACTAAGAAAATTGTTGCTGAGAACATGACTTGGATCTATCAAACCAGAATCACCCAAATCCTAATATGTTTCCTGTCCAGATGCATAGGCATATTTTAGCTAGTAGACTGCAAATTCTATTTTCCAGGCAATGAACATGCCCTGCATCACTAGAAGCCATCCTACACTGAACAAATTTAATCAGGCAGTGAGCCGCAGGGTGTGCTTGTCATCTGAGAATGAGATTATTCTGTGATAAACCTTTCCAGTGGTAGACTATTTTTTCACATTTTTGATGTGATCAAACTAGACTTTCAAGACACATTTGTTATTTGTCTTCCTAATTTTGCATGATCTTTGTGAAGCATTGAGAGTGAAGACTAGGGGATGTTTATAAAATCATGGGTTTCATTTATTCACTTTCATTTCTAGACCATCATACTATTGAAACAGGTGATGTGTCTTACTCGAAAGGACCTTTCTTTTTACTGCCTTGTTGAAGAACAGACTCCTATTTCATGTAATCTTGACTTGAAATTAGGTTGTGAGATATTGCATACACAAAAAGGATACACAAAAGGATACAAAGAATTCAATTTAAATTCCTTTTCTTAGCTCTTCACTGGTAAATACCCCGCTAGTGCCAGTTGTTTACTACCCAACGTGTACTATGCATCTAATATATATAACACGATGGGCCAATATCTCTGTACAGTTGAGGCCAAAGGTTTACATACACCTAGGCTAAAGACATTTAAACTCATTTTTTCACAACTCCACACATTTCATATTACCATACATTTCCTGTGTTAAGGCAATTAGGGTATCTACTTTATTTCCATAGGAGGGCATTCAAAATAATAGCTAAAAGACAGATTTATTTCAGCTTTTATGTACTATATAAGATTTTCAGTGGGTCAAAAGTTTACATACACTTAGTTAGTATTTGGAGGCATTGTCTTTTAATTGCTTAACTTGAATCAAATACTTGGGGTAGACTTCCACAAGCTTCTCACAATACTTTGCCGGAATTTTTGCCCATTCCTCCTGACAGAACTGGTGCGCTGATAATTATGGCCAAACAATTCAATTTTTGTTTCATCTGACCAGAGAACACTCCTCCAAAAGGATCACCGATCACCTGCAAACTTAATTCTGGCTTTTTTATGCCAGTCTTGGAGTAGAGGCTTCTTGTAGATGCTTTGGTACCTGATGCCTCCAAATCCTTCACCACTTCCTTTGTTGTTGTCTTGAGGTTAAGACAAAAGTTTGTTCAGCCCTGGGAGTTAATTTGTGCCTCCTTCCTGAATGATGCAGTGTCTGTGTGGTCTCAAGATTTTTATATTTTTTGTACAGATGCTGGTGGTACCTTCAGTTGTTTGGAAATTGCTCCTAAGTAGGAACTGGACTTGTGGAGGTCCACTTTTTTTTTTTTTTTTTTTCTGAAGTCTTGGCTGAGTTGCTTGGATTTCCCCATGGTATCAAGGGCAAAATGACAGTGGCTTTAAAGGTAGGCCCTTAAATACAGCCACAGGTGACAGTTAACTCCTAATTATGACAATTGGCCAATCAGAAGCTTCTAAAAAGTCATTACATCAATTTATGGAATCTTCCAGACTGTTTAAAGAGACAGTCAACTTGGTGTAGGTAAACTTTTGACCCACTGAATTCTGATGTAGTGAATTAAAGCTGAAATAAATTCTCTAATCTAGTCTCTAATCGATTCTTTTAAAATTGCCTCTGATGTGAGTAAAGTAGATGCCCTAATTGACTTGACCAAAAGTAATGTATGGTAACATGAAATGTGTTGTGAAGTTGTGAAAAACTGAGTTTGAATATCTTTAGCCTAGGTGTATGTAAACTTTGGGCCTCAACTGTATATATACAGCACATGTACTGCAGACTTATATGCAGACAGGTGACAAATTAAAGGAAAAACCTGTGCAGTGGAAAAACATAACAAATATAGATGCTTCTATACAGGTGTACTGCGTGATACAATTAAACAATTAACATCGTATCATGCTCTGTGGCATTTGGAAAAATGCTAAACAGGCCTATTTGACCTTAATTTTGGATCAAGATGGCAAGAGAAAAAGATAAATGACTTTGAAAGAGGGTTCATTATTGGGTCACGTACAGCTGTCACTAAGATTGCGCAACTGGCTAGTGTTTCAAGAGTGACTAAAGTGACATCTGCATTTAGATCTATGGGAAAGTCATCAGTAAATAGGGCCTAAAATTTTGGTCGAAAGTGCACATTCGCTGACCTTGATGCTCATGCATTAGTGTGATATGTAAGTAAAAACAGAAAAGCAACATCCTCAGGTGACTGAGAATTTCAGTGCAGGACGTGATCAGACTGTGTCCACGAGTACAGTTCATCGACAACTACATAGAGAGGGATATTATAGTAGGGTTGTAGTGCATAAACCCCTCATTACAAAGACAAATGCACATTTGAGAGTTCTGTGGTCCAAAAACCATAGGGACTAGTCTACAGAGATGTGGAAAAAAGTGATATGGTCAGATGAATCATCTTTCACCATATTCTCGACAAGTGGGCGAGTGCGTGTGTGGCGTATGCCAAGAGAACGGTACAGGTCTGAATGCTTAATGCCTACAGTGAGGGGGCTTGGTGTCTCTGATATGCTGTGGGGGCATTTTCCTGGCATGGTTTGGGTCCATTTGTCCCCTTAGAGGGAAGGGTCACTGCAAATCAATAACAAGTTATTCTGAATGAACTTGTTATGAAACATTTCTATCCTGATGCGAGTAGTCTCTTCCCCATCCACAGGGCATAAGGGGTCACTGAAATGTTTGATGAGTATGAAAATGATGTGAATCATGCTATGGCCTTAGCATGGAGATACGTCCCCCTCAATATTTAGAACACGTGCATTTGTCCCCCCCAATAAAAACATGAAAGAAGCATTTCCACCATAAATTGATGCCAAAAAGGTACAATTGGTGCATAAAAATTCACCAGAATTCAGGAAATGAAGTGTTTGACGCTCAAAATTTCATGGGGGGGGACCCCCAGACCCCCTGCTTAATGGGCCCCCCCCAATTTTCAAACAAAACCTACACCACTGGTCCCAAACATCATGGAGCTATTTCTGTGAGTGTGTGTGTGTGTGTGTGTGTACACGCCCCCAAAATCTATGCCTATGTTTGGGACAAAGACATCTTCTTTATCCTCACCTTTTAGTAAAGGATATTTTAATAGATTTTAGTTTTACCACATAGAAAATAACTTATCTTTGTATACATAGCCACCCCCCCCCCCTTCCCCCCTTATTTCAGGACACCATAACGTTTGGGACAAATGGCTTTACAGGTGTTTCTGATTAGTCAGGTGTGTTCATTTGCTTCAATTGCAGTATCTAGTCTTGATTCTATGCTTTAAATTGCCTTTGCTGTTGTTCCTTGGCGTTTGTCAGCATAAGGACCAGAGTTGTTCGGTTAGAAATCAATAAATTGTGGATATTTGCTTTATTACCATTCTGTGGATGCTGGCATAAATACCACTAGGGGGCAGGAAGGATAGGGCTACACTGAACTCACAAAAATACTGACATATAAGACATTTTCAACTCATGTTATTAAAGGACTTATTTGACTGCCATCTCTCATTTTTGCCACTCATTTTTGAATTTCATAAAGATTTTGAAAGGCACTATCTGGGTATGTGCATGTGTATGTTTATGCACGTGCGAGTGTGTGCTTGTGTCTGTTGTGCATGTTTTTGTATGTGTGTGTGTGTGGATAGTTCAGAGAAGCAAACCACATGGTCTGATGTAATGTGTCTGATAAAGCATGTAAGACCATCTGGCTTCTTTTTCTCACTGCTAGAGTGGCAAGGGTCCACATTACGCATATTGGGTAGCAGAAAAGAGAAAGTGACCCTTTTTCAAAACATAACTACTGGGTTCTTTTACTTAAGGCAACGGAATCTCTGCCAAATATGAATAAATAAGTAAGCAGATAAACAAAGTGCGTCCACTCCACTAAGCCTGACACAGCACCAGATGCTTGGCCATATTGGCATAGGATGCCCATAGAGACAGCATGAGAAGCAAGCCATGGGGCACAGAACAACATATTTTCAGAAACCATGATCTGTACTGGTGGAAGCTCTTGTCGTAGTTGTCTTATCTGTATTTTCTCAAACTGCTGACATGCATTATTAATGACAGTTGTGGGGTTTTTCACTGTATCATATGCACAGGCAAACATTTCAAATTTACAACATTACTTCAGTTCATCACAAACAGGCTTCTTTTGTGACAGTCACTTTCATTTAGTGAAATACACCTGCATCTAATGTTTTACACCGCTTTCATAAAGCTGGTGTTTACACTGGGTTAATTGGTATAAAATACTCTTCCCACAGCCACAACTGGGATTTGAATGCATGCACCTCTGGATATGTCTACTTCTCTGACAACTACTGGTCATGATAGCCTATAGTGTAGCTACTCATTTAGAGGCCCTCGGGCCCATGAGACAATTTCAGTAGGCTCTTTGAATAATTATAAGCAACTAATTTAAAAAATGTATGCACCTTGTGCAATTTTCTACCAGCAAAAAATAATAAGTTTTTCCTATTTGTTCTATCAATGTTAGCCAATGGGATTTCACAATGGTTATGTAGGTCTACTACAGTCAATGTGTGCAGCACACTGTTGCGAGTCATCCCACTCTCTCTGCTGCTCTCACGAGGTAGCTAGCTCACCAACTGTCCCAACCGATAGCTAAAATGTCACTCTCTACACTGAAAAGAGAAAAGTCAAGATGGAAAACCAACAATTTAACAGTGAGTGGACAGAGAAAAATTTGTTTGTGCCAGTTGGCACAAAGCCTGTATGTTTACTGTGCAATGAGATCTCTGTGACAAAGGGATATAACTTGAGGAGGCATTTCAAGTTATATTAAAATGCCAAAAAAAGTCTATTGGACTCACTGATTCATTGATCCTCACTGACATAATATGCATGGCAAGTCTGCTTGCTATGAGCAGAGACAGAATACAATGTTCCGGGATTGCACCAAACAAGAGAGAGCTACATTACATCATTTCAGGTGGCTTGGATAATAGCTAAAAAGAAGAGACTGTTCACTGATGCAGAGAATTTGAAGAAATGTATGCTTGCATCCATCAAGGAAAGTCACCAATCTTCAGGTTCACCAGTGAAAAAACCAAAAACAATGTGATGGAACCAATAAAGAAAAAAAAACAGAGTGTGTTGTGTGTGAAACTTAGGTGAGTAGGTGAGTTGAACAGGACCATGGACTTTATGTCAATTATAAAATTCATTTATTCAACCTCTGCAGCACTGTAGTTATCGCTACATTCGCTAGTTATCATCAGACATGTCAGCTGAGTATAATGATTTGCTTCTCCCTAATGACATTAGGTGGCTTATAAAAGGAAATATCAATGTGGAAGAAAATGAATGAAATTCTTATGACTTGCTAAATGTGTCATAACTGCAGTGTTCATTTTTGCATGTAATGTATGTCTTCTTTTGCTTCCTTTGAAATGTGAAAGATGAAAAATCAAACAAAACTCATTTGCAAAAAGGACTGCAACAGTGGAGTGGTTGTAAATACAAATTGAGTTTATAATGTGTGTTGTAAACATACTGAAATAATATTCATTGAAATGACTTTCACAAAGGCCAAATTGCACTTGTTTTACATGCAATGAGTATGCTTCAATAGCCTTAATAATAAGACCAATAGCCTACCAAGGATGCAGCATCTCTTGTTCAATCTAAGGTAAATTAAATTACTGTAAAGACACCTTAAGCTTATTGTTGCTTCTTTATGTTTATGGTAAGATGTTTTCATAAAAAATTTGAAATTGAAAATGTATGACCCCTAATGCTATGTCCAATCACAGACACACTGGGGTAATGGCCAATCGGTATCAAGCTATGGGACACAATCAAAGACTTGGAGAGTTTGCCCCCTCCCACTACTGTTTAAATATATTCCCAGCACCTCCAAAAAAACTGCATTGGCATGCCAGATTGTTTTCATCTCAACAACGCCAAATTATTAAAAACACCCCACTGGCTTTATTACAGTGTCTCTATTAAATTGCTGAATTAGTGGGCCGTGAGCTGAATAAATGAAATATTCTTGCAAAATGCCACTGTGGCTGGTTTTCAACCTATTAAGGGAAATTGTTTACAAAGTAGGCGGTGAAGTGAGATCAGGAAAACAGTGCTGATGTGGCAAGCAGACAAGGAAAGGAAAGAAAAGATGGCTGTATAAATTACATCTAAGCACCAATGTCAGGACAAATACAAGATTGGTGCCCATTTGTGGAGTCTGTTTGGGCCAGATGCTCTGTCTTTGACATGGGAGACTGTTCATGCAATGGTTTCTGTCAGGGTACCAGGCCATGTGGAGCATGTTATTTGGCTGGACAGGGTCTGATAGAGCATCAGGCTTAGGGCATAAATCTAAATAAGGCCTTTCCGGTACAGATGCAGCATTTGATTTACTAGAGCGAAGCAGGGTGGGATCTCCACCCCACTGGTCATGACAATGCTCTGTGGGAGCCCAGCTCACTGACTGGCGTTAGCGTGTCATGTCAGTAGTAATCTGCTTTATACTGCACCCTTTTGTCCTTTGTGCATTTTACTGAGAGGGTTTTCAGTGAGATCACTAAGAAATAAATGAGAAAGCACCTATACTCCAAACATCACTGCTCTAAATAATTCAGCTACAACTTGTGGTGGCCCTATTTGATTTCCTGAGCACGGCAGGAACCACTTTTAAAAAGCTATCAATAGGAGATACTTTCCTTAATCAAGGTGCAGTCACCTACCAGAATTTCATGTGTATGGTTTCAACAAACAAAATACTGTATTACTTTACACATTACTCTGTCAGCTGTTACAATATTAAAATACTGCCAGTAATTACTATTTTGCAAAGTAATATAGTAGTACTGTTTAATGAAGGTATTATAAGTATGTTAGACATTTAAATGGTCACTGGTGTATTTGTAACATTTTGTATATTATGTTTATATTCCAGACGTTACTGACCTCACTTGTCCAGCTCATAATCTTACAGCACAACAGCCTGAATGGTTTTACACTTCGATGAGCTTGATGGCCATCTTCTCCAGAAGTGCTTTGCTAATAAACCAATGGTCAGTTACTGCATTATGCTATCATGTCGATGGAACACAGAATGGAGCCAGTGATTTAACCAATGACCTATAATTTAATGGTATTGAGCATCTTGTGTCACCAGACACATCACTGCTACATTTGCCATGACCACATCTACAGAAGTGACATATGCAGATGACCACTAACAGACAGGGAGACTACATATGCAATGATCACTTAATACATATTTTCACCTGTGCCCACAAGTGTGAGATATTACATCTAACAAAATGTGTCTTCTATTATGAACAAATAATTAATATGTAGAATGTGAGCACAAGAGTTTAACATTTCATAAACATTTAAACAAACCTTTTTGAAAACGTTTCAAAATGTCTAATAACTGAGGACACAAATGACCTGACGTGCATTTAGATTCCATAGTTTTTTATTTATTTATCCCAAATCATTGTTTCAGGCAGTGAACTTGAGTTTCATGAAACCTGGTGACAAAGACTACTCAATGAAACGACTACTCAAAATGAAACGTTGGTGTTAGTGCTAGAAGTTTCTCCCATCCCTCTTTAAATTTAACCAACTCGGACTGCTGCCGATTGTTTGGGCTGGATTAACTGAAATCCACCAAGTACTTTATTGCCACTGAGTGTTTTGGGGAATCTTTTGCTATATGCTTGATATATATAAATGAAGAGAAAAAGCAGTCAATGTTGAATTTATATGTTGAAACAAAAAACCATTTGGCAATTTTTCATTTCAATGTCAAAAGAGGGGAAAAGCTGGAAGTAAGTGGCTTGCTGTACATCTCACTCTACATGGTAGTCTACTGTCCAAAATAGATTAATCATATTTTGTAAGTTTTTTAGAAATCTTATTTTTATCAATCAATATCACTAGCAAGTTTAAATTGTATCAAGAGCATCTGTCACATTTGTAGATATTGTCAATTACTTTTGCAATTCTGTTCTAATTCTGTACATAAATCCCCATTGATCAGATAAAAGAAAAAGTCTCAAAAATCATTTAAGACACATTATGATGTTTCTTTCATAAAGCAATTAATTTGACTAACCTTCACAGATAAATGCACAGATATCCCAGCAGTGGGATATATACATAGAAATGTGAATGTTAACAGGGAAATATAGGAGATGGGTTTAATATGGTGCAATTATGAAGATCTGTGTGGTACGTTTGGTAATTAGTAATTGCAAAAAAAAAAATTTTCAATTTCCTCTCTTTCAATAATGAGATTGGATTCAATGTCTCATAAATGGCACATTAAAATGCATTTTAATGTATCATGAATGGAATCCATTTATTCTGCATAAATGTCTGAATTCATTTGCTGTCTCAATCATTGTGTTCACGTACATTGATGTTCTAAAAGGATGGACCAAGGAGACTCCTTTTTTGCAAACTTCTCTCTGTAATTTGCTCATTACCAAAGGTTCTGCCCCTACCCATACTTCCCAATAGATGCAATTATAAATACAGTTTTCAAAAGACTAATAAATTATTCATGCATTGTTGTCCACTGGAATGCATTGCTATCATGCTTGTCATGTGCATTCGCATGTAGAATGTTGTTTATCTCTAGATGGATCTCTCTCTCTCTCTCTCGTTTTATTTATTTAAACATATCCCTGACCCAGGTGATTTAGCTAATATTTCCAAGGGCCACCTCCTCATGCCTTTTGTTTCAGCCTTTTGCATAACAACTTTGAGATTTTTTTATCCAAAAATTAGACGTATGGGCCTTATCTGACTTTCAGCATATAAAATGCGGTTAATCCTGCTTTGGTATATGAGTTCTATTTTATTTCAAAAATGAAAATGAAAAAATATAAGCTTCACAAAGATGAAATGGCTTATTGAGGCATTTGAGCCTGCCATCAAGTTTACCATGACTTGATTCCAGCAGACAGCCATCCACTCAAATATAAATGCAAACATTTTTTTCGTCATGGGTCAATATTATCAATGTTTCCCACAGGAGCACAGTGTCACATCAATTATAGAAGGGAAATGTATGAAAAAATCCAAGCAGATTGGCCCTCGTAGGCTTAACAGTATTCCCCATTCCTTAGGAGAGAAGCATAACAACCTGCCACTTCCAGAATATAAAAATGTCCCTGTCAATCTCACAGGCACCATAATCATCACTTTTTATGTAGTCTAAAAGAACATATTTCCAATGTGGCATTATGGCATTTTTCAATTGTGATGTATCATGAGGAACACTTACTTTAAAACAAATACTAATTTATACTCACCAAAAACATGAAGATATTTCTGACATTTTATTCAGCCTTTAGAGAACCAGGCACATAAACAGTGAATCATCAACCTAGATGTGCACGACTTTGAAGAAACGTATCAACTACTGCTTTTTATAATAAGACTACCAGTGGCGGACTCAGGCTGTTTGAAGGGCAGGGGCGAAAAAATAAAAAGGGCACCTACTGCACAACATGGGGCCCCTATCAGCAGGCAAGAAGCTATGATGCATCGTGGTTTCTCACTTGGAAGGGCATCAAAGAGGGCACTTCATGAGTTTTTTTCATCAGATAGGCACCTGTAGGGAACCTCAAGTTTATCCCATTGTAAGGGCACCTATATGGCACCACATCACATTTTCTCCACTGGAGGGGCATCCATTAGGAAACTTCCCCACATTCTCACACATGTAGGGACACCCTTTACAGCACTGCATCACATTTTATCCACTGCAGGGGCACTTCTCCATTAGAGGAGCACCTAATTGGGCACTTCATGATGTTTTCTCACCTGTAGGAGTACCCTATACAGCACTGCATCCCATTTTCTCTACTGGAAAGGGCACCCTTTGGGACACTGGCATGTAGGGGTGGCATAGAGGGCACTTCATAACGGCACCCTTTTCCATTGGAAGGGCACCCATAGGGAACGTCAAGTTTAGACAATTGTAAGGGCACCTTATAGGGCACTGCATCACATTTTCTCCACTAGAAGGGCACTCATTAAGACACGTTATCAAATTTTCTTGCTCTAGAGGGCACATCATCATAATTTATTGCATGAAGGGTCACCCTAGAGGGTACTCAATAATTTTTTCCCATGTGAATGGGAGCCAATAGGGCACTTCCTCTTGTTTTCGCCACTCTAGAGGGCACTTTAGCAATGCTTTATCAACCATGGGGGCACCAGGAGGGGCGGTCGCCCCCCCTGCCCCCCTCCCCTGAGTCCGCCAGTGAAGACTACCATTGTATTTTAATGTTTACTTTTCTGCTTCCATGTAAAGGAACACATATGTGTCCCCTTTGTATTTTCGCCAAGTCCCACAGTGAGGACACAAGCATCTTACTCTTACTGCCCTGCTCCTGGAGTCTCTTTCCGGAACGTTTAAGAACTTGGAGCCCCACTGTTACCAGGTCCAGTCTGCATGCTGATTCACATCATGTGCCTGCCTGGCATCAACTTTTCTTGCTGTCTTAGATGGTGAAAACGGTGCTGCACCACATATGAATGTCATATTCAGTTCTCCCACAAAACCAGGGTCTGAAATGTGTAGCGTTTCAAGCTTATTTGTCATCATGGACTACATTGGCTCTTTCCTAGTTAAAGCATACTGGGCCAGTCTATTGATGGTGACATCATTCATGGAGAAAGCAGCAGGCGATCAGTTACAGGAGCAATACCTTATTTTAAAGTTGTTCTACACAGAAATCCTGACCTACACCCTGTCATATCTTTAAAGTCCAACACTGTGCAGTTGTCTAGAGCAAAGCCAGTGTGCTTTTATCCACATAATTGCCTTTGATTCATTTTAAGTCTGTACCTACTCCGTCTTTTTATCTGTGGCCATTGGCCCTGCTCTCCAGCGGATATTACCCCAGCATGGTTAGCCCTGTGGGGCTGGGACCACTCAATTGATGCCTAGGCGAAGAAGGCCAACTTTTCCCCATCTTCAGTGTAAGCTTCGAGGATTTTTATCGTTATGACTACCTTTTGTTCATTTTGATTTGTGTTAATTTGTGTTCCGTTAATATTATTTCTGTTCTTTTTGTTGGGGCTGTCTCCTGTTCTGGCGGTGGCTGGCTGACTGCTGGTCCCGGACGAGAAGAAACACTGCACCGGAGCCACGGGGAGCGAGCAGCGCCTGGACTAAGTTGGAATTCGTTGTGGGACGTTGTGGGGCGCTGTGCAGAGGGCTGGTCCGGTGGCCAGGACACTGTTGCGTGTGCAAGGAGGACGCTGCAGGGGAAAAATCCTACTTAAGCCCTGACGAGGGCGGAGGAGTGGCGAGTCTTCCATTCAGAAGACGGGCCACGTATGGACCAGGACCGGAGCCAGCGCCGGCTCATTCACCACTTATAGGGCGCTGCCAGGACTTAGTGTGGCGGACTTTGGGACTACGTGCAGCGTATGGCAGAGTGGTCCAGGCTGCAGCTCAGCAGCCTAGAGACTGAAGGGGACAGTGGGGGACAGCTGGTTTTGGGTTTTTTCTTTCTTTTTCATTTTTTTTGGGATGTAGAGAGGCCCAGCAGTGAGGTGTCGGCCGAGTACATCCCATCCTTAATTCATTTCTATGTTGTCTTGTGTGTTTGTGTGTGTGTGTGTGTGTGGGAGTGTGAGGTGGGAGTGTATGTGAGACCCCGCCCGTGTTGGTGACTTCCCCTTTGACAGCTGAGTGGGGTGCCCCTTTCCTGGGGCAGGCTGAGGCACAGGGGAGCTCGAGTGGGGAACACGACCTGGGGTGCTGAGTGTGGGCACGAGTGAGGGGGTAACCTACAGTGGCTTCCGTGTGTGTTGTGTGAAAGGTGTGTGCTCTGACTGTGCTGAGGCTCCATGGATGTGAAGGGGGGCCAGTGTGGTGTGTAAGTAGTGGGGAAGTAGAAAGGGGGCGGGGCTGGTGCAAGACTGTGGCATACTCAACTGGGGTTTTATCTGAATAAAGAGTTCTTTGCCTTGTCTTGGCCTCCTTGTGGTGGGTGGGTTCCTGTCTAAAAAAAGGTGTTGGGAGGCCGGAGTTAGCTGGCGTTGCTCCTGACTCCTGACAAAAGGTTCTATAATGTTTTATTATTATTAGTGTTTTCCCAGGTTTGGAACCATTATTAATTCTATTCATAGATGGCTAACTCAATGTCTAAAATGTGCTCATTACCACTGTATTTTACCAATTAAACATAACCAGGCCATCAAAGAATCTGTAGGATCTTTGTTAGTAATGTGGTTCCATTAATTAACTTGAGTTGTATCTAAACTAAATTATTTTGTTCAGGTTATGGTAGTTGAAAATAGTATACTGACAGCTTATCTGTACTTTATGCAACAAACTACTTAGTTGTAATTACTCAGAAGCATGTTATATACTTATATATTTGGATTTTGGGTTTTGTCGTTTGTATTCACCTGATCAATAAGGACTACTAAATTATTACATTTCTGATAGCTCATTTCATTTTACTACTTCAGTGTAATAAATGTGTGCAGTTTACACTGAAGTCAGCATTTCTTAGATTTATAGGAAGGTGCATGTTATCAGCTCAAAACAGTCGGGTCTGCTACAGTTCTTTACAAAACAGCTACAATCCTACCTAGTGTTCTCAGACAGTTTAAAAAAAAAAAAAAAATGCAAAGTCTCAACTATAAGTGGAATATTGGAATGTACAGTATCTTGTATAAGTAAATACAGTACAGGACAAAAAATACCAAGGAATTACATTCCATTATTTTTGTTTAATTGGATATTACAGTTGGTGTAATTTCATTCAGTTCATTCAAAATTAATTCAGATATTAAATAAAGATGCATGTAAGCATTAGCATTAGGAGCCTGGGCAGATGTTCATTGACTGAAGGAAGAATGTAGCTGGACCCTCATATTGAACTTATCTTAAAGACATCAAAATAATGTCACCAATAAATTTCAGTCATTAAGCAAATATATATTATGCTTTGCAATAGGTCAAAGTAGTTTTTAATCTTTTAACAGTTTTTCTTTTAGCAATGTTCTGTTGTATCCACAATAGTGCACTTTGAGCCATAAACTAAACATGATTTAAAAACTAGAAATGGTCAATTTTAACAGTGTGTCAGACAAGATTGTTTGGATGGGGATACTGTATAATACATTAAGCTCAATTTCTATTCATTGTGAGTACCCAATAATATGTCCTTCAAGTAAGTTCATAAAGTGAAGGGGTGTTCATGTTAGCCAACAGTACAGTATAATGTGAAGGGGTGTTCATGTTAGCCAACAGCAGTGAATAAAGTCAAGGGTGTCCATGTTAGCCAACAGCATATAAATTGTAGGGGCCTTTATGTTAGTCAACGGCAGAGAATAAAGTGACAGGGTGTTCGTGTTAGTCAACAGCAGAGAATAAAGTGACGGGGTGTTCGTGTTAGTCAATATGCGGGAACCTATCAGCTCTGAAAGTTGAGCATTTTGTCTAATTAGAGGACAGTATTTTTATGAGAATGCGTTATGTGACTGCTGACGGTACCAGTCCGATTGTACCAATTTACATTGTTAACTGGTAGTGAATATGCACGGCTGAATTCAATTTTATCAGTACCTTATCAGAACTGTACATATGGCTGTTGAATGCTCTTACAACAGAAAAAAGAGGAAATACAGTAAAAGGCCACTAAAAGATTGCATGGGTACAAATAAACTGGCAAGTAGCTTATCAAGCATTGAGTTTTCCATCCCCCATGCAAATGCATGTATGGGCATTTAGTCTGTTAGAGGCAGCACATGGGTTGTTTAAAATTGCCAACATAGGCTACCCTTGAACATAATCCAAATTCAACATCTAGCCCCTAGTAGTTCCCCTGGAGTGCTCTCAACATTATAACTGACATCACATCAAGGGCCCACTCACAAAGATTGTACAAAGAACTCTGGGATACCCCCTTCAGTATGAAGCCTACATTGTTGCTGGCTCAGTCATTTCTGTTATTTATCACAGAAATATTTCAAAATATTTTTAAATTGTATTTGTATTTTAATGTATTTTTTAAAAGGCTCTAAATATTATTTGAAAATGTATTTGGTTTCCCAGGAAAGTATTTATTTAAAGGAATGTATTTCTTTTAAATACTACTTGGGAAAGTATTTGGTTTCCCATTAAAATAATTTAAAGAAATCAAATACAAAGTATTTCATGTGTAAATACATTTGAAAATACTTCAAATATGTATTTAACTACATTTGCAAATACAATTACGCATTTTAATTTGACCCAGGTCTGATGTTAGCTAACAGGAGAGCATACAGAAGGGTGTTCTACTCATAATGATGCCCTGTGATGTTGCATTGTTTTCGGATATTACATGTCTACTGTCTTCAGTGAAATAGTATTTTCTGGGACGGAGTTATGGTTTTCTGGGCAAATGGAACTGGTTGAGATTAAGAATCTGGTTGTTTAATGTTCTATCCAAACGTCTTAATTCTGAGAATAGCTGGACAAGCTTTGTTAATGAGCTAATTAACTGATTAAGCCCCAGGACTTTGTACTGCATTCCAGGAAATCCCTGAATCAAACTGAAATTTGGCTTTTACTGATATGTTTCAGAGGATTGTGTGTTACTGCATCAGTGTGTGTGTGTGTGTGTGTGTGTGTGTTGGGGGGTGGGGGGTGTGGGTTGGGGGGTTCAGTTTAAAAAGGAATATTATTGTTTTCAAAATATGTTCAATCTGTCCATGATTTGTGTGACTGCTGAAGACACCAAACATGACTTTTCTTGTTTCAGTATGATCATATTGTTAATTAATAAATTATGGATATAAAAAAATTAAATACATTTCCATGTGGGAAGAATCCCAGTGAAAAAAATGTCTTTGAGTTCATCTCAGTTGAAGAAGAAAATTAAAGGGGTTGTACAGTAGTACTTTTGGGGCTAACATCTAATGGTGAAACAGAAGTAATACAAAATCTTTTAGCTGCATCCAGGAGCGAATTATTATTACAAGATGTACCCTCTTAAGCCACATTATGAGAGAAATCGCTATGCATCCCATGAAGAATAAAAATCCCATGGTCACATTGTGCTTATTGTGCTATATTGCAAACAATTTCATAAAGAGGTAACTTTTTTAACAGATCAAATTAAAGCTTGAGGTGAATTAATAGGCTCCTAATGAGTAATGTTGAACACATTTAAGTTCTTTCATAATGTTTTCCTTAAACCTATTAACAGCAATGCAGGTTTGGCTCATTATCATTTGCTTCGTCTTTGAATACTTTTTTATCTACCAAGTGGTCAGTTTTAGTGGCCACTTTCACCAATTAGGAGCATATTGATTCAAAAGGTCTAGAGTTGATTCTATGTGTGCAATTTGCATTTGGAGACTGGCTGTTGTCTTTCAACATGTAAAATTGTGAAACATGGTGGAGGTAGTTTTGTGGCTTTGGAATGTACAACTGCCACTGGAACTAGCTCACATGTCTTCATTGATGATGTGACTGCTGAATTCTGAAGATGAATACTGAATTGTACAGAAACATCTTATGTGCTCAGACCAAACCAAATTCCTCAAGACTCGATGGACGGTACTTCACCTTGCAGAAGGACAATGGCCCCAAACATACTGCTTATGCAACCAAGGTGTTTTTGTTTACATATACTTAAAATTGGAATGTTCTTCATTGGCCAAGTCAATCAACCATCCTGAATCCAACTGAACATACATTTCACTTGCCAAAGATAAGACTGAAGGTGAAATGTCCCCAAAATAAACAGGAAGTAAAGACGGCTGCAGTACAGGGCGGCAGAGCATCACCTGGGTTAGTACCCAATGCCTGATGATGTCCCAAGTTTGCAGACTTCAGGCAGTTTTTGAATGCATGTTCATGTAGGGAATCAGTAAATTGGCTACCGTTCTCGTTTCGGCTTTGTATCAAACCTCTATGTTTATATACCACATTGCAGCGCTCCTCAGCTCTATGTAGGCTGCACACTTGTCAGTAGCCAAGATTTCAAGGGGTATCTGTGGGTTGGAAAAATTTGGTTTGCAGTCCGATTCAATTTTAATTATTTGTTCTAATACAAAAAATGTCATTTTAACTATTTATTTTATTTGAAGTGCTAGATATTCCCAGTAGACCTAATGTAGCCTATGTTTACATTTGGTCTACTGGGGAATAGTGAATATTACAAACAGGCTTTTTGCTATTTGTAATATTCAAATTAAACCTACCCACTGTCACCTAGAAGCCATCCATTGATAATGTCACCTGTAATGAAGTGGTGACAAAAATCACAATTGCTCCAAATGTTGCGTGAGGTCCCAGGGTATTTAACCACAGCATCTAATACTCTATTATTGGCTTCACAAAACAGTTTCATGTGAATTTGCAAACTATCAATTGCAAGAAGCACTTTTGGGATAAAACAGTGCATAAAACTTTCACTTGACGCTTCGTGAAACTGAATTAAATTTTCAATGCTTAGAGCTATTGTCGCTCTACGGACGCAGAATGCAATGGTTTTGCTCATTTCATGGCAGTGTCTTACAACCCTGAGAAAGCTGCCAGTTGCATGGTAGCACAGAGCCATCAACCCTTCCAAAAAATTACGTTTAGAAAAGTGTACCTTCAGTACAATTTTTCTGAACTAAATCCCAGGTAGTGTATTTGAAATGCACTTTCCCTATGCTTTCCAAAAGTAAACTCCGAGCACAGTTTTATAACACTGAAAGAAAAACCACTTTAGAATGCAAAGTTTAGAATAAATGGTGTATTTATTCTTGGAAATACTTTACTAAATGTACTAAATTGGCATATTTCGTTTTATAAAGTAATTAAAATATACTTTTAAAATAAACTGAATGTAAGAAAACTGTATGTATTCAAATGTAAGTCATCTATACTAAAAAATAAACTACGCACTACTTTTGTATGAACTACTTTTTTGTAAGGGAACACTTGAAGCAAGACTGGTAGGGCCATGCTCCTGTTAGTGGTTTACCTAAGATCTTTGTCAAGAAGGTAACATAAACATGATATTTAATTTTAACGTAATATTTCTTGCTGTGCAAATTTATATTGTTCGACAAACTCATTTTCTCTGTAGTTTTCGAACGGGTATGCACAATCACGGAAGATTCTTTCTGGAGCCTGCCTCCATCACACAATCAGAGGAAATGGCATAGATGCAAGGAAAAGAATTGATTGTGCAAGAGGCCTGCAGTCATCGCAGCTGTATTTGCGATTTGCAAGCAATGCATTTTCATGAAGTGCATTTTTACAAGATTTCGTGATCTGCGAGTGAAAATCCTTGCAAATCACTTTCGTGACATGAGCCCAAGGTTTCCTTTAGCTTTAAATCATAGTTGTTATGACTTTATGTATCTAGGTCAAAGGATATCTCATAAAAAAGTGCAATAGTAGGCAGTCTGTGTTTAATTTACAGTTCTATGATAGGTTACTGGGAAATGAATCATCAATCTCAATATGTTATTTAATTCTGATGTAAGATATACAATCAATATTTCCCTCTTGCTCTAAAAAAGAAAATAACATGTGTTATACTATTTTCATGTATACATTGGCATACACAGATTTAAAAATGTATTTTGAAGCACAAGGGGAAGAAAAAACAGTCCCTCTGATCTAAAGGTAATCTTGATTGTATGTGGCATGTGAATCCATGGGTGCAGAAGGCAAGTGTATAGGATGCTTTTCTGGAGCTCATATCACGCACACAGAGCAATAATAAGAAAAAAAAAACATAAAATTCTGAATTACTGAATGAGGAGAGCCGAGTAACTCTTTTTAACTTGAGTTCTGCTGTTCAAAGGTAAGATAGTGAGTGACTTGAGTGACTTTCCAGTATTCCTTGAGCGCCAACAATTACTTCAAATAATTGTACAGTGTAGATCTGGAAAACTTTAGGTTGTATGTGTATGTACACCTGAAATGTGTATGCATGTGTGCATGTGGATATGCAGTTGGGAAGTAGGGGATAGATCACAAAGCAGAAAGGTACGGTATGTGATGAATGGAGCTCACTCATATTGATTATTATTGGACACAAAAGGTAGGTTATTTTCTGTTCTCAACCATTATTTTTTCAGCAAAGAATGTTCATTTCACATAATTTAGGTGATGTTACTGGTACATGTTTTCCAGAGAACATTACAGAGTTTGTATATCCCCACTTATAATAATATTTGCATTTTTTACTGTTAATTACAATATATTTTAGTTTTTACCATCAGAATATTTTAAAGTTTTGGTTCATTCACAGGCTATTCTATAACCATAGCCTACAATAGAAAGCTCCTGAAGGCATTGAAATCCAAGTAAAATTAATCAAACCCTGGAAATCACAAACATAAACAAATTATAACAGGAAGTAAATAATGCTAAACACATTTCATGCACCCCTATGATTGTCAGACATCAATCAGATTTATGAGTAAACACCAGAAAATTACAGTATATTAGAGCAATAGATTTTGAATTCTTTGTTCTTGAATGAACAAACTCTTAAGAATTAACTCATATAATTGTGAGAGATTGAATTTGGCATGCTGTGGGGAGATTGACAAATGTAGTTAAGACCTTTCTTACAAGTGAAGGCTCAAAAAGATTTTGTGACAGTTTTTTATTTTTTTAACAAACTCTATTTTACAAGAAACTAGTGCAAGCAACGTATTAAATTGAGAGCCCTAAGTATTTATAAGGGAGTGAATTATTGTATGTTCTTAATAATCAGAATACTGCACTCAAACAATTATCTCAAATAGCTCCTTTCTAGTTCTGTCAACTTCAGCAACCCCTTTAGATGCCCAGAAATGCCCAGTGGCAAATTATTTTGCTATATTTTTTATAAGCACACCCCTTCACTTGATTAAGTAGAAATGGAAGGTTGATTTGCTGTTGATATTACGCTTGGAAGGCATTTTCATTCTCTAAAAAGCAAAAGCTAAAAAGCATCCTGTTTTAAGAACAGCATCATTTAAGCATGCTCTCAGCAAGCTATCCATAGTGCAATGACTCCCAGGAGAGAGTCTGACTTGTGAATCACAGCCAGACCAAACATCATAGCTGCCATCTAATTTCAGGCCACTCACACTGTAATCCCTGAGACACTGACACTTACGAGGTAGCGCGTAAGGGCAGCACACACGACATCATTATCCTTTTCCTTTTGCCAGCATCAAAGAGTGCTGCTGTCCAGATAGCTTTGTGCCGAAACACTGACCCATCTACATCTGAGCCAAACCAATTACGGAAAGCTAATTAGCTTTCTCACTCATGGACTTTGGGAATGAAAGGTGCTAGCTGCTACATAAACAGCCAGTTGGCTAATCTGAGTGGCAGACAAGGTTAGATGTGTTTCTTTTAAAAACAGGTTTCACCACAACATATAGTTTTGGTCCCCTGAAATAATGTAGAATACCACAATGCTAGAGGAAGAGGGGCAGGCCAACTGTTCATGCAGCGAAAGCATCTGCTGCCCAGGCCCCCCCACCCTGTGAACCACGACACTAAAGGTAAAAAGCTGTGGGGGGTTACTTTTAACTTAATTACTCGGCTGTCCAGGCTCGAAGCAGGGGTAAGGCGGCGACTCCCCATCTCCCTGTCTCCGCCCCTCCTGGATACAGCCATCCTTCCAGGTCACCAAAGGCACGTTTTACTCCGCAACGCGCTGTCAGACCACGCTGATAATGGCCACTCGCCTGCCTGCACCCCACTGCCTCTACACCTGTCACAGAAATCTGGGTCCGGCAACTTGCCACACTGTGCTGAATACCAATCAAACCTGCACAGGGATACTAGCAGTCTCATTTAAACACCCCTTCTCTCACCACAAGGTGTGTTTTCCACAAACACATTCTTTTGTTGTAGATGACAGTCAAATGCAATATCATTCAGGAATATTCAATGGTAGATCCACTGTAAATTAAAATGTAGATGAATCAAAGTTTCTGTTATGGGAAAGTATGTTTTATGGTTGTACATCATTGGAATGCAAGTGTAAACTGTGAGTAATTAAGTACCCATTCTTGCTATATTAATTATATCACTCTAATAAATATATTACTATGACTATTTATATAAGTACTTCCAAGAACAATTAGAAAATCTTGAATACACAGAAGTTTGACGCTTGTTTATAGAATTTCTTCAAAACGTTTGATCACACAATTATGGCTCAAAAACGCAACTCCTATATATTGTCTGTAAGCTGTTCCATCCCTGTTCTTCAGTGAATGCGCAAGGGCTCTCTCAATCCCTTCAGTTTGCCCTCTTTGTGATCATGCTGTCACTCTGTCAGTGCAATTACACCAATGCCAGTGAAGAGTTCAGCCAAGCAAGCTTTTTGACAGGCCTTCCCTGGAAAATGGGATTGTTGCATCCTAAACAAACACTCATTTTCAAGCCAGCTTTATACAACTCAATCTCCAAGGGCTCACTCTCTGGGTAGATGGACAAAATGTAAAACTATTCTTCAAAAAGTCTTATCAAAGCTTAATTTTCTCTAATAGCTTTAATATCCGTTTTATACAAAAACAAATGCAGCATCCTGCATCCTGTAAAAAAAGAACTCTTGATGTTGCATGATGATGCTTGGGCTCAATTAAAACACCTGTCTTGCATCTTGCATTACAAACATGTCTTCATCTTTTTTCACAGGGAAATACAAGTTTTGATTTTTTTTTAAAAGTAACTAAAGACTTGCACCGAGTTGGAATCTCCCCTGATGCCTGTACTGTCAGATCTGATTAAACACAAGTTTAGCAATATCCATTACATCTGTTTTTACTCTTGCTCTCATTTAACTCTTAACATCGGTGCGCACATTACAACAATAAAAACAGTGAATGGTTATACAGTACCACAATGACAATGTTTGTGCAATGGATGTGAGTCATGACATGATTCATCCATGTAACTGGATTTCAGGGGAATGTGGTTACAAGCTCCTTTCCTTGATAATTTTGAATGAGGAGATGATGTCACCAGCAGTTCAGAGGTTGTCTGTTAGTTAGAGCTAGACAAAGTTGGTCAGACTGGGACACACACTACCCTTCACCATTTCTCCCATGTGCCTTGTATTCTTAAACCCGAGGTCTAGCATGTGTATCTATCATAGCTATTCATATGAAGGGCTCAACATTGCAGAATGGGCAGCCACAAAAACTCATCTTTTTATACTTAGCTCACTCTCCCAATGCACAATCATTGCAATTAGGACATTTTCATTATTTTTATTTGATTTGCATTAACATTGATCATCATTGCAACAAAACAATTCCCATTGCTCTGGTATGTGCAAAATTAACTTGCCGAACAATAAATGTATCATTGGAAGTCATGGCATTTGATGTCCAATGAAGTGGATGACAACACCACAAACAGCAATTTCCTAGCTGTTCGTGGAATGATTTATCAATTTTTCTATATAACCTATTTAAATTTATCCTTTCATAAAATGTTTCAAGATCCATAGAGCTGTTGCCATCCGTGTCATGCCCCTTGTCTGTTAAGCCAAGCCTCAGAGACAGACTGGGGGGTTAATCCAGGTAAATATCAGGTCACTTTAAGGAGTGGCAGCAGTGACAGTGATCGCACAGGCATCTAATCCCCCTCTGAAAGTGGCTTATTCCATGACCTGAAGACGTACTCTCCATTCAAACAGAGCCATCCACATATATTACTACAAATTATTTGGATTCATTTGAAAATTATAGCAATTAAATGACATTTTCCATGTAGATGGACCATGCATTGGCCCAAAATTGCCTATTTCACTGGGTGAAAACCCAGTTTATGGGGAATTGGTTTCAAACAGTTCTCTGTATTTTTCTTTTTCAAGTCTGAAAATAGAAGAAAGAAAAGGCCAGGCCTGCAGTCTCTGAATTTCAGCTTTTGATATTGATTACCTTTCTTATGTCTCTTCCTTTTTGTGAAAAAGGTCAAGAAATTGCCAGAAGCTTTGTCTCTGTGTACATTAATTGTAACTCTAATGGCTTAATGACTCAAAGGCAGGTTTATTTCAGTCCTAAAAAGGTAACAAGCTGTATATGCAGTATGTGGAAAAAAAACAAGCAATAAAATGGTGAAATAGAATTTCTTCATGAATAGGATGGATTCTTTTGTTGCAGCAGACCCTTGAGAAATTAAATCACACAAATAATAAACAAGCATGCCAGTAAGATAATCACCTTGGCTGACTGTTGGAGTGTCTTATCACCATACCTTAAGAGTCATAGGCAGTAAAACCTCTCCTTGCGCATACACCCAGGAGTGAACTTATCAGAACGGCATGTCATTACAAAATTCACTTGTGGCATGATAGCAACTCAGACATAAGCTGCACTTGTGTCAGCCAAGATGGAGCCTGACACAAAATAAGCTTAGACTCAGATGAGATAAAAATAGCGAAATCCATCTGAGTGTCGTCAGGGGTGTGCAGGTGCCTGATAAAGGGTTCAGTGCAGCCTACCAAAAAAAGGAATTAAATTTTAGAAATAAAATTGAGAACGATGTAAGCTCAGTGAAATGTGAGGATGATGTTCTGGTGAGAGTGAGTGAATTTAATTAGGACAGCGTCCCGAGCGCACCACACTTTCACATATGTCTCTTATCTTTTCTTCCATCCCCTGCTGTTTCGTGCAAGGACTCCTGGTTGTGATTTCAGGATGTGAGCCCTCTAGTGGTACCACTTTCATCCCAAAGGAACAGAGCATATACAATTCATTCAAATTTTACCATTCCAGCCTGGTGAACATGCATGAAATGAAAAAAGAATCTGTAAGCTTACCCTGGATAATTTTTCTCTCATTTTTGTAAGATGTTAAACGTTTTTCTTGTGTAATGCATTATTTATGGCAGATATTTTTGTTCAAACCACCATTCCCTCATCCCAAAAATTTAAAAAACCCTGCTCAGTTTTATTTCTGAGCAAAGGAAAAGGTTTAGTCCATGGAGACTACTTAAGAATCATTAGAAATTAGGACCACAAGCAGAGCAACCTACTGAATATGTTCAGAGGATGCACCAAGGACAAGGAAGGTTAGACTGAATCCCTAACTCCCTCCAAATAGGTCTGTATATCTTTCTACTTATTGGCGGCAAACTATTAACAATAGTCAGATCATTACCCAGATGTCCAAAGCACAGAGACTGATCAGATTTAAAGACAATGATGCACAGAACTGCATGGACATGTAAACATCACACTGGCAGATGCTCCAAGTGATAACATGAAAAGGTCATTTAGAAGTTTCATTTAATGTCACCTTTATTTCCTGCAGTGTCTAAACATGATTCCCCCCCAAGACCTTCAAAATTAGATTGATGTGAGGAGACGTGAGGAATATATTTGACTCTGAATAGCACCAAACAGCATCATACTCTCCATCAAGCCTTTATTCTGCAGCTTTATTTTTAAAAGAATGGCACAAGAAGAATCCAACAGAGTAGTCCCTTAAGGTAGCGAAGCATTGCGGATGCCTACCATGGTTGCAGGAATCGTTTCTATCCTCATTGGCACCTAAAATTTTTAATTTTTACATTTTCTTTACTAGGAAACATATTCTAACAGTATTGTTTTGCACATGTTGCTTTGTTTTTCTACCTTACAAACTTGTTTATATAACCTAAAATTACGTCACGTCAGTAGCTAAACCAGACAACAAATATAAAGGCATTGTTGCTCATGTAAAGGCACCATATTGGCCACTGATTCTTTGTATTGCTTTACTAATATAATCTAGCTGGCTGGATTGCTTCTCCGAGCTTGCAATATCAGATCGACAAGGAGATTTGGGTCAAGCCAATTAGATATCTAGGGAAGTGCATGCATAAAAATCATCTGATAAAAATATATGGAGAGAATACTTTCAGACAAATGACAAGGACAAAGCTACTTATCAATATGACCATATTTCTACTGCTAAAGAATAGACCTTGAGAGGTAATAAAAATATAGACTCATTTTTTTACCAAAGGTATTGAATATGTTCATTCATAGAACAGTGTTACAGTTCAGTAAAAAACAAAATTAACTTCTTAAAAAGTACTTTTGATTATACTTTAGATAATTGATAAATAATGTTTCTTTAGTAAAACAGATTTGCAGTTATTTTATTTCCTAAGTAATATTAGTTCGATTAAAAAGTGAGATCAATGGAAATTGTTTTGTAGAATGCTATAACATAGATAGTTTTATTCCAAACTAGATAGATTTAATTTAGTTTAATTTGTACAATATTTGTTCCAAATTAAAAATAATGAATACAATAACAGGAATAATATTAAAGTGATTCTGTACTGAGCAAATTCTAAACATACTGAAATGTTAGGTTTGAGGATAAATCCTTGGAAAGGACTGAGGTTTTATATGTGTTGAATATGTGTGGATGGTAGGTGTTAAAACATAATTACAAAGCCTTTATGATCACTGTCTTTGAGATGATTAATTATTATTACCATAATGGTAAAATTTAATAGTAAAACCTAATGAGGCTATTACCTTTACAATATGTTATTTTTCATGGAAGAATTTGTTGATGGTGGTATTCAAGTCCAGAACCCAGGCCTGTACAGCAAATAAAAAATTCCATAACATACACTATGCTAGTGTCACTTTCAAGGTATTGCTAAATGACCTACATTTCAAAAGACTATATAACAGCAGTCATAACCTCTAACAACCTCTAATAACAGTTTTCATGAACAAGTAGCTAAATCCTAGTCATAAAGGATCATGAAATAGATATGTCTCAGAGGAAATGAACAAAATACTTCTGTGAGGCCAAACCACTCAAAATTAAATGAATTTAATTTCCTGATTAAGATCAAATGATTAGTCTGCTTTCTGTAGTTTGACCTCAGCCAGTATAGCATCACAAAGACTATGTTTTCCCATTTTAGTTAACTTGTTGACAATCTCCACAACCTTTATACTATGTTGAGCCATAGTCCATCAATATTCTACAATAAATCTTGTAATTTTACCAAACTACTCCAAAGCCTTATTGTTTGTAGGTAAAAATTTGGGCTCCATTCAAAAAACCTGAAATTTATCATGTTGCATTTGTTTTTAGTGAATAGTAACCAACTCCTTTCCAAAGAGGAAAGTCAAACATAGCCACAAGTAAATCATGTTCCACTTAAAAAGATCACATTTCATGTTTTGTTCAGAAATGACCCACAGACACCACATATGCAAGGAACTCTTTGCGAGCTGCAACTCATTGAACACATTGACACCTTACAAAAGCCAAGACGCAGCGCATGTGTATTGTCACAACAGGCAGACAAAAGGCGACAAAAGACCTCCCCACAGGTTGGGTAACAAAAAGGCTACGAAGCACACAGAGAAACCGCCTTCTCCCTGATCCTTCCAGGAATCGTTCTCCCTCTCTTCTCATCATCATTATCACACTGCTCTCTCCCTGGAAAAGCACATTGTCCCCAGTGGGAGCAGCATTTGGCACTTGTACGGAAAGTGAAAGAGACACATTCTATGAAAGGTTAAATTAATCATGTCAACAAAGAGAAACTCCCACCTTCCCCTCCCCCCCCAAAACACCCACTTCTGCCTTTCCCCCTATTTCTTGTCATTGCTTTTGCTGGTTCTGTCCTCCTCGCGTTGTGTTATTCAGTGCACACACTCTCCCTGCCAATGCAAAACACGGACAGGCAGTCGCCCCTGGCTGCCAAGAGCTTGCCCAGGCAAACTCGCACTCGGTTAGCCCCTCACCTCCATAGGACTAAAGATGCTCAGATCCTCCCTGGCAGAAAAGCTTATACGTTTCAATCATTTTACACTAAGAATCCTTCCACAAAAGAACACCTGCTCCCATCAATAAAGCATGCCACTCACAATTATAGCCGGTGGGGTGGGGGTGGGGGGAGGGGGGGGGGGGGTTATGCGTGGGTGGTACCAAGGGGTTGAGGGAAAAAAAGTTAAAGATTAACAACAAAGCCTCTTTTTATCCCTCCACCTTCTCTACATTCCAGTAACAAGGGTGTCGGAAATGTGAGCTGACCCTGCTGTAGCTAAAGACAAGTCTTTGTAACATTTAACATAGCAGTTTAGGAGAATCTCCAATCCTTTTTAGAACAAGACACGAACATAAAATAAATGCTCTCCAGTGTTTTTCGTACTCACCTTTTATTAAGGCTCAGAGCTGGGAAGAGAAACAGCAGGCAAACCACACAGATTAATTTCATAGCTTTGTCTCGCTCTCCCTCGCCCGTTCTCCCTTGCTCCCCTCTCTTGCTTGCTTTCTCTTGCTATCTCTCTCAGTCTCTCTCTCTCACTCTTGGTTTCTCTCTCTCTCTCTCGCTCGCTCATCCACTAGCGCAGACACGCAGACAGAGAGCTGGCAGACGCAACACAGTTGCTTTGTGAAACGGAGGCTCTCCGCTGTTAAATGAAACGTAGGGAGACAGACAGACTGACTAATGAGGAATAACGGAAGGGATTTTTTTTTTAACTGGGGATGCTCCAAGAATGATTTGAAATTGAGATGTGATGTCACAACCAGTTCAACCACTGCTGAAGGGGACTGACTGTCCACAATTTTTTTCAAGCAGTGGTCTCCCTCTGTGATATCTATCAAATTATCTTACTATTAATGCCTAGAATGACTGACAAAGGGGTTGGCCATCGGAGCATGTTCACTCTTGAATCATTTAGTTTAGTGATGGACAGCAAAATTAAAAGCTTGATTGCATTAGCAGGCAGGGAGTTTTTTTCCTGTTATACGCAATCTGAATGACAATTTTTTACAAACCCTTGATTATAGGATGTGTAACCGGAGACAATGAATGCATTTTGCAGTTTTTTTTGTTTCTTATCTTTACATTAATTAAAGATTGAATGTTATATATATATATATATATATATATAAATAATCAAGATACTACAACACTTCATAGTACACAGCTGATATACCGTGAGCTCCATAATGTTTGGGACAGAGACATATATATGTATATATATATATATATATATATATATATATATTTTGGCTCTGTACATCACAATTATAGCTAGATAGAAACAGTTCACATGTGGTTAATATGTACATCCTCCTTTAAAAAATCATCAGGCATTTTTTATTCATGGTCCCCCATTTCAAAGCACCATAATGTTTGGGACATATTAATATTATGCAAATGAAAGTAGTCATGTTTAGTACTATGTTGCATATACATATCCTGCTTGGAGTCTGTAACCCATAGACATCACCAAGTGCTGAGTATCTTCTCTGGTGGTGCTCTGCCAGGCCTGTACTATAGCTATCTTCAGCTCCTGCTTGTTTTGGGGGCTAGTCACTTTAAGTTTTCACTTAAGCATATGAAACATGTTCACTTGGTTTCAGATTGGGTGAATGCCCATCAAGAATTTTCTACTTTTTAAGCTTTCAAAAACTCCTTTGTTGCTTTAACAGTATGTTTGGGATCAATTTTGAGGGATTAGGTTGAACTTGAGCATATAAGATGCTTCTGTACACTTCAGAATTCATTCTGTTGTTACTATCAGCATTTACATCATCAATGAAGAAAAGTGAGCCAGTGTCTGTGGTAGCCTTGCATGCACTAACCTTAAGACCCCACCACTATGATTTCACAGATGAAGGGGGTGCTTTGGATATTGGGCAGTTCCTTTAGCCTCCACATTTTGCTCTAACCATCACTCTGATACAAATGAATCTTGGTCTCATTTATCCACAAGACCTTTTTCCAGAACTCTTCTTTTAAGTGCTTCTTAGTGAAGTATATCCTGGCCATCTTGTTTTTGTGGCTAACCAGCTGTTTGCATCTGCAATATAGCCTCAGTAGTTCTGTTCATGAAGTCTACTGTGGACAGTAGGCACTGACTCATCCAGGCCTGCCTCCTGAAGAGTGTTTCTAATCTGTTGGACAGCTGTTTGCGGGGGGGGGATGGGGTGGGTTTCTTCATTGTGAGAATTTTTTGGATAGAGGTTTACCTAGGCCTACCAGGCCCTTTGTGATTTTGAGCTTACCAGTGCTACTCTTTCTTCTTAATGATGTCCCAAACAGTTGATTTCGGTAAGCCTAAGGTTTGGCCTATGTTTCTTTTTTTTTTGTCATCTAATTTATCAACCTCATAATGGCTTCATTTTCTTTCATTGGCACAACTCTGGTCCTCATGTTGACAAATGCCAATAACAGACTCTAATCAATCAAAGGCAATCAAAAGTCTCAAATCAAAATCAGATACTTTCTTAATTAAGGTTTAAGAACCTTCAGTAATTGAACACACCTGAGTAATCTGACGCCATTTGTCCCAAATATTATGGTGCCCTGAAAAGGGGGAATGATGTACAGTATAAAACATGCTGATGAAACCAAAATGTATAAATACATTTATACCCTTAAATAAAATCTGAAAATTTGCAGTTTAACTACATAAGTGTTATTTGATTACAAATCTAAACTTGTGGAATACAGGGGAAAATCAAGAAAAATGGGTCTTTGTCCCAAACATTATGGAGCTCACTGTATGAAAATTACTGTCACTTTTAGAATTGCATTATATTTTTATTGCTGAAATAAACTGCTGTGAAATGTATTTATTATATTTTCCAAAAATCCACATATTTACAAGATATTGCAATATGTTGTTTCTACCAAATGCTGTACCCAGACTCCAGTCTTGAATCAAACACAATCACAAAGTTAGCACAGGAGTTCATAGTTCATAAATAATTCATAGGTTTCTATCCAACATCTGCAGAAATTACTAAATTTACTAACGACACACAAAACTAGCATTTAAAATGTAGTTCAGAGACAATCTTAGAATTTTAAACAACACTTGGCTGAGGAAGCATGCCTTAAGAGACAGTGCTTTAAGTTGATGAGATAAAAATATTTCTAGTGCATATTTAGCCTCCTCCATTCTCTCACCACACTTGTGAGGTTGAGGTCAAATAATTTATGTATGATGAATGACTTCCATTACCAGTTTAATGGAGTTTGGGGTCTATTGTGCCAGGGCAGCACCAGTAACTCATTGCCCCTCACATTCACCTGTCTTGATTGCTCTGATTAGAGAGACCTACATGGACAAACACAGTGACCACCTCTAAAGAGTCTTGTTGACCACAGCATGCTGCTGTCATGGTCCAAAACATTATGAAAGTCAGGAAGAAGTGTGCTAACCAGGCCTACCAGTCTAATCCCTCTTAATCATCCCCAATCAGCAGGGAGCAATCCTTTTATTGCAGAGAAGAGCATGGCAGCTAATGATAATTGACCCGTTTCCTTTCTTAGAACATTCCACAGTTATATACTGCAGAGATGTAGAAAATGTGTGAATAAACGGTTTGGGTTTATGGAAAATTCTTAAATGAGTTCTTACAAAAATGATCAAGGAAAGTGTCTGCCCACTGAAAAACACTGTAATTAATTCATGACGGTTATTTACAGTCATTTAAAAAAATATTCTTGGATTCAATGTTTACTTTTTCTTGCAAGGCACGCTACAACATGACAACTTATTTGTAAAAAAAAAAAAAAAAAAGTTTAAAAAAGCCATTATATCCATATATGTGATAATGTCAAAATTGGTCACAACATTGTCTATATAAACTGCTTGCTACCACTAAGAAATTTCAAAATAGTACTGGATGGGATGCCATTCCTTTAATTTTTTCTCTCTTCATTGCATTTTCCTTTTTACCATGAAGGTAACTTATACAAATACTTAAGTAACTTTCAACTTATTTACTCTTGAGCAATCTTCTGAACCACTACTTTACTTTTACTCAAGTACGGTATCTCTGAAGTAGTATTACTTAGTATTACAGAGTATACTTTCCTCTTATGTTACTAGCAACCTCTTTCAGACACACACAGAAGATTACTGTAATTATTACTAGCCCATGTGTACAATTCCACTGCAGTGGCAATTGCAGTAAGAAAGTAAATTGTCAAAAACTTTGGTGAGCAAGATTTGTATTTATTCTAGTTCATTAAAGTTCATTTATTATTATTTTTTGTACAAACCAAGGCAACTGCAAAACCAGTGGATTGCAGGAAAAAAACAAAAGGCACCAGTACAGTTAAGTGGGTGTGCCAAAAGTTATATTAACTGTGAACTAGATAATGCTATTCTTTGTGTCTCCATCTTGGCTGTGTGACAAGGACAAACAACAGTGTACAACATTTGATTTTCCTCCTCTTCAATGTCCTCATTATGCATTTACAGTCTCCTTGTGTCATTCGGCTTTCTTCTTTTCTGTCAGCAAAGTTTTCAAGAAAAAAAGCTTTGACTTGAATGAATTGAAGTGACAGGCACTGACGCTGCGCTTTTTTGACACCAACACAAAACTCATAAGTCAAAGTGACCTCCCCCCTCCTTGGATCCTTGTTTTAATACAATGCTGCAATGTGTCATCCAGCCAGGGTAAACGGGGTCACCGCTAAGACGTGTCTCGAGATGAGGGTGTCACAGGTACCATCACATGATATGCTGCTGACTTGTGAGCATTCGGGAGACTCAACTGCCCATAAATTTGCCAAACAAGAATGGTTTTCTGCAAAGGAAGAAAAACATTTTTCTTTAAACTAAATTCTATTAAAGCCCCTCTAATTATATTTTACAAAGATAATATTTACACTAACCACATGCCTGCTCAACACACAGGTTATGTCACCGTGCTTGTATGATGGTTTACTGTTGTGTAGGAATTAACATACATACTGTGACAACTGAGTTGCTGCTATTTTGAATGCAAAGTCTGAACACATGTTGCATTCAAAGTAGTGAAAACAATGCCTAAAGTCTTGTAAACGTTGCTACTATTGCACACAGATCACAGAAGTTAGAAGCTGAGACAAAATACCAGTCCGTTTATAAATTATGCTAACATTCTAGCCAGGATAATACCACTACCAGTTTTCTTGTTGCTAAACTGTGCCATGTTGCACTTTCAATATGCTGAAGGTTTTTGTAAATATTGTGCATGGCTTTGACAGGATAAAAAATTGAGCTGAGCTACTTGTTTTTGTTTGATTTTTCCAAATGTAACAAAATTGTAACCTTCATCAAACACATAAAATTGTATTTTTTATTTAATGGTGAATACATTAAATAAAAAATAAAAATAATGGTCATAACAGCTTACCATGCCAAATGTAATCCTTTTTTATCAATGCACGTGTACCATGTTCTAATAACGTCGTGACACCACAAAAAAACAAGGCATTCCTGGTATGGTTATTATACTGCAGTGGTGTCAAACTCATTGCCATGGAGGGCCGTGTGTATGCAGGTTTTCATTCCAGCCTCAGATCTTGATTATATAATTAGTTAAATTATTTGCTGAATTAGGGATGCAGGTTTGTGCACAATGGTGACCCGACGTCTATGGTGACCCGCATTGTCTAAATAAAAATTCTTATATTCTGTGCTTCAATGCAGTTAAACGCATATGGCTGAATGAGTAATTGGACTCAATTAAGGCAGCATTAATTGGTTGGAATGAAAACCTGCATACACACGGCCCTCCATGGCAACGAGTTTGACACCACTGTTATACTGCAATGATCATATAACGTGACATCCCACACATAAATGCACACACACGTTTCTCCCAGATGTAACCAGATGACTACAACGCTTCATTAAAAAACAACTGCCTTGACTATCAACTCTTGCTATTTACCACTTTATCTGCTCCATCTTAAATGGACTTAAATGGACATTTTTCTGAGGTAATGAAAAGATGACAAACAACTATTCATCACTAATAATCCATTTGTCACACGACAGCGTGGCACCACTGGGAGGGCGATGCGGCAGTTTCGGGAAACACTGTTGGTTGCCGCATGGAGAGAGAGAGCGCATTCATACAAACACAAAATAAATTAAATGACCATCTTCACCCTTCGCCCTCATGGGTTCCAGGTTACAACAATAAACTAAAACAAGCTAAATTAATAAAGACAAAAGAAAGTAAAATGGCGTGTCCACTTTTCCGTGCGCCGCCTGTAGCTGGTCCGCTTTCCAGTCAGATCAGCTCCTCCTAGTTTCCAGTGTTGGATTACTTTTTTGTGCTCTGTTAAACATGCTATTAAACTCTCTATTAAATCAACTATAAACAAATAAAGCAATGCTCTCGATGTGAGTTCCCACTCTCGGCCCCAAAATCTCAGAGAGCAGCACACCTTTAAACACCTGGGCTGATTAGCTAACGCAACCCAGGTGCACGTGCCCTCCCCGGTTCACCGCCAGACTGATTGCCACATCATTATACACATAATTGGGTATGGCTGGTCCCAATACTTTGACTTCTGAAAACTGAAAACAATCATTTAGCCTGCATGCCAATCCTTCCTTGGGCTGATGCCCTTTTAGGATATTGGATGATGCAAGGCAACAGTAACTTAAACTTAGATTGGCCTGTCTACCTGACATGTAAATGGACCTTTGGGCTTCCAGTGTTCGCCAAAGAAACTAGAATAAAATAATCAGTATCATGCTTCCTGCAGGTGTGTTTTATTTTTGTTTTTTACCATTTTAACAGTGAGCTATGCAAAGATTATGAACTAGATATACAATACTGTCCACAAGACAGAGATCACCCTTTCATTTATTCAATTTCCAGTCAAATCAGGCATTCAATGCTAACAATTTTTTCAATGTCAGACAATAATGCAGGAAACATATTTAACAGAAAATTATAGAAAAGCCTCCATCACAACATAAAAATCAAATACTATTAGTATTTGATCAACATATAGTATTATTTACTATCAGTGTTTGTCCACTCTTTCTTTTGTGCATCCAATACCACTTTAAGTCTTCAATCCTTCCAATTAACAAACAAGTTACAACGGTGTACTCCCAATAAAAGTTGTTGCCAAAAGTGTCAATGGCATTATGTTAGAACCCTTTGTCTTCAAACGTGACTCTAACATTAAAACAAACAACTACCACCTAACACATCTTAGCTGCCTTGCAGAGTTCTTTATCACGTGCATATAAAATGCATAAAGGAGGTATTTATAATGAAACTAGATAGAAGATAATTCAACTGCAAATGGAAGATGAAAATCAAAGGAAAATAACAGGAGTTCAGAAGATTATTGCAACATACAGAGAAAATAGAATTTCTAACTACCATGTAACAACTGGTAGACCACCAAAACTATCACCATCACAAAGGCAGTACATAAAGATTTTATCTTTTAGGAAAAATCAAGCTCCACTCTTGGTTCAGATCTGAAGAAATCCACAGTTCTTTCTGTCAATCCTTCCACCATCAGAACACAACTCAATGTTATGGATCTGAAAGGATGTGTAGCTGTCAAAAAGCCACTACTGAGAAAAGGAAATAAACAAAGGAGAAAACAATTTTCACTAGTACACTGAAACTGGACACCTGAGTTTTATGGACTGATGAGCCTAAATTAGAGATTTTTTGAAGTAAGAAAAGGCAGTATGTACACTAGGGATGGTGCCAAATACAAATACCATATTCAGCAACACTGAAATAATGCATTCTCATCAAATGTTTTCACTTCCCGAATTTGGCCAATATTATTTGGATTCTGATATTTCCCACCTCTTAGATGTGATTTGCTCAGAAGTCAGCACCAAGTATCTCAATTAGACACATGCACATGCACACACACCTGCAGAGAGACAGCCAGTGAAAGTTTCCCTTAACATGAGATAGGCCAGAACGATGCCATCAGGCTGACGTCATAAATTATATATCCCCCGTCCTTCCACGACTTTCCAAAATATTTGGGCTAAAAAAGGGGGGAAAAAAGTGATTGACTAAATAAATACAGCCATTTTATTCACATAGCAACAATAAGGCTTCAATGTAAGTCCAGGGTGTATGTAGTACCCACACCAAATATCATGTCAATTGAACTTGCCATTGCTTTATAATGTGGCATTATGTAGCTACATGAAGAGCCTGGTGCCTGAGCCTGGTGCCTGACACAAGACCTTTATTGCAAAAGCACAATTGAAGTCCAAATATATATATATAATGCCCTAACTAATTTCCAATAACTTTTCACCATAAATAAAAATTTATTTTTATTTATGGTATAAAAACTTTTTTTCTTTGTTTTTGAACAATAGTAAACTACAAAGAAAAAAATATATAACTTTATTTTTACTTTATTATGACTATATTATTTTAACTGCTGTGTGAGTTACAGGGGAGGGGAGGGGGGCAGGGGGAGTTGATGGCAAATCTGAGGGGATTGGAGGCGGTGCAGTGCTGATATGTGCTGACAGCAGTTCCCTGAGAAAAAAAGGCGTTAGATACATATTCCAATCCATTCCTCAGTTTAGCAGAGAATGCACATTTCAGAGCGCCTCAGAGACAGATAGAATAATAATACATATTTCAAATAGTAAATACGACCTTGAAAAAAAATGAAACAGAAAATGAAATATCAACTCGCCACCCCTGCTACTTGCGTGCAGAGTACCGTATTATTTATTTAGACATTGGCAGACTACAGCATAAATTGCGTCTTTTGTTTATATTCAATATTAGTAATAGCAGCGAGAAACTGCAGCTGTAGACACAAGAGAGTTGGTTAGCAATGGAGCGATGTGTACTATATATATATTTACCGTCACTGTTTTATTATATCAGCATGTTTTCACGTGTTTGCAGAGAAACGCAAATACTATCAATAAAAATGGTTTAGCAATTTCTCAGCATAATGACGGATTCAAAGACTAAACAAACTCATTGGCCCTCATTTACAAAACGAACGTACAACAGAAAACGGGGCGCACGGTCATTTCCACGCAAAGCTCGGCATTTATCAATTTGGACGTGAGCGGAGGCTACGACCAAATCTCACATCAAGTCTCAACTCGTGTACGCAAGTTCATGTTAGCGTGGCCTTGCGATGCAGCATAGTAAATCTGGCTGAGTCGGAGAATTGTTATTAGACCATATTCTGACTGGCATCTAAGCATATGCAGCCACATATTCATCACTTAAAAATATGTAGCCTATGGCAAAATATTCTATTTTGTAAAGGCCTACATCGACTGTGTCATATCCCTAACATAAATAGTTATTTTCAAATTGTTTGCAATTAACAGGGTTAACAGTTTTTTGGTGTAGGCTATGAGATTAATTTCTCTTTCATTTTGAGATAGCCTACTTGTTAGGCTATGCTACTGCTGACATCATTACAAGCAATTAGGTTAGATACTTATTCAGTCACCTATTTAAACAAGAACTTTGACAGTCATCAAATCTCGGCAATAGCAGATCTGGCTCTGTTAGAAGACCTCTACGCGCCCGTAAGACGAAAACGAAACAAACAAAACAAAAGCATGTTTATAACATCATTAAAACATCATTAAAATGAAGAAATAAATTAACCTTGCAATTATTTACTAGTACTAGTAGCCTAGGCTATAAAATTTTTGCTATTATCCGGCTCGGACACAGGTGGTGCGTCTGTGTCTCCTCCGCCACCTGTTATGCCCGAAATGGAAGCAGACCCGATAAGCGCGGACACTCGCTCCTCAGTTTGCGTCAATGCAAGGCTGGAATCCAGCTGGCCTCCTCCAGTCAGCTGGGTGCTGCGCCTACGGGCTGCAACACGCCTTTTGGTGGCTAGTTTGAGGTCTGACCATTTTTTCTTCCAATCAAAAATCCGAAGGAAAAAAAAACTCAGGAGGAACAGTCGTTTATATAGACAGGCACAGAAAGAAAAATATTGTTGCTTGTTTATTTATTTATTATTTTTTATTTGACCTTTATTTAACCAGGTAAAATCAGTTGAGAACCAATTCTCATTTACAATGATGACCTGGCCAAGAGGCGTCAGCAACAGTAAATAGGTAAAAAAAAAAAAAACACAGTCAGCACAAAAGGACGCATACAGTACAGATACAGTACAGTACAACATACAGTATGACACGACAGTACATAAGAAACGGCAAAAGACGGCATAGGTAAATAAAATAAATCAAAAGTCAATAAATAGAATCAATAAACCAATAAATAAACACTATGTGCAAGAGAAGGTGATTTACTGGATATTCTTTGTACAGTTGTAACGGGAGAGAGAGTGAAGAGAGGGCTGGTCAGCAGGTGCAGCAGTCAACTATGACCTGTTGCAGATTTTGTTTGAACATGTTGAGAGATGTGAGAGCTGTGAGTTTGAGTGTGTTTTGTAGTGTGTTCCAATCATTTGCAGCGGCAAAACGAAAGGAATTACGGCCAAAGACAGTACGGACTTTTGGAATGATGAGCATTATGAAATCACTGGATCTTAAGCGGTAATTGCTGTCGGAAATGTGCAGGAGGTTTGAGAGGTAGCAGGGTGTTTTTCCCAGGAGTGTTTTATAAACTAATTGCAGCCAATGTTGTAGCCGCCTGGTATGAAGGGAGGGCCAATCCACCAGTTTGTAGAGATCACAGTGGTGAGTGGTGAAGGGTGCGCATGTGGCAAAACGGATTGCTGAGTGGTGGAGTGTGTCGAGCTTGCTAAGGCTGCCCTTTGATGCCATTTTATAGATTATATCACCGTAGTCAAACAGAGGAAGGATGGTCATTTTCACAAGAGTGTATTTGGCGGAGTGCGTGAAAGAAGCCTTGTTTCAATACAGAAAACCAAGTCTAGCTTTGACTTTAGCCAGAAGGTTATTGATGTGAGTGTTAAATGAGAGGGATGAGTCCAACCAGAGGCCAAGGTATTTATAGGAGCTGACAAACTCCAGTTCCAAGCCATCAGCACTGAAAATCTTAGGGGGGCTGGAGATGTTGAGATTTTTCCGGTCAAACAGCATACATTTGGTCTTTTTGGAGTTGAGGAGCAGGTGGAGGTTGTGGAAAGACTGCTGGATGGAGGTGAGGCTTTGTTGAAGAGTGGACACAGCAGCATGGAGTGAGGGGCCAGCTGAATATATGATAGTATCATCAGCATACAGATGTATCTGGGAGCTACCAACGGCCTTGGCTACCTCGTTAATGTAGATGGAGAACAAGGTTGGGCCTAAGATGGAGCCTTGAGGCACACCTTTAGTGATGGCAAGTGGTTCCGATGTGATGTTTTCGGTCTTCACCCTCTGGACACGATCAGCAAGGTAGCTGGCAAACCAGTTGCAGCATCTGCTGGACAGGCCAATGCTACTAAGTCTTTGCAGGAGGATATTATGGTCGACTGAGTCAAAAGCCTTGGCTAGGTCTATAAAAGCAGCTACACAGACTTGCTTGTTGTCCATGGCGGTAACGATGTCGTCAAGGACCTTCAGGGTAGCGGTGATACATCCATGGCTTGTCCTAAACCCAGACTGCAGGTCAGACAGAATGTGATTAGAGTCAATGAAGTGAATTAGTTGTTTATGAACCAGTTTCTCTATGACTTTGGCCAGGCAGGGCAAGATGGAAATTGGCCTGTAGCAGTTCGGGTCAGAGCCAGAGCCTCCTTTGAAGAGGGGGAGAATCATGGCAGATTTCCAGTCAAGGGGGAATACAGACAGTTGAAATGACAGGTTAAACAGTCTTGTAATGGGGGCAGCAATAATATGAGCGGCTGCTTTTAAAAACACAGGGTCAAGCCCATCAGATCCAGCTGACTTGTTTGGATCTAACTTAATGAGTTCATCCAGGACTTCCGAAACCATTACAGGTTGAAGGGAGAAGCTGTTAATGCTGGATGATGAAGTAGGAGTATGAGTTGAGGCAGTGTTAGGAGCAGCTGCATCAAAGACATGAGATGACTTCACAAAGTGGTGGTTGAAGAGCGTGGCCATGCGTGGTTTATCATTAAAAACAATTTCACCGAATTTCATAGAGGTGGGTAGATGAGGAGAAGCAAGTTTGTTTTCCATGGACTTTACTGTTTTCCAGAACTTCTTGGCGTCAGATCCGCAAGCCAGTCGGCAGGAGACTGAGAAGACCTAGCTCTCCGCCGTAAGGCATTTTTTAGTTGGATCAGAGCAGCCAAATCGTGAGTAAACCAGGGGCTGTAACGATTCTTGGTCCGGAATCTTTTAAATGGGGCGTGTTTATCAATGATAAGGCTAAAGGTATTCTTGAAATAAGACCAGGCATCATCCACAGAGGGGATAAGGTTGATTCTATCCCAGTTCACAGCTGCAACATCATGTAGGAAGGCTTGATTGTCAAAGTTTTTCAGTGAGCGCTTGGTCGTAATCACTGGTGGGCGTTTGACAGAGAGGCTAGAGCGAACGCATGCAATAGCACAGTGGTCACTCAAGTCTTGACTGAAGACTCCAGTTTGATAGTTTGATGGAGTGTTAGTGAGAATAATATCGATCAGTGTGGCAGATGAGGGTGATTTCAAATTGTGTCTGGTTGGCTCAGTTATAAGTTGAAAGAGGTTTAAAGCATCAAATTGCTGTATGACTAAATCTGAGGGGTTGATCATATCCCAGTTTAGATCACCAAGAAGGACAAACTCATAGGAAATGTGAGGGGCCAGAAGTTCACCAAGAGCTGTTAGTGTACATGCTGGAGCAGAGGGTGGTCTATAGCAAACAGCAACAGAGAGAGTGAAATTTTTTGACAGTTTAAGTTTCAACAGTAACAGTTCAAATTGCTTGGGGACTGACTTAGACAGTGTTACAGAACATTGCAAATGGTCTTTTACAAAGATAGCCACACCACCTCCCTTAGTGGATCTATCCTAACGAAAGACATTGTAGCCCGGTATTTGAATTTCAAGATTAGAGACACTTTTCTTAAGCCACGATTCGGAGACAGCCAGAACATCAGGGTTAGCAGTATGCACCCAAGATTTTAAATAATCAAGTTTTGGCAACAAACTACGGATATTGACATGTAAAAAGCCCAAAGATTTGCTTTCACAAAAATCATTAAACGACAGACTAGAGGCAGTAGGGCCTTGAATAGCAGGCCCTGGGTTTGGGTGAACATTGCCAGAGACAAACAACATGAGAATGATTAACCCACGTCTGAAAACAGTGCCAAAACATCGCATTTGTTTATCTTTCACTGAGGGCTTGGTCAAAATTAATGAGGAGTCATGGAACTGGTCAATAACATGTAAGAGTACAAATGAATAAGATTCAATACACACCGAGTAGGAAGTCCAAAAGTCTTTGTAGTCCAGAAGGAAGAAACGTCCCTGGATGATAAACCGAAGTCCAAAGTACCACCACCATTGGAAATGATGGCAGACTCTTGCGTGTACCTGCTGAAAAAGCAGGTTGTTTGAGCCGATGTGTGCCAAAAAATAAAAAAGATTGTAAGCCGAAAAGGCAAAGAAGGTTTTAGTGGATAAAACATGCCCAATCCAATAACAGAGGCCCAGGCTGTGGCTAGCAGAGGAGGCCCAGGCTGAAGCTAGCAGAGGAGGCCAGGCTGTAGCTGATAGAAGAGGCCCAGGCTGTAGCTGGTAGAAGAGGCCCAGGCTGTAGCTGGTAGGGGAGGCCAGGCTGTAGCTGGTAGAGGAGGCACAGGCTGTAGCTGGTAGAAGAGGCCCAGGCTGTAGCTGGTAGAAGAGGCCCAGGCTGGAGCTGGTAGAGAAGGCGCAGGCTGTAGCTGGTAGAAGAGGTCCAGGCTGTAGCTGGTAGAGGAGACCCAGGCTGTAGCTGGTAGAAGAGGCCCAGGCTGCAACTAGCAGAGAAGACCCAGGCTGTAGCTAGCAGAGGAGGCCAAACTGTAGCTGGTGGAAGGCCCAGGCTGTAGCTAGCAGAAGAGGCCAAACTATAGCTGGTGGAAGGCCCAGGCTGTAGCTGGTAAAAGAGGGCCAGGCTATAGCTGGTAGAGGAGACCTAACAGCAGTAAAATTATCTCCCTTTTGGGTAGTTCTAAGAAGCCAAAATAGCCAAAAGAGAAGCCAAAAAAGAGTCAGGGGTGTACCTCTTGATTAGATGTAAAAAGTCACTGTCCTTGGCTGGATTATCAGTATAAAACACAGATAAAACAAAAATAAAGTTAAGAGCTCACATGCAGGCACACAAACAAAGGACTGGGCTGGCGGCCATCTTGGATACATGTACTGATCTTGATTGTTTGGAAGCAGGCGCGGTAGGTAATTTCATTAACATGTAATTTCATCTATGCAACATTTTAAAGAGAGATGAATAAACAGCCCCCACGAACGCCGGCTATTATTAACGGCAACTTTGATTGCTTGAGCAAAATCAGCAGGTTGCTGGTCAGCAGCTAAGCTAGGATTGAATATTTCCCACATAGCCTAACGTTTTATTCAGCGGCGACTGATGAGCTGAAAATCGGTGGGGCGCAAAACTTTCCTTTAAACGAATCATTGGTCTCAACCTGTTTTCGTTAGTAATTTTCCTTTATAATCAAGCATGCCAACGATCGGATTAATCAAATGGCAAGTAGCCTAACATACAGCGTCTTCATACCGTGTTAGAGGGATTAAATCATAAATTCAATAGGCCTATTTCACATTTCCGGGTATGTAAACCAGATGCAGGGGTCTCTCATTTCCGGTTATCTTAACAGTCACCAAAACAATGGCAGCGACGAAGATTGAACCAGTTTTGTAGCGTTCCCCTGTGTACCAATTCAAAGAAGAATTTATTTGCCCTTTCACAGCTTTCCCACCGATGTACTCCAAAATAAGAAAAAAAACTTGCTAGGTAGCATGACTGTCATAATGTTGCAAACTAACATAAACTAACTCATTACGATAGCTAGCTAGTTAGCTACTGCTTTGTGAATAAGATTACACTCGATATTAAACTTTTCTCCTCACATACATTTGGGTCCAAAAGTCTGAGTCCACTACCAACTCCTTTGTTTTTTTTATCATTCATTGAGAACTAATGCAGTTTCAGTCATTGTGGTATTTGCTACTCAAGAATGTTATAAAATAAGTTAGCTAGCTATATTTTATGTTATGATTAGCAAATTACGTTTTAACCAGCTAGCTTGTTAGCAAGCACATATTTGGATATTCAATGTTGAAACTGCAGATGCACGTTTATTTTAGTTGTTAATTGTAATTACAAAATGTATTGATGGACATCGCAACAAACCTACTTAAGATATATCAGCTGATATAAAAATGTGTGGGTAGTTTTTATCAACGATGAAAACAAACAGCTCGGTAGTGAAATGAACACCATTACACAGGCGATTTGAAAAGCAATATAAATCTTTATTAGAACAAGTACAGCACAAACAACATGTCACAAAATAGTAACGGTAGTACAAAACTTAGTTCAGAGATATTTCACTTCGGTATAACATAAGTAGTTTTGTGGAGCCTAACACATTGTACTTGCATAGCTTTGCCTCCCCCACTGACCGTCAACGTTAACAGAATCGCTTTTCCTCACAGTTGTCAGGCTCCCTATTCATTCATTTTCGGGACAACCGAGAGGAACAGAGACGCTGTTAACAGACAGCAGATGTTGCTTCACGCTATGAAAACACAATGGAGTCGCCAGAAAATAATTTATGTTATGTTGAAGTGAAATATCTCTTTAATCGGCTAACTTGCTGCGGTTAGCAAGCTAGCTATTTAGCTTTCTGGCGAACCAGAGCTAACGTTATACTTACCTTCATAACTGAGGTAGCCCTTGTCTCGTTTAGACCTCTTAACATTCACTGGCCATGCTTCGACAATGCGGATAACATCCGACATAGTGAATTTAGGAAGAGCTATCAGGGACTGTGAGAACAGACGTCGCTGTTTAGGCTCCATTTTTTGCTGTCAGAAATGGACTTGCGTCCGTAGCAACGGTAACCGGAAACAAAGTATCCCTACATCCGGTTTTGGTCACCATCTTGTGAAATAGGCCTATTTATCCGTTAAAAATCTGTTTTAATGACCAAGTAGTCTACACTTAACAAACAAGATACACCAGTCTATCTACCATGTTAGTTTTCAGAATAACCCAGCAAAAATAAAACCTGCACTTCAATTTTGTTTACAATCTACACATTGCAGATATTTTCCATGAATACGAGTGCGGAGAAAGAAGTACATGTATCCACAAACAATGTTGATTAAAAATGTGCACAATTTAGTACTGCAAATGAAAATAAATGTAGGCTATAAGGCCTAGGCTACTCGCTAAAACTGCCTATTTGGGGAGAGCTGGCTATATATGTATTGAGTAGCCTATTTTGTGGATTAATTGTATTGATACTCAATGAAAATCGGCAGAAGATTCTGCCACTGCTTAGTGATTCAAACGGATTTTTCTAAATCACATTTATCATTTAATCTCCCTAAATCAATGCGAAGAAGCTGTGTCCCTTTCCAATTGATTAGTCAGATGTTTGCATGCTTGTTAAGGACAAGTGAGGACAAGAGGATGACCGATTATTTTTGTGGGTAAAAAATATTCTCAGCATTAATGACACTCAATAAACTTGAAATATATATTATGTAAAAGCTTGCATCAATAGTATATTCTTTTTAAAACATGCGCACAATGCATTGAAGATACAACTGTTTTGAGCTGAGACATTCATTGTACCTTTTTTCACCCACCTCCCACCGGATCTCAGGGTCCACCCACCTCTCAAATCCCAATTTAACCTCTGGATCTATGCCAAAGGAAAGTAATTATTCATCCTTGGTTCTGCAGAAAATTTCACTCTTTTGCAGAACCACAATCTTACTCACTGTGTGTAATAATAGCTTCAAGAGCTTTTTTAGCATCCATGTGTCTCTTCAAATGCATCTTTGGAACCATTTCAAAATAAATTCAAAATGGAAAAAAACTCAAAAACTTTTACAAACAAAGTAGCATGACGTCTGGCACTGGCTTCTATTGCTTCCCTGACGAAAATTTGGGCACGTATTGTTGACATAGTTAAAGCACCATAGATTGCACCCAAATGGCTAAAGATACATGCCACTCAAAGTTCAGACCTTCTCCTCATTGATAAAAAAATAAAACTTAGTCAGATTCGGAAATTACGGAGATCTTCCACACCCCTCGTTGTCTAACAAGCAGAGGTCGTCCTGCAGTGTATAACCCCCTGCGCCTCACTGCAAGGCACTTCCGGTCTGCAAACCCTCAGACGGAGGCCCAAGGCAGCCGCACGCAGAGGCACTGTAAGGTCTGCCTGTCCTCATCCAGGAAGAGGAAAAAGAAGAGGGCCACAAAGTTTGTGTGTGCACCCTGTAGTACACCCCTGTGTGCTGTGCCATGCTTTGAGGAATACCACACTCTGAAGCACTACTAAGGCATCTACATGTAAAACGACCAAAGCAGTGTTGGCGGTGCTAATCCTACAATTTTCCAGATTATCATATGAAATTTTCAGGATACAGTTTTACAGATTTTCCTATATATTTTTTTTAAATACAATTTTTCAGTTTTTCCTATGTAGTAACTATACATTTTCATTTGGTTCCCAAAAATTAGTTGTTAGTGGCTATCACCAACAGGTCACAGAGAGTGCTGGTCAACAACACTTTCTCTGACCTCCTACATACTTCAACTGTTTCCCCGCAAGGCTGTGTCCTCTCACCCCTGCTCTTCATCCTTTACACTGATGACTGCAGGTCCACCCAGCTAAACTGTCACCTGGTCAAGTTCACTGACGACACAGTCCTCCTATCTTTGCTTTCAGGCCTCTCACAGCACCACAGCTCAGCTGTGAGTTTGGGGCATGGTGTGACAACTCCTGCATGCTACTTAATGTGAACAAGACCAAGGACATGGTAGTGACCTTCTCCAACAAGCAGAGGTAACTGGCTGCGGCAGTCATCACCACTATCCACGGGAAGCTCATAGAGATTGTTGAGGAGTACAAGTACCTGGGCACAATCTTTGATAACCTGTTGAAATTTGCCTCCAACACAGAGGAGATCCTCAGGAAATGCCAGCAGCGGCAGTATCTCTTGAGGAAGCTCAACTCCTTTGGGGTCAGCAAGGACATCCTCACAACGTTCTACTACTCCTTCATTGAGAGCGTCATGACATTCTCCTTCTCCTGCTGGTTCCACTCCATCAGCCTTCAGAACAGGAACCACCTGCAGAGCACAGTCAAAGACTGCTCCAAAATTATTGGACTCCATGTCAGAGCCCTCTCCACCCTATGTGAGCAGCAGATGCTAAGGTCAGCTGGCAGGATTCTACAGGACCCCTCACACGTCCTGTTCCCTGCGTTTGAGTGGCTCCCCTTAGGACGTCAGCTTCGCTGCCCAGGCTGCAGGACACAGAGACAATTATTTTATTATCTTTTTTTATTTTTTTTTATTTTAATTTTTCAGCACTAGTTTTTTTAAATTTGTTTTATAATATGTATTAGTTTAATTATTGTATATGCTTTGTTTAAATTCAGTAATTATATTAACAATCTAACAGTTTATATGATGACCAAATTATTGCAATCTATGGCAGGGAACACACAACATTCACTCAAACACATCTTTATGTGGTAATTTAGCCTACCTGTCTTTGGACAGTCTTTGGACTGTGGGAGTACACAGGCATGGTAAGAACATGCAAACTCCACACAGAAAAGCCCCAACCATGATTTGAACCAAGGACCTTCTTGCTGTGATGCGACAGTGCTACCCACTGCACCACCGTGCCCCGCCCTTTTTATTATTATTATTATTATTATTATGCACTAAAAGTGTCTGAACAACAAAAACTGTAAATCCTATTGCAACCAAATGGCAGGTAGGTTCCCATTCCCACCAACTACTTGGGTAAGAAAACTTACTCAGATTGGCCAGATTGCACTGATTTTTAAAATTTTATTTCCTAATTTTTGTCTATCACTTTTGAATTGCTTAGCCCAGTGGTTCTCAAACTCGGTCCTGGGGGACCCCTGTGTATGCTGGTTTTCATTCCAACCTCAACAGCAATCCCAGAATTTTAACAAGCTGTTAATGTTTATTAATTAGATGTTTTTTTTTTTTTTAGAGCTGGGGTTCCAGAAAGGGCCAGTGTGGGTGCACACACCTGATTCTACTAATCAATCACTAGAGTCATTGCTAAGCACCTTGATTAGTAGAATCAGGATCAGGTGTGTGCACCCACACTGGCCCTTTCTGGATAAGACTGGGGACCCCAGCTCTAAAACATTAAAAGCACCTAATTAAGAAAAATTAGCAGCTTGTTAAAATTCTGGGATTGCTGTTGAGGTTGGAATGAAAACCAGCATACACAGGGGTCACCCAGGACCAAGTGTGAGAACATTACAGAGTGTAAGAACAAATGTACTTACATGTCAAATCCGAACATTTTTTTCTGGGGACATTGAGCAAGAAAATGTTATGCTGCTGCAGCTGAAGCCGCAACTCCTTACCTCCTTACTGTCTACCCATCTAAAGTACAGTTGGGTTTCAGAACAAGATTCTGAAATGTATCACTTTATCCAGTAGCCCTGAGGGTTCCACTGCTAGGACCCTACAGTTTGAAGGTCATCTGCTAAATAGTGGTAAAACTGTTTTCCACTGATTCTGGTCATCAATTCTCTGAATTCCACACTACAAGGCAGGACATGGATGTGGGTAACAATGTTAAATTTATGATTGCAGCATGCTACTTCTCTGCATGAACCAGCATTTACACCATGTGTTTGCACATAATTCCCAACTTGTGGTACGCAAAGGGAAATGAGGCAATAACTTTTCCCACCTGATGGGATTCCTATTCCTATTTAACTGATTGAGAAAATTGACAATTTGTCCTGAAGCCCTCCTTGTGGACAGCAAATTCCCTGCTCCCGTTGAAATTAGTGTTGAATGTTCAGGGTCCCCGTGTTTATCACCACACCCACGCACCTCCCATAAGGCCTGCCCACCGTCATTCCATTGTGTGCCTGGCATCCATTTTCTCCATTCAGGGGCCTTTGCTTCTCCTGCTGCAGTCCTAAAAAGGCCTACACTATCCACTCTCCACTACTCACGTTTGTAATAATAATAATAATAATAATAATAAGCTTTATTTATATAGCACCTTTCAGACATAAAATGTAGCTCAAAGTGCTTTTGTAATTCTTAAAGGGGAGGGGTGGGGTTTCATCCAGGCCCAGTGAGAACAGTGAATGCAGACAGGCTTACAAAAAAGACAAGGCACTAATACACCAAAAAGGACAGTTAGGTCTCAACTAATTTGCATCTGTTCTGACTGCTGGTTTGAGAGCTATATGCTCAAAACAATACAAATGTCCCCAGAGTAGATGTCTTGCTGGCTGTCATACTATCCTCATCCATCCATGTCAGAGCTGCAACCACTTCAATCCTGGTCTCAGGTGCATCCAGGTGCACCTGTTAGCCAAGTGAGGCACTTATGTATGATAAGAATGAGCAGGGGCTCCTGAAACACACAGACATATGGAACATGAATGAATAAACATTCCTTGTCTGTTGTGAAATTGAGTGTACATTACATGTTCCGACTCCCACTCCTCAACTGCAGGGACCGCAGTAGCAGCAGATCTTGTTGATGTCATACATCCTCCTAGTAAGAACTTTGTTGAATATCCCAGCTGCATTGCCTTCCCAATTGCTGTGCATGTATGGCAGGTCTGAGCTACTTTCTCATAACTATTGTAAATAGGTAGGAATATACAATCATGCATGCAATCCCATCCTTGGGCAGTACACAAACAGCTCAATACAACCTGTCAGTGTCAGTAGGGGACAGCAGCCTCTACACAAAAAACACAAAATAAGTCCCCTCCTTTCCTGACTGTTCTGGTCATCATACTATATATATATATATATATATATATATATATATATAATATATATTTCATGGTTTTGGCTGATACCACCATTTCTTTTCTTCAGTTATTACGGCTATTGGTTTTTCCCTGCGCCTTTTCTTCAGTTATTACAGCCATTTAGTTTTCTTCTTTTCCTTTATTGAATTATACACGCGTAAATCCCCTTTAACTATTTGCACCTGTTGGCTCTCTATTTAAACCCTTAGCAAGCCGATAAGCTTTGCTTCAGTGTCACTTACATTTCACTAAAGCTGGTATTATGTCAAGTGTGATAAGGTAAAAGCTTGAGAGTTTGTGGTGGTGGTGGTGGTGGTGGTGGTGGTGGTGGTGGTGGTGGTGGATTGTTGTGGCCACAAAGTTAGCACAACAATCTTTAGCTTTATGGGTTGTTGGCAACAAGTTAGTGCCACAACCTAAAACTCGGAATACTTCATTGGCGTTTTTCAGCCTCGGTTTGAAGTCTTCTTGAAGTTACCCCGTTTTCTGTACAGGCAGTTTTATTTTCAGTAGGTTCGTACTCCTTAAAGGAGTAACATGGTGGTTTTCACACTTTCTCGGTTTTATGTGCTATTTGCACAAGATGCATTGAAGAAACACGATGAGTAAAGTATTAAATATGTCCGTCCTTTATTTTTGGAGAAATATGCGTTTTTAATTGATCGTCCTATTTTCAGCTGGTTGAGAATGTTATCAACTTAGTGCGTCACAAGTACAGTAACCACTCCCCTTTCCATGCCCCGTAAAGAAATCTGACAGTGACAGTCTCTGGACTGGACACACCGTCCTGCTACAAGTGTGCTGTGAATTTCAGGTAGCAAACAACAAGGCTGAATCCTTCTGATGCAATTTACATCTAAACTATATGCTCAGATCGCCTAGTTTCACTCACTGTGGCCAAGTGGAATCGATAACATTTCAGAAAATATAACCTTAAAAGGTTTAATTCAATATTCTACTGGGACTTGTTCCGTTTATTGAGGGTGAAAGAAAATGTCGGTGCCACTGACTATAATCGAATGTTTTTCATAATTACTGTTCGATTGAGCAAGTATCATTCAAAGTACATTTTTATGGGTTAGTGCTGTCCGATTGTGCTAGCTACTTCACATTAACCTTGTACGGCAATCAGTAAAGGCTAACAGCACAGCACCACTTAATTATTGTCACTTGTATCACCACTGTAATTAACTTAAAAAAAAAAAAAGGTGACAAACAACCTTTTCTGTGAGAAATGTATTGTCAAGCTCACGCGTATACACTGCTGGCGACATTCTAAAGCTCCGTTTTGCCCTCCCTACCTACAGTCAGTCAGATTGCTGTGATACCTCATTCTAAATGGATAACTCGTGACCCATAGTTTGTGCCGCTGGCTTACAGGCAAGACAATGCAAATATTTGACTAACGTTAGGTTCACTTATTACAGTGCCTTTTAAGGACTATTAGACTATCTCTGGTTGGTTATATTCATTTATAGCTAGCTAGCTAACGTTAGCTAGCTATGTAGTTTGCTTTCATAATGTAATGTTATTGATAATGTTAGCTAGCTAGTTTGCTTTCATAAGGACGTTATAGTTGTGGTTTTATCTTAACTTGGCTGGCTGGCTAGCTAGCTAGCAAAAATTATTATTGGATATAAGTCAACGTCCTTAGCTGTCGATACTTGATATACTAAGTTAGCTAGCTTGTGAAAATTCAGTCTCCCAAAATGAGCGCGTATCATGGAGGTATCTATGGTAACTGGGCACGGTCTGTCAATCATAGTTAACTGACAGTTCTCATTACCACGCCCAGACAGTTCGGGTGAACTTTTATAATGGGAAATTTAGGCTTAGAAAAATACGTTTTAAAATACATTTAAATGACTGAATAATAAATAAAAAAATTATGCACATTTGTTTTGTTGTTGCCTAAAGACAACTGGCAAGTGTCACATTCAACCACCATGTTACTCCTTTAAGCTTTTGTTTATTACCCAGTACGCGGGTTGTGTAGAGCTTTTCTTTGGGATACTCTCCCTTAGAATAACCACTAATTCTCAAACGAGACAAAAGGACAGGGGGAAAAAGAACAAAAAAGAAAAACAATACTCCTACCTCTGGTGAATAGCTTAAAGAACCCCTGTTCGGTCGTGGTTGGTCTCCCAAAACCCCCACTCCCTCACAGTATATGCATCATCCACAGTCTTCCTCTCAGGCAGAGAATTTAATTTAAAGAGGCTGACCAATCACAAGGAAATAAAACAAAAATAAATGAAAAGTGCCAAAACTAAGGCAGTTTCACTGAAAAAGGACAAACCTGTTAATTAAACACAGCTGCAGCAAATCTCTTCCATTCATGGTCCTGGCAGTCATTCACAGATCTTTCTGTGAAACTAAGAGATACATTTTCTCCACCATTCCACCTATGCTGCTGTCAGCCTCCAGTAGCTGCAGAAAATTAAATAAAAATTTAGGATAACACACAGAAATTAACAGAAAAAAACTTTGCTGTAGAAAATACAATCCCCCAAAAGTATAAACGCACCCAGCTCAGAAACGTTGTCAATATCAGACTTCATCTCGTTCTCACATCTGCTGCAGTAGCTCATCGTCCTTCTTTATTCACGCCCTCATTCCAGGTGAGTGGCCATTCTGGCTTACCTCTTCCACTCAGTTGGACAATATCACGTTCCTGTTAATCCACACTGTCAGTTCTCAGGTGTGAAAGCCTTCACTCAGCATACACTATAAAAGAGTTTACAGGTCTTCCAGAAACTCAACTCACTCGAAACAGTAAGGCAGGGGTGGTGGAGGACACAGGTGCAATATATTTCCCTTAATTAAATGGCTGAGACGGATGTTATTTCTCACGTTCCCACGTTGCAACTGGCGGGTTTCTTCCACTTACCACTCCTAACTCTGGTGCATACATATGTTGGTTCAAATATTGGGAAATTATTTGATATATGATGAAATTATAATTTAACACTTAGACACATGAGACTCATCAAGCGAGGATTTTGCACGCCAAGCCAAAAAGCCATACAATGTTGGATTAAACATGGTTTGTAGATGCAAATAAAAACTGTTTTTTCACAGAATTGCCTTAGCTGCCTTTTAAAAATTCATGCCATAGTTTGTGCCCTTTAAAATATACCCTTAATAATACAAATTACAAATGGGAGATAAAAACAATCAGATGATATTTTTTCACACAAAACACCTGTTTCTGTCAGAAAAAGCATGTGGCACCATGACATGTAAGAACCTCCTCAGCAGCTGAATCCCAGGGGAAAATGCTTGAGATGTCGGTGACCTTAGCAAGGAATATCTAAATCAGTGCAAACTCTTGCCCTTAAACAGTCAGAGCATGGCTGGTTTCCGTTGTCATTTTAACCCCTTCATGCAGATGCCAAATCTGGGCAACTATCACTCATTTTGGGGGTGTTCTAAGGCTTTATAACTCGAGATGTGAGTATGTGAGAGACTTGAAAAATGGCTTAAATGAAGCAAGACACTTATACCATTTGCAATACTAGCTATAATTAGATTAGATTCATAATTTAGGTAGAAATAAAGTGACACAAATGCAATTATCTTGGCAAAAATGAAATTGTTCTCCTTCAGTTGAAATACTGAGATATCATGTATATAGTAGGTAACAGTATACATGTCCTGGATAAAAATTCCTTGACCATACAAAAATCGGAGAGTGATATGCAGAACTATCAAAAATTTATGAAGCAAAAGATAAGTAGTGCACGTGGTAAGTAGTAGGTAAGTGGTGTCCCTTCATATCTCCATATCTATCAAAAACGTCTAAATTGAGCATGGCTGTAAATAATAAGATTTCTATATAATTACAGATCAACTGTTTCATCTCATGAAACTCACTTCTGAATCATTTTCAAATGGGAATTACTATCCTTTCATCAGTATAGTAGTCTGAGAAATATGAGGGTCCAAACACCTATCAAAAACATATCCAAAAACTGAAAACAATGCTTTTTTTCTCCATTATAAAACATAGAAATTAGCCCCCTATGATGGTCTAAGATGAAACATTGATATCACATTGAAAAATAATGCAAAATAATTGTGAACTAATGCAGTACACATACCTAAATACGGAATCATTCACTCTTGTATGTCTTTCTGTAATCTGAAGTAGATAATATTTTGTTGCATGGAGATGGGACAAGATTTTACAAATGTCAATATCTATGACCACTCCAAGAGAAATTTTATATTCACGTAGCACATACATTTGCACATAGTATTTCCTATGCCCAACGTTACAAGTATAGCCCATGGACATACTAATACCTCACGTTATGTACAATAAGATTACAATAAAATAATATTCCACCATCAGAAAAATGTTGGCGATGTTCTAGCATCAACCGTAATTCGGGCCATAAAACATAAGACATGGCTGAGCCACCTATGAATGCTTACACTACAATATGTGAAATGACCGCATTACAGAATAGCGCAAACCACTTGAAAGACACTCATTGGTACAAATTTTAACAAAGTAGGTCACACTCCAGCATCTTCACAAGATCCTTTGCTGTTGTTCTGGGATTGATTGGCACTTTTCACACCAAAGCACGTTCATCTCTAGGAGACAGAACGCATCTCCTTCCTGAGCGGTATGACGGCTGCGTGGTCCCATGGTGTTTATACTTGCGTACTATTGTTTGTACAGACAAACATGGTACCTTCAGGCATTTGGAAATTGCTCCCAAGGATGAACCAGACTTGTGGAGGTCCACAATTTTCTTCCTGAGGTCTTAGCTGATTTCCTTTGATTTTCCCATGATGTCAATCAAACAGGCACTGAGTTTGAAGGTAGGCCATAAAATACATATACAGGTACACCTCCAGTTGACTCAAATAATGTCAATTAGCCTATCAGAAGTTTCTAAAGCCATGACATCATTTTCTGTAATTTTCCAAGCTGTTTAAAGGCACAGTCAACTTAGTGTATGTAAACTTCTGATCCACTGGAATTGTGATATAGTGAATTAAAAGTGAAATAATCTGTCTGTAAACAATTGTTGGAAAAATTACTTGTGTCATGCACAAAGTAGATGTCCTAACTGACTTGCCAACACTATAGATAGATAGATACTGTATTGTCCACGTTTGTGGAAATTTGCCTTTGGCTTCACCATAGTTACAATAAAAACAAGCTTGTTTTGCTAGTTTGCTAACATGAAATCTGTGGAGTGGTTAAAAATGAGTTATAATGACTTCAAGCTAAGTGTATGTAAACTTCAGACTTCAAATGTATGTAAAACCAATGGAAAGATTGTATATTTATTCCATATCTAGTTGCGGATATTGATAGAATGGCATTGTATAATTCCACAAAAATTCCTTTAGTTTATTTCACGATTCAGTGAGCAGCATGAAGGGATTAAAATCAGCAATCAGTTTAAAAAGCAAGTGAGATGAGATGACTCAAATGTGGTTGATTTACTAGACAAATGAAGTGTTGAGAAACAATGGAAACTTGTGCATCCGGTGGCTCTCCACAGGCAAAAGTAAATGCCTCAGATCAAAACACTATATGGGCCATTCTCATTGGGCTATAGAGGATATGGACATGACGTCGCAGTAAGTGGAAGTCCCTGCGGTTACACCCACTGAGTGGCAGAAACACTACTGAGTGGCAGCGTTAATGTTCATCTTGAATGCCGCGAAAACACAAAAAGCACATCTAAAATGGGAAAGAACTGTTGTGCGATTGACTGTACAAATCGATTAAAAAAGAAATCGGAGCTATCTTTTTACAGACTGCCAAAATCAAAAGAAAAGAGTCCAGGCATCGAAACGTGGATTTGCGGCTGTCATTTTGTGTCAGGTATGTTGGATTTTTTGGTAAAATCATACTTTAAAGTAATAATCTCGAAGATTTTCATTAAAATGAATGTCTGTTAAGTCACTATCTATCGCCAAATTAGGTAAAACAATGGTGATTAAGCGTATTATTATATTCATTTATATTATTATTTTTATTATTATTATTATAATTTATGATTAAAGAACTGGGTGTCTGTGGTGACATTCCCGGGAAAAAAGCACAAGCGGCGCATAGTTAGTGACGTGTTTTCCATCACCCATCAGTGGTTGGTCCGCCAGAGAGGGTAGGCGGAGCTAACGCAACAGGCTCGCTCTTCAACTCACTTGTGTGTGAGCGACGTACTGTCTGCCAGCATTACAATAACAGAGAAGGGGGGGGCGGGTTATGGAACCCTAAAAAGTTTTTGTGTAACATGAGAGGTCATATTATTTGTTTATGTAGATTTCGTATTACATTTGACGACAATGTAACTAAATTACATAGCTATTTGCACAGCTAACGCTAGCTACCGGACCAAGTCAATAAAGGCAACATTAGTTGAGACAACGTTGCGCACAGTATCCATCTCTCATATCAGGTAACGTTGCGTTAGCTAGCTAGCTAATGTAAATAACAGAATCTAATGTCAGCTAAAAATGATAAAAAACGTTAGCTAACGCTACCGACCGGTACCGACCTCGCAAACCGTCTCTCAAATGCAATGCTACCTTGTTGCAACGTTGCAGTGTAGCTAACTAAAGGCCAGTTCAGATCAATGATTCGCAATGAGACTGGATGCAACTTGCAAAATTCCAAGACGTCTGATTGTAAACGTTCTAAAACTGCACTTGGCGATTTGACAAGGTGGGTCTTTTGAGACCCCAGGCAACGGCTTCAGATGCTCTGCAACTAACCAGTTCACACGGCTGCAATTTTCTCTGCAACATTCTAAAACTGTTTCCTGTCGTTGCGAATCATTGATCTGAACTGGCCATAACGTTACCGTTATTTACATTGTCATCAAGTTCATAATGATCGGAATAAAGCTGGGGTATAGGTGGAGCAGAGCCGGGTCTGATTTCTGTGTAAAGATGTCAAGCTGGAGAAAACTAAATAAAAGAATACGGCAGTATGGATTACCGTTGTTATTATTTTATTACGCTTCCTCATATGTTCCTTCAGCCTTGATGCCCTTTTTTGATGAAATCTCCTTTGTTTGTGTTTTATTCTTCTTGTTCTGATTGCTAATTTAACACCCAGCTCAGCTTTATCCTCGAACAGTTTAGCTAGCAAAACCAGAAACACCAAGGGTAACATTTTGTAAGGTGGTTGTTTCAAAAATATCACGCAACAATCATTCACGAAAAAGACTGTTTATTGTGCACGAAATGCATAATTGCACGAACCACAGCGAATCCCACAAATTATTCTCTGCAGTGTAAAGACATTCATACCGGGCAAAAGGTGGATAAAGAACGTTTGTGGAAATTGATCATCACTAATTCTACCCCAGGTCTGCTACAGCATTTTAACCCGGCTCAGCAGTGTAAAGACAGCTTAAGTTAGCATAATGTTAGACAATGAATGAGTATGTACATATCGTTACTTTTATACCAGCCATTTTTTATTCAGTAAATAGTAAGTGTTATAGTTGGCGTGAGCGCCAATTGACTGACGTCACACGAGCGACACTGGTTGGATCCGGGTGGATCTATGGGAAGTGAGGTCCAAAAACACACCTGCAATTACTGCTTCTCGCCATTGGTACCGCCAAAGAGAACGAAACGGAAATCTTCGAGATTGTAACTTTAAGTTATGTACTGTATTGACTACTCATAAATTAAATATTTAGCATCTTTCATTTATATTCTGTGTAACTGTAAAGTTTTTGTCAGCATTTATTTAAAAAATGTTCATAATGATGAGCCTTGTGTTCTACAAACAAAGGGAGGATGGTTAGATAGTGTTAGCTAGCCAAGTATATAAATTAAGGTATGATTTTACCCAAAAATCCAACATACCTGACATAAAACAACAACCGCAAATCCACGTTTCGGTGCCCGGATTCCAGTTGTTTCTGCGAATTGCAGCGATCCATTTGCTTCTCTTTTCTTTAGCTTTCAGCAGTCTGTAAAAAGATAGCTCCGATTTCTTGTTGACTGTCCATGGACCACTGATTCTTTGGTAAGTTGTAAGGATCACTGTCGAGTCCAACTGCCTTTAAGCAGATAATCATTTGTTTTACTCCCGGTTTTGCAGTTTCCTCTACTAAAGGCAGCCACGCCGCAGCATGTTTTGCCGACATGTTTCAGTCCGACTGAGTGGGCGTATTCCAGTGGGAAAGTGACGTCAATGCATACCCTCTATTTCGCAGCTCACTCTACAATCGCCTTTTGTTATAATATCTGTCCTCTATACTGGTAGTGTATGGTAATGCAATACCACAGATGTTACACTCTCAAGAAAGTCCTATGTTCCTTTGGTATTCTCTGCTTCTTAGCTACAGCAGTTTCCAGTTCTTAATAGGAGTTTCTGGTCTATATTACAATTCAGAATGGCCACTGCTGCAGCATTCTATGTAACTCACACCTCATAATGAATTGTACCTGTAATGTTGAGAGGGTAAGTAATACACTACTACTCTTTTCTGAATCAGACTGTAGAGTGTGACTAATTCATTGGCCCTACAATCAAAAGCACCACCAGGGACAATTACTATAAGGACCCCGTGGAATCATCCTAACCCACCCCCCCCCCCCCCCCCCCCCCCCCCCCTTGTGTAAATCAAGGTAGACCTTATGGGCTCTCCAAGCTCTGACTCAACTTCCTTTATCATTACTCTACCTGCTTTCCCTTTTTACCTTTATATTTCTGATATAAGATTCCCTTCTGTATATCACTGTAACAGAAACAACCCTTATTTTTATTTTCCATTTAACCGTTCATAACTGTTGTGTGGCACCCATAATTTACTATGTTGGGTGAAATTAGTGTCTATAACAGGAACAGTTAATTACACTTTTTGATTACAAAACAAATGAAATGGTTTGCGTTAACTGTTCTCACTATTTAAAAAGATTGTTTTCATGAATGAAAGCCTTTCCTGGATATATAAAAAAATCAGTGCTTGAAAAAAAAAGAATTTGACATTATTACATGACCTTCTGTGCAGCTCATCACAACTCACTTGCCACACATGAACATACACAGTTACAAATAGAGGAAAATCACATTTAAACAACAGCACTGGATTTTTAACACCATTACATGGTCATTCGGGATGAAATGGGGAAACAGATGGCATGTGCTTTCGGAAGTCCTAAAAACGGTCTCCTTGAGTTGGATGTGATCTGATAGACAAGGGGGAAGAGTGTCAATGATTTAATGAACTGTCCTCTTTCCCCCCTCTTGAGAGAGGCACTTTAATTTAAGCCATGCACTGAGCTGTGTTTCCCTGACAGTCATAAGAAATGCAATCAGTGGTACAAATTGCCCTGGGTACACTAAATGAATAAATAAAGTGGAGTCTAGTGTGAGGCTTGGGCCCTTCAGACCCAGTCTGAATGCATGCAGTATTTATGAAGCTGTGAAAATATGTCCTGTAACCTGATTAAGAAGTGTTTTGGTTTGGGCATGTATGCCTGTCACAGGTACTGGCTCCACTCATGATGCAACTGTTGATAGCAGCAGCAGAATAAATTCTGAAGTGTACAGAAGCATCTTTTCTGCTCAAATTCAAGCAAATGCCTCCAAACTCATTGGATGGTGCTTCATCCTACAGCAAAACTATGATTCCATTTTCAAAGACAGAAACTGGAAAATTCCTGACTAACCAAGTCATTCACATAATATGAATCCAACTGAACATGCGTTTCATATGCTGAAGAGAAAACATAAGGCAACTAGCCCCGGAAACAAGCAGGAGCTGAAGATGGCTGCAGTAACAGGCCTGGCAGAGCATCGCCAAAGAAAAGACTCATGGTGCACATGGTGATGTCTATGGGTAACAGACTTCAAGCAGTCATTGTATGCAAAGGAAGCTTTGAATAGAAGCTTTAATTGAAGCTGAGAATCTGCACTGTAGCCACATGTGAATTGTTTGATTACAAATCTGAAGTGGTGGAGCCAAATTATGAAAAAAAAGGTCTTTGTTCCAAACGTTATGGAGTTTACTGCATATCCATACATCAATCTTGACCTTTTTATAAATAAATAAATATATGATTTGTCAGATTTATTTTTAAGTCAGGTACAGCCACAAAGAATTGTTGCTGTATACATTCTTTTTTGAGTTGTATTTAACCTGAAGTGCTGCCTCTGTCTTCACTGTTCAGCATGGCCCTTCATGAATGACTGATGAGCAATAAAATTTCAATCTAAATAGTACATAAATCAATAGCTGAATCACTGTGCACCTCAGATTTTAATACAGGGTCAATGCAATATGTTCTTCATCAATATCCTAATATCATCCATTAGATGCTTAGAAACTGAGATACTAAAGGAACCCAGGGCTACATCGCTTACTGGGATGATGACACATTTTCTGGCATAAGACAGCTCATGGCATTACATTGTTTTACATAAAGCAGACACAATGAACGGTCATTTTTGGCCTTCTTTGTCTCCACTTTGCTTCTGTAGCTAGTGGAGCCTGAAAAATTTCCATCAGCTGCTGACAGCATGATCGATTCAATGTCAATCAAGCAGGCAAGCAAACCTTCCAGAAATGCACTTGCTTAGGTACAGAGCATATTTTGGGTTTCCACGGTTACCACAGAAATGCAAATGGTAAACTGGGCTGTATGGGGTACAACAAAACATTATACAGGATAGTATGAATGTTGTTAATCTTTTGGTAAAGGACTGGATTAACACTGAGGACTTCATATTTTGAAACAGAAAAACTATAATTGAAACATAATGTTACAGAGAGACCCAGGGGCATAGAAGGCATGTACAAACTGCATTTTTGTGGCCAGTCATAGAGTGTTTAGGTAAATTTGGGTGAATTTCACTTTCTGAAATTGAATTGACCCCCAACCCTGATATCAGGGACTGGGAGATTTCCCAATAAGCCATTTTTATTTTGTTGTAGCAACTACTCAGGCTACAACTGTAATTAGTAATAATCATAACGTTATTTGTTATAACTAATTGCAGGTACTCCTCCACTCACATTGTAGTAGGTTCTGTGCAGTAAAAACAGTTAGCTTCAATCAGGCGGAATAAATAAACAAATTTGGTGTGGCAGAAAAAGGCTGAAACTGGGACACACACATTTTGCTATCTAGGTAGTAATTATTCATAAGCACAAACATTAATTAGCCAAATCCTTTGCAATACCCAGCAAATGCATCACGCTTATTCTGTTATCATGTGCCATACTACACACTACAGTCCTGCAGGGGATGATATTTTGTCACCACCGCCACTGTATTAATTCAGGGACTGAACCATTATTTGTCCTCAAAAAAGACACCATTCCCACAACATGCCCTACCCAAGCCTCTAAATGCTTTACATTTAAGCCTTGGCATAAAAAAAGCCTGCAAACCCATAGAATGAACCCCACTAGCATTTCACATTTTCCTATTTCATTTCACCTATTATTCAGTAAAAACAAAACTAATTTAAAAATAAATAAATAAATAAATAAAAATAAACCTTTCTGTCATTGTGCTACGCATGGGAGTCTCGTGACAGGGTCAGGTCAAGGATGCTTTAACTGTGCAATGTCAAAGGGTAAATATTAAAATATGTGATGCTAAACCAATAAAACGTCAAATATTTACCAGGACATTCAATTTTACAATACATTAGATACATTTTAAAAAAACAGTTTAAAGGTTTTAACAATATGTTGTATGTTGCTGTATGCTTGTGGAAATTTATTTGATACCTGATAACCTGTGCAATGACTGGTATTTTACTGTGCCTATGATGGACTGTATCTTTTAAAATCTGAAATGAGTATCATTTATGATGACATTTAAAATTTATGGATGACCCAGGAATTATTTCAGTACAATTTCTGTTCAAACCTGTCCCTTTGAACAATTTTTGATTGTTACACATATGGAAATGGATTTGTATTTTAAAACAGCAATAATAAGTAATTAAAGCCGCAAGCGGTATTGGGAGGGGTCCAAGCATTGGCACTATTGCGCCCCCTATGGAGCAATTTTAAAATGGGTTTGTCCTCATGATCATATACCTTCACCCAAAATATCTACTGAATATCATGATGATTGTATAAAATATTGATGACTTATGGCCAATTTTGTGCTAAGAGACGCTGTCGGATTACTTAGTTACGTCGCCATGGATGTGTCCTGGCCGCTTGCCGTAAAGGCCTTTACTATGTCGTAACACTTAGATTGCCTGGCATGCATGTACAGCTGCAGCGCTTCCGCACCACAACTAAAAAAGGCGTGAGACTAGTGTTGTCACAATACCAAAATTTTGACTTTGACACCGATACCAGGTTTAGTATCACAATACTCGATACTGAAATGATACTTGAAACTTAAATTATACTTGATACTCGGTACCTAACGAAACTGAAATTACCTTAAGAGAACAGAAATGTAATGTCCACAAGGGTTGACCTCATTTTCAAATTTCGAGGTTTATTAACAACCTTTAAGTTGAAGCCTGTTCAACATATTAATAAGCATAGGCCTAGTGTTACAACACTAAACAATAAAAATATATATTCAATATATTTCAAAAATTGTAAACTAAATAATCTTTAAACAGGTCTTTCACTTTTAAATAGATCTAAAAACTGCATATTTTAATAACAATACAGCATCTTCCTACAATAAAATATTTCCAAATTAGAACACCTATTGCTACTGAAGTGAATTGAGTCGAAGCTTACGCTGTATCAACGAGAGTAATGCACAAGCGCACACGTCACCTCACTTGGCAACCTTAGTTGCTACTGCCATCTAGTGAAGATTCTGACAAATTACACTTTTCATCCTCTCAATCAGTAATACAGGAGACACATTTCCCTGGCCTCTACATTTGACCTAAAAGTACCGAACGTCGGGAAATTCTAATACCGAACCGTTGTTTTTTAAGTACCAAAAAGGTGCTGAAGTTTTGGTATACCGTGCAACACTACATCAGACACATATTCCAATCCATTGCTCAGCTTAGCAGAGAATGCACATTTCAGAGCGCCTCAGAGACAGATAGAATAATAATACACATTTCAAATAATAAATATGACATTGAAAAAAACTAAACAAAAAACGAAATATCAATTCGCCATCCCTGCTACCTGCGAGCTGCGCGCAGAGTAGCCTACCTCATTATTTATTTCGACATTGGCAGACTACAGCATAAATCGTGTCTTTTGTTTATATTCAATATTAGTAATTGCAGCGAGAAACTGCAGCTGTAGACACAAGAAAGTTTGTTATATTATGGTACCAACGGAACAAACCGAAATATTTTGAGCAATAATACTTACATAGCAATGATGAAATTTTATGTGTTCAGTAGATGGCCTCTACATTTGACCTAAAAGTACCGAACGTCGGGAAATTCTAATACCGAACCGTTTTTTTTTAAGTACCAAAAAGGTGCTGAAGTTTTGGTATACCGTGCAACACTACATCAGACACATATTCCAATCCATTGCTCAGCTTAGCAGAGAATGCACATTTCAGAGCGCCTCAGAGACAGATAGAATAATAATACACATTTCAAATAATAAATATGACATTGAAAAAAACTAAACAAAAAACGAAATATCAATTCGCCATCCCTGCTACCTGCGAGCTGCGCGCAGAGTAGCCTACCTCATTATTTATTTCGACATTGGCAGACTACAGCATAAATCGCGTCTTTTGTTTATATTCAATATTAGTAAATGCAGCGAGAAACTGCAGCTGTAGACACAAGAAAGTTTGTTATATTATGGTACCAACGGAATAAACCGAAATATTTTGAGCAATAATACTTACATAGCAATGATGAAATTTAATGTGTTCAGTAGATAGAGACAGAGACAGTAAATCAATGATAGTCCTATCCGCTTCTGTTTTGCTCCAGAAAACAATGTCAGATAGACCTATCAGCGAACATATGGCTTAGCTATGCCCAGAAGTCCTCAATAATAATAGTATTTTCCAAGAAATTATGAAAAATCGTTGACAACGTTTCGTTAGGTGCAGCATCTTTTACTGCTACCCCAGAGTGAATGCGTAAGTGAATGCGATGATAAGAATTTTTTCGGTTACGATGACCGATAAAACGCGATTCCAAATGCAAAATCAGACATGTTATACATAGTTAGAAAGCTTATACTCTCACCTACTGAATACATGAATTGTATATGTATATATGAAGTGTATATGTACTGAATACATACATACCAATACAAATTGGACATATAGACGCCTATTCAATCAATCTTGACTGTGAGAAAGCCATCCACACGTATGTTTGGCCTGTCCATGTACTGCATGCTTATACACACAGGGCCTAGTGACTTGAAAGAATTGAAGATATATTGGGTTGCATTGCTTTGGAATACTTCTTATTTAATTCGGTGAGGCAAGATAGCCTATATTGTTTGTAGTACCGTAACTTGCCGTCATTTTGATATCAATACTTTTAATGGCAGGCCTGGATTTTGGCAGTCTGAATGAATGAGTTAGAGACGGTGTATGTCTTGTATGTGTGAGTAACTTGGCATTTTTGTACGTTGAAAACGTGTTTTTTATGAGACAGTTGTATACAGTGCAGCCCATAGGCATTTGGACAGTGACACAATTTTATTGTTATTTATTATTTTTGTTGGCCCTCCACTCCAGCTCGTTGGATTTGACATAAAGCAATGAATAGGAATATGCAGAATGTCAGCTTCAATTTAATTGACATCGATATCGGGTGATCCGTGGCGTAATTACAGACCTTTTTATATATAGTCACATTTTAGAGGACCAAAAGTAATTGGACAAATCAACGTAAACTTAAATAAAGCCATCATATTTAGTTACTTGGTTGCAAATCCTTTGCATGACTTCCTGAAGTCTGCAACCCATAGAAATCAACCGATGCTGGATATCTTTGACAAATGAACATATTTCTGCACACTTCAGAATTCACCCTGCTGCTGCTGTCAGAGACATCACACGACATCACCCATAGATATAACCAGATGCTGGGTATCTTCTCTAGGGACGCTCTGCCAGGCCTGTTCTGCAGACATCTTCAATTCATGCTTGTTTCAGGGTTTTTCCCCTTTAGACTTGTCTTTAGCAAGTAAAACATATGTCCTGAATAACTCCTTGGTCGCTTTAGCCGAGTATTTGGTGTCATTGTCCTGCTGCAAGGTGAAGTGGTGGCCAGCAATTTTTAAGTATTTGGTTGGATCTGAGTAGATAAGACGTTTCTGTATACTTCAGAATTCATCCTGCTCCTGGTGTCAGCAGGCACACCATCAATAAAGTGAGCCAGTTACAGTGGCAGTCATACGTGCTCAAATCATGATACTACCTCCATCTTTAAAAAATGAGGTGGTATGCTTTAGATAATGAGTAGTTCCTTTCTTTCTCAACTTTCCTCCTTCCATCACTTTGGTACAGGCTAATATTTGTCTCATCTGTCCATAAGACCAGAACTCTACAGTTTTTATGTACTTTTTTGGCTATCTCTAAACTGGCCATTCAGTTCTTGAGAATTTCCAGCGGTTTGCATCTTGCAGTGAACCCGCTGAGGCTATAGTGATCTTCTATTTATAGTAGTCTTTTTTCAAAATGCATGGGATTTATTCTTACATCAGTTTCACCCTTCTACCTTCCATTGGAAATATATGGTACTGCATCTGGTGAAAATTATTTATGAATATACTAGAGCCCGACTAGCGGCCATTATTTGACTTTTTTGACAACATCAGGATCGGCAGTTATGCCGCCGATGTGTCCCGATTTTTAAATAAGTATAATAAACAAAAAAACAATGAATATGTATCTGTACTTGTCTGTTCGAACGTTGTAATTGCTATTTACTAGAATTATCCAGTAGAGGGAGCTATAATACAAGTGTGAACTGCAGCAGCTGACGTGCTACTTCTCTAATAAGACGTTTGTCACTCGTGCCTCATCCAATATTCTCCACTGCAAGACTTGTCTACATAGATTCGATTGCTGCGATAAAGGTATGTATATTTAGTGAAAGTTTTTAATTAAATGCGTTTATACGACCACTATGTTTATCAATCCTCATTGTCAAGCGAGCGAGCTAGCTAACATATTTGGTTCACTTTAGCAAGCTAGCTGGCTAGCAAGCCTTTATAAAGTGGAAGTGAGCACATAAGCAGCGTAGGATCTATATTTCCAGAGGACATCGCTGTATTCTCAAATAAATAACCAGCCAAAATAAAATGGTGATTGAATGCATCACACATTTGTTTTTTTTAATCCGAGATAATGATATTAGCTACTATATGATGCTGTGTCAATAGCCAACGCGTTATTGCAAGCGAGTGTGTCATCTAGTCACGCTTCATCATAGCAAGCTAACCAGACAGTAAAAACGCCGATAAAACACTTCTAACGTGGATCATTTTAAGCCATGTTATCTGGCTTTGTCGTGATAACATGAGAGAAAGATTGCTGTTGGAGAAGTGAATCAACCAGCAGTTAGCGCGGGTAACCTGCACGAAAGCGCATTGTAGTTTTTTTCACGTATTTCATCCAGTCAATTTAATTTCATCTAACGTTACACTTGATTCGCTCTTTAGCTCCGCTAGATAATGTCTTACTCTTTGAGATCATGTAGTAGAAATAAAATAAGAAAATATAATTCATTTAACTTACTGAGAATATATAATAAGAAATAATGAGGCTGTGTCAATACCTAATGCGTTATTGCAAGCGAGTGTGTGTTCTAGTCGCGCGTCAGAGCGCACTGTAGTTATTTTCTCCACCGAATTCTTATGGACAGGGAAGCTCACTAGATAGTCTTACTCTTTGAGATCATGTAGTAGGAATAAAATAAGAAAATATAATTAATGTACTGAGAATAGATACTAAGAAATAATAACAAACTAATAACAACAACAATAATAATAATATTCATAAAAATACATGTTTGAAACTGGAAAACTGATTTTTTTAAATTAATTTTTTATAGATGGCTGGAAAAGCAAGGTGTGGAGTTATTTTGATTTCACATACTTAAAGATGGTGTTAATATATATATTTAATTTAATATCATCTTTTACTTTTTTTTTATCTAAAAAGTTTATTTTTATTTTTATTTGTTTGCTTATAAGTTAAATGTTCTTGAATATAGAAACTTTAATAAAATATAGGTTTTTAAAATTAATTATAAAATGTTGGACTTTTTGACAAAATATCGGTCAAAACATCGGTAATCGGTGGGCTAGGACTCTCCAAAATCGGGATCGGCATCGGACCCAAAAATCTGGCATCGGTCGGGCTCTAGAATGTACCCCATGCATTTAGAAATATGGCAGGTGGTATTTATTTTTTTTAAATATGAAAAATTCTACAGGTCCTGGAGCACCTGTTAAGATAGATGTGATCATGAACACCAATACGTACCAAGATATTTAAATAACAAAACAATGCAACCCCCCCCCCCCCCCCCAATGAGCTTACAAGATTTTCATTTAAAAATCAAACTTTTGAATGCAATCCACTTAAGATTATCTGCTTATATAAGTACATATATCATATAATGAAATATTAAGTGTTTATAGACAAGTTTATACAGTTTAAAGCATTTTTAATCATGAAAAAACTGGTTTAAGCAGGTGTGTCCAAACTTTTGACTGGTACTGTATGTTTTGTAAAAAAACATAGACATAACACGGTTTTAAAAATAAACAAAAGAACTATGTCTGAACCACATGGCAGTCTGTTACTGTTGGTAAATACTTAACCAGGAAGGAGGAAAGGGACCAGTTACTCACAAAAACAACATTCGCTGCCTCACTAATGCTATTTGCTTGCTCCGACTCGTCTGAAAAGAGACACACCAGAAAACATCTATCAATCATCAACAACAGAATTGGAAACCAGTCCATGTTCTGCATGCCCTCTCACAAAAATGAGGAATGTGTGCATGTTGGTTTACTTCAACTCTAATCTTTACATGCTTCTGTTCTTTCCACCCTTGGAGTGACATGGTGAACACCCACTGTCTTCTAACGGTACTGTGACAGTAATATGTGCAGTACCATGGAGTTACTGAGTTTCCCTGTTGTTTCAGCGGGCCATCTGATCTCTTTGGGCCCTATTTTGGTAGTGACAGATGCACAGATGTACCTGGACAATAATGGAACTGTTAATTTGCTAAAAACATTTGGTGCTGTGCTAATTTGGTGTTAAATATTTCCCCTGGATTTTAATCATTATTTTATACCAATAATGAAATAATGACAGAGAAGTCATTTTATATGAAACAAAGTGAGGGTAGAACTTGAAAGCAGAAAGAAGAATCTGGAATCAAGAGAATACAAAAGAATGTATAGACGCTTTCATCGGACGCTCGCGCTTTGCCAAGGTTATGCGATTGGCCCTAAGTTAAACAAACACAGAGCGAAAGTTATTATTGGGTTTGTGTTTACTGGCTAATATGACACCGATTACAAACGGAGTGAAAGTTAAACTGATGAGCAGACTGATGTTGGCCTCAGGTTGTTGTGCTGTGGGGTGCAACCGGGAAAAAATGCCATTTCGAAAATTTGTAAAAATACATAATTTAACTTTGTAACCCCACTAGGGAATTGTGGAATGTGCATGTAACCAGAATAGTTTTGGATTATGCAAGGAATGTATGATGCTCAGCAAGGTGCAATGCTGTCAACACTATCTGTTTCTGTCACGTTTTTCTGGTAGTGTAAGGTTATCGCATTTGAGTTTGGCCAAGTAACGGTTCTTTTCTTCGACTGGTAACCTCAAATAATACTGGCTAGACATAGTTTTAACTAGCTAGCTAACGTAATTTGCTTATTTATTTTGCTTGTTATAAGAAATAGTCTAGAGGACTCTGTTATTGGTTGCGGAAGTCTGCCGGAAGTTAAGTTAGGGCCAGAACAACGCACATGCGCAGTAACGTTTGTTTATGTTGTTACAGTTGAAAGCATCTATACTAATGGTCAAAACATTTATTGTTAGCTAGGTTTTTAAAATTTTACTGGTAGATGGTCTCTTAAACATACACCAGAAGTAGCCAGGATAACACTGGTGGCTCTATTTCCTGGAATCAATGTACCACGGTGCGTGGGCACATTCAATGGCATGGTATGTGGGTTCACTGGGCATGGCTAGTGAATGTTGCCATTTTCAGGACAAGCAGCAAGGAGCACACTCAAATTTGTGGTGCACCTGGAAACAGGGCTGAGTTATGCTGAATATATTAGCAGTGCATGTGGAGAAGCTGTATTTATTAATAGCCAATCAAATTACTTCTTTTCATTCCCTTTAAGAGCCATGCACATTGAGCAGGATATACAACCAATTTTGGTAGTCTGTGGCTGCAATTAAAGATGAGGATAATGATGTACAGTACATATTAGATGTTGGAGATAATGTTAGTAGTGAATGTCTTCATTTTTCTATGTTCACTAGCTGCACATGCAGCAGGGAAAAGGGCATTTGTGATTATGATCTTGTGTATCTCACTGTTTAACACTTAACATGGGATTTGTATAGCCTACTAATAGGTGTTAGGCTTGTATTGATATATGATTGTTGTGCCCATGACAATACCAGGTGTGTCAATTAGCCTACATCCGCTCTTATTGCTAGACATCATGTGGCTTTTAACTTGAACCATTATTCCATGTGCATTCCAGAGGTGCCCAATTGTGTTCCGTGGTTTGGTGAATCAGCAGGTGCAATAACTTTCAGCACAACCTGCAAGGCTAACAAAACTTGCCTTTCTTGATAATTTAAATTACAAAATCTGGCATTACACATCTTCGCCATGCATATACTCCCAGTGTGAGTATAAAGAACAATAAATACATGTAGCCTCAATTTTGAATGTCAATAAAAATCTGCAGTTTCGCAATGCAAATAAAATAACTGTTTTGCTGACCTATTTACCAAATAAATTGAGAACTGGTTATATTTTATAGTATTGAATATTATGGCAATGTGATATAAAATTATTATATTCATAATAACGTTTAAGCTCTGCAAATGCACTTTTATGTTCATGTTTTAAACAGTACTGACAACTGACAATTATTGACGGGCACCACCACCACCCTTAGGACTTTGAATAAGGGGGGCCACCAGCATCAAAGTATCAGACAGAATATCAAAATTGCTCTTGTTACGAATGGAAATACCCTTCAGTGTTGCAATAACAAAGAGGGTGGAACGGTTCGTAACATTAAACCACCACAACCAATCTACACAATAACGCAACCAACGCGCAGATGTTTAAAGAGAGAAAATGATTATTTATTATATACAACTTAATGATTTCCTATAAACTAAAAGTGTCAACCTAGCTAAAATGTCCGTGACACAAAGGCTATTTAATTGAGCCTCACCGGGCAGCCAGTACAGCGGTCCAAGTCCTCCGTGAGGCCGGTCCTCTCCACCAGGTCCAATCGCAGGGATTACGTGATGTTAGCGTCCTCTGCTGGTCAAGTACTGTACTGCCGGATACAGCGCGACTAATCTAATCCTGGGCTACTATTAAAAACTGTTAAGGTTGGAATAGAACTCTCGGAGCAGAGCGAAGTCAAGCGTGGCTTCCAGTAGCAGACGAAAAGATGGCTCTCTTGTGATGACGGCGTCCAGCTGTTATATAGACCCGCATCTTCTTCTAACCGTTGCTCCGCAACGGTCGCCGGCGTCCTTAGCAACGGCCGCATCTGGTCCGGTCTCTGAGCGACGACACCACCATCCTCGTCACCGCGCATCCTCCTAGTCAGGTCACCCGGCAACAGGATAAATGTTTATCACCACCTGTATAGGGGAACACAAACAACCAGCAATACCCAGCCAAAAACACAGAAAAGTAACATCCCTTAATAATAATAATGTTCTAAATAATACACAGGGATGTAACACCCCCACCCTTAAGACAATAAATAATTCTCTATTTATTGTCACATTCGTGCATACGGGACAATGCGTCGGCAACAACGTTATCACGCCCTCGGATGTGCCGAATGTCTAAATCATAACACTGCAAAAATAAGCTCCACCGCACGAGGCGCTGGTTATTGTTATGCATGTGGTGAAGGAAGACAAGTGGGTTATGATCCGTCTGCACCACGACGGGGCGTAAAGAGGAGCCTACATAAACGTCAAAGTGCTGTAATGCAAGAACCAGAGCCAAAGCCTCCTTCTCTATCGTGGAGTATAACCGCTGATGTCGGTTAAACTTCCTCGAAAAGTAGCACACGGGATGATCAACACCGTGAGCGTCCTCCTGCATGAGAACGGCTCCAGCACCACAGTCACTTGCATCCACAGCAAGTTTAAAAGGGCGTATAAAATCGGGTGCGGAGAGAACAGGTATGCTGACCAACAAGGCTTTCACGTTCTCAAATGACCGTTGACATTTATCAGTCCACGTAAAATAAGTCTTAGGGCTGAGGAGGTCCGTTAACGGCGAAGCAACCGCAGAGAAGTTTTTGCAAAAACTGCGGTAGTAACCCACCATCCCCAAGAATCTCCGCAGCTCACGGCGGGTTTTGGGAGCCGGAAATGCCAACACAGACTCCACCTTTGAGTCAACTGGACCTACCTGTCCCCGACCCACAACTTTGCCCAAGTACGTGACAGTTGCTTGGCCAAACTCGCACTTTGCCAGATTCACGGTTAAATTAGCAGCAGACAAACGATCAAAGAGTTCTCCCATCTGATTAATGTGTTCGGCCCAAGTCGCACTGTAAATTACCAGGTCATCCAAATACACCCTGCAACCTGGCAGGTCGGACACAACGAGGTTAACCAACCTCTGAAAAGTAGCCGGAGCGTTTTGCATCCCGAAAGGCATCACCGTATATTGCAAGAAAGTGTCTGGTGTAACAAAAGCGGAAATCTCCTTCGCGCGTTTTGACAGGGGGACTTGCCAGTAACCCTTAAGCAAATCAAATTTGCTTACATAAGCAGCCGAACCCACCCGGTCTACACAGTCATCCATCCTAGGGAGAGGGTAACAGTCAGGTTTAGTGACTGTATTCACCTTCCTGTACTCGGTGCAAAAACGAAAAGTGCCGTCGGGTTTGTTAACGAGCAGACAGGGAGAACTCCAATCGCTCGAGCTGGGCTCAGCGATGCCATTCTTTAACATATAATCCACCTCTTTCTTTAACTGTGAACGTTTTTCTGGATTAACGCGATATGGGTGCTGTTTTATTGGAGAAAACCCACCCACGTCGATGTCATGCTCTAATAGGTGAGTACGGGTAGGCACATCAGAAAACAGGGTCAGGTGCGAACGAATGAGTCTCGCAATCTCGGCACTTTCATCACTAGACAAATGAGACAGCTGCACCTCAAGGCTGCGCAGAAATTCAGAATTCTGCAGCCTGCCTTCTGTCACACTCTTCGGGGGTATAAGCACATCCCCCCCCTCCTGTTCGGGAGGAGTAAAGGTAATGCCCGACAGGGCCACACCTTTTACCTCACCTTCCTCTCCAGGCTGACGATCCCAGTAGGGCTTGATCATGTTGACGTGACACAGACGACTCCTTTTCCTGCGGTCAGGAGTGGCTATCAGGTAATCACGATCACCCACCCGACGTTCAATCAGGTACGGGCCGCTGTAGCACGCCTGCAAAGCAGACCCCGGGATGGGCAGGAGCACCATAACTTTATCGCCAGGCGAAAAAGTTTGCATCTCTGCACCACGATCGAACCAGCATTTCATCCTCTTTTGCGAGGACTCTAGATTCTCCCTCGCTAACTCGCCTGCTCGATGCAATTTTAAATGGAAATTGCATACAAAATCAAGCAGGTTCGTGTGACTGTCCTCTGTCAGCCACTTCTCCTTGAGCAGCTTCAGAGGGCCGCGTACAGTGTGACCAAAAACTAATTCAGCAGGACTGAACCCTAGCAATTCTTGTACAACCTCCCGCACAGCAAAAAGCATTAAATGTACGCCCTCATCCCAGTCCTTTTCAAACTCAAGGCAGTATGCGCGTAGCATAGACTTGAGAGTCTGATGGAATCGCTCAAGAGCCCCCTGCGATTCCGGATGGTAAGCACTGGAGGGAAAATGCTTAATTGCTAACTGGTCGAGTACCTGAGCGAAAATATTGGACATGAAGTTGGTCCCCTGGTCAGACTGAATAGCCTTAGGGAGACCGAACAGAGAAAATAATTTAACGAGCGCCTTAACAACGACCGGAGCGGTTATCTTCCGCAAAGGTATCGCCTCGGAAAACGAGTAGCCACACACATTATGGTGAGCAGGTACTGATTACCAGACTTAGTCCGTGGCAACGGGCCCACAATATCAACAAGAACCCTTTCAAACGCCCCCCCAACCACTGGAAGGGGGTACAGTGGAGCCGGCGGTATTTTTAAATTCGGCTTCCCAGTAACCTGACACACATGGTATGTTTTGCAGTACTTAGCGACGTCTCTTTTCAAACCCGCCCAAAAGAAGTGCTTTAAGACACGGTCATGTGTTTTATTGACGCCCAGGTGTCCAGCGAGGCAGCTATCATGAGCAAGACAAAGAATCTCCCCGCGATATGCAGTTGGGACCACAATCTGGTGAATAACACGCCAATCATCTTGAACTGAAGCGTCTACAGGTCTCCACCTACGCATAAGTACGTCGTCCTTTAAAAAGTACGCCGTCGGCACTAAAGCAACTTCCTCTTCGGGAATTGCCTTTTCAAAGAGAGAAGAAAGCTCTGTGTCTTTCTTCTGCCCCTCAACAAGCTGCTCCCGGGCTAGAGACAACTTGCCAAATCCCGCAACACATTCAGCCTATTCCTCCCCCGACGCAGCGAAAAGGGGAGTTTGCACATCGGGTTCTGGCTTCACAGCGAACAAATCGCTTAGACCGAGATCGCCAGCTAACCAATCTATCTCCGACTCACCGCTAGCCGTAGCGGAGTCGGGACTTCCCGTCAGTCGTTTAGACATAGCACGAGTGACAGCACACGTAGGAAATACGTCAGGGTATTTCTGTGTAAGTTCGTCAGGGCGATCAACAATAGGGACAGGCGTCACCTCAGGGTTTACTAACACACGCCCACCAGCTAGATCATTCCCCAGAATGAAAGATACTCCTTCCACTGGTAGACTGGGTCGCACGTCCACCACGACGCGACCCGTCACTAGGTCGGACTTCAAGCAAACAGCATGCAGTGGCACGTTGGTAAAACCCATTTCAAAACCCTGCACAAGGACACTGGTGCCTAAGGAGGATTCTTCAGACAGGGGCAAGATATCCTCCAAGATAAAAGACTGCGCCGTACCAGTATCCCTCAATATCTTAACCGACCTCTGAGAATCAGGTTCACCAGTTAGACACACAGAACCATCCATAATGAATGGGGCATAGTCCCGAAGGGCACTACCCTTCCCATATGGTGAAGTCTCACCGAGCCCAATTATAGGCGACGACGTTTTCACAAGGGAGACCCCTTTTGAGGAGTTATTCTTCCTTTTAAAGGCAAAACAGTTAATCATAATATGACCAGGTTTCTTGCAAAAGTGACACACAATCTCCGATTTCGCGTCCGAATCATGCAGCCTTCTACCAGAAACAGGAGAACTGGGTTTTGACGGACTGACAGAGCCATTGGGAAACTCCCTCCGAGGAGTGACGTCGTTATGACGTGGCGGAGGTTTCCCAGCAGACGAGCTTATATGCATGAGTGTAAACTTGTCCGCTAAAACAGCAGCCTGCGCGACCTGAGTCACCCTCTGCTCATTCAAATAGGTGGCGACACGTTCAGGCAAACAATTTTTAAACTCCTCCATGATCACTAAATCACGGAGTGGCTCAAAAGTTTTAACCCCCTGTGCAGCGCACCAGCGATCGAACAAACTTTCCTTCTCGCGAGCAAACTCGACAAAAGTCTGGCTGTCGGTCTTCCGAAAACGCCTAAACTTCTGACGGTAAGCCTCAGGCACCAACTCGTATGCCCTGAGCACAGCAGCCTTCGCTTCCTCGTAGTTAAGGCTTTTCTCCAAGGACAATGCTGAGTAAGCATCCTGAGCTTTACCCACGAGCACACACTGTAACAGCAGCGACCAGGTGTCTTTGGGCCACTTAAGCGTGATAGCAACCCGCTCAAACATGGAAAAATACTTTTCCACTTCTGCCTCACGAAATGGGGGAACCATCCTAATGTGCCTGGTAACATCAAATTCGGCCTGCTGCGTTTTGCAGCCGCCGCTAACCCGAATGGTTTCCAACTCCATCTCTCTAAAACGCAATTTCATCTCCATCTCCTTCAGGCGCACCTGAGCCTCCAGTTCCCTCTCTCTCACGACCAGCGTTGTTTGAGCCTCCAACTCTAAGCGCTTCATTTCTAACTCAATATTCAGTTCAGTCGTAGTAACGGGACACTCGGTCTTAAAAGGGGACAACTCAGCTTTACTAAGAACCGATTCCCCGGTGTCAACGCCCACAGGCAACACCTGTTGTTCCAGCAACACCTCCGTCACCTTGTCCTTAATAGCCTGTTTCCTCCCAGAGCAGGTTACATCAATAGCGAAGTAATCCGCTACCAACAGGAGGTCAGCTTTCCTGCAGCTGTCCAGCTGTTCTAAGGTAGGAGCAACAACGAACGCCTCGATATTAAACTCCATGGCAACTGTCCGGAACGCTAAATTCGAAAGTCAAGAAAAGAAAACAAAGCTCTCTCACTGTCGCGGTTTCCACGGCAACGTTAATAATTAATCGTACTGTGGTTGCGGTAGACAATCGCTACAAAGAAAAGTAGCGATTCTCAAAGGATAGGCCTATACCAAAACAGTTTACTACCGACGGGACGTAATGTTGCTTCAGCAAAATAGCACTGTGACTAAAATCCAAAGCTGGTTCTACCTTAATCCCCGCGGGACGAAAAATTGTAGCTACCAAGCAACATAACACCGCTAATTCCAAAAGTAGCCGAACAGCATGAAAGAAAACAGAACAAAGTCTGCGATCTGTGGTTATAGGCTACCCTATGAAATTCAATGTAGTTCAAGTTCAAAGATACGTTCATCCCGGACGAGCCCCCAATCTGTTACGAATGGAAATACCCTTCAGTGTTGCAATAACAAAGAGGGTGGAACGGTTCGTAACATTAAACCACCACAACCAATCTACACAATAACGCAACCAACGCGCAGATGTTTAAAGAGAGAAAATGATTATTTATTGTATACAACTTAATGATTTCCTATAAACTAAAAGTGTCAACCTAGCTAAAATGTCCGTGACACAAAGGCTATTTAATTGAGCCTCACCGGGCAGCCAGTACAGCAGTCCAAGTCCTCCGTGAGGCCGGTCCTCTCCACCAGGTCCAATCGCAGGGATTACGTGATGTTAGCGTCCTCTGCTGGTCAAGTACTGTGCTGCCCGATACAGCGCGACTAATCTAATCCTGGGCTACTATTAAAAACTGTCAAGGTTGGAATAGAACTCTCGGAGCAGAGCGAAGTCAAGCGTGGCTTCCAGTAGCAGACGAAAAGATGGCTCTCTTGTGATGACGGCGTCCAGCTGTTATATAGACCCGCATCTTCTTCTAACCGTTGCTCCGCAACAGTCGCTGGCGTCCTTAGCAACGGCCGCATCTGGTCCGGTCTCCGAGCGACGACACCGGCATCCTCCTCACCGCGCATCCTCCTAGTCAGGTCACCCGGCAACAGGATACATGTTTATCACCACCTGTATAGGGGAACACAAACAACCAGCAATACCCAGCCAAAAACACAGAAAAGTAACATCCCTTAATAATAATAATGTTCTAAATAATACACAGGGATGTAACACTCTGAACAAACTTTTCAATCATATTCAAAAACATCCAAATCAATTTCATCCCTGTTAACTGTATCGTTACACCCTCAGACCAAGAGTCCACTCTAACTGCATTACATCATTGGCATTCGACAGCTCATTAACTTTAGCGATTAAAGGCTCCAAATTCTTTAAAACTTGAACATAAAACTCTGTGCAGTTGTCAACATGTTACATAGATGCAAAGTTAAACCAGAGCCTAATTTCAGTACTGTTGAAAGACGATCTGCATATCACTTGAATATCTGCATCGTTAATCACCCCACCATTTTGTTTTACATCTGAAAAACCACGCATGTCATTTTCTACAGTGGTCACGTTACATGCACACAGTGATGCTGTTATAGTCTATACTGCAAGCAAGGTGATAGTTTGATTAAACCCATTTGCATGTTTCTGCAAAAAGAGGCGTTTGCCTAGTACTCCAGTTTGCATGTAAATAATGGATAATTAATTTAAACTGGAGTAGCCCTATGCACAAACCATGCAATCTATTACAACAGTATTTTTTAAAATTGTTCTATTTGTTTTCTTGTGGAATTTTTAAAACGTGTGTGTGTGTGTATATATATATATATATATATATATGGCACCCCCTGGTACCATGAATATAGCCATGGCTAGGTGGTTTTCTGGGGTTTTCTTCCAGCCAAGCCAGCATTCATTATATAGGCTACCACAAGTTCTCGCACCATATCGTATTAATAATATCCTGTTTCCACGAGTGTGAATTGTAGCTATGATGCTCCCTGTCTGACTTTCCTGCAATGAAAGAAAAGGGGGGTGGGGGGGGGACATGAATACATATAAAAATTACACATATTGAGGCCTATTAAATAAATATAGAATCTTACACACCTATCCACACATACGTTTGGCCCATTAATGCACTGTATTCTTGTACACACAAGGGCCAAGATACTTGAAAGAATTTAGGAAACATTGGGTAGGATTGCTTTGGAATACAGCTTGTTTAATTTATGTGAGGCACTGGCCAACAGTTTAAAAAAAATTCAAATTTACCACCCCACAACCCCTGTGACATACCTACCATGAAGAAGTCATTATCCTGGGCCCGTTTCTATACAACTGGTTAAGTTACCAACTCGACCGAAGTGCAACGCTGATTTTGGCGCTCATTAATTTCACAGCCATCTGCATTACTAACGTTACACACTCGGTCTGTCATGTCGTTAGTGTTACAACCCCCGTTTTTAAATTTGTGTTTACATTTATTACTTTTGTGTGTGTTTCTTCATTCCGGTTGTCATCTAATTGGTCCTTTCCGTATCCGGTTGCTCAGCTTGAAAAAACCGCCTGTTTGCCGCCTACCACCGGAGACTAGCTCTTCGAGGTGTGTTGTGCTTCATTTCACTCTGCGTATTTGACCGTATCTTTGTTTGACTCTGATTCACGTCTAGCCCTTCTGTTTTATTTGCTGATTTGATCTCTTGTATGATAATCGACTTGTTTCCTTTGACTACGATTCTTCTCTTAGCCCTTCTAGTTTGTTTGCCCTGTGATTTTGTGTTTCTGATCATTTGTAATCAAAACATGTACGTACTATTTGTTATACCAACTGAGTATGTTGTGCATAGTACATAACGTAGTATGCTGTTTCGAACACAGCCTCAGTACTGAACAGAGGAAAACCAGGAACTTAAGTACATTGTGCAACAGGTGAACACAATAACAGGAAACAAGCACGAGTTCCACAAGAGCGGAATGTGGGGAACCAGTAATCCAATTAACTATCCAACATACAAGACATGAAACAGGGAGAAAACAAAACAAGTAATTAGTGGTCTGGAGCTGGTGCCCTGACAACATGTTGCCAGAACGTGTTCACAGGTGGACAGAGCCAGACTGCATAATAATAGCTGTCTGGAGTGTGGCGGGAGCATTGGCTACATAAGTCTGAATCAGACAGTCCCATGGGAAATAGTCTGTGTCTTGTAAAATGAGTTCTACACACCTGGGCAAAAAAAATGGGCCAAGCCTAAAATGGCAAAAAATTAAGCTTTTAATGGTCTTAACAACAAATAATTGGTCAGAAAATTAGCAAGAGTTAAACAAATGCACTCTTGAGACCTCCTGTGCCACCATTTGCTCGTTTACTTTTGCTGCAGTGAACTGTTTGGGGGAAAGCTAGAAACAGGGAAATTCACTTATACAGTAGACAAATTAACATAATGTCAAATAAAATAGTGATGTTTTGTATTTGGTTGCATATCATTTGCATGCCATGACTTCCTGATGTCTGTGACCTATCAACATCATCAGAGTCTGGATATCTTATTTTCAGGTTGTCCTACAAGCGATACAAAAACTCTTTGCATTTGAATGGATCTCTATGGGAATTGGGGGGTGGGACTAGATTCAGCTGTAAATTATGCTGATACAGTATGGAACCATTTGCTGGCTAAATGGCTTTAAGTCATCAAGGGTCCAAGGTATAGCCTAAAATGAGCCTCAAACCACCGTGCTGCTGCCAGATATGCAGTAGATACTACAAGCATTGTTTCTCCTGAATATGTTTTCCATTGAGTTCAACAGGAAAATTAATCAGGAGAAACAATCCTTGTAGTATCTATTGCATATCTGGCAGCAGCACGGTGGTTTGAGGCTCATTTGATACATCTTTGCCTCATTCCCCCATGGTTTAGAGGTGTATCCATTCATTATGACTAAAGCTAATCGGTTGCTATACAGTACTTTAATGCATTGGGTTATATATATATATATATATTCACCAAAGCCAGAACGCATGTCATCTTTGGGCTGGGCGATATACCACAATGATAATTATTTATTTATTTAGCGAATGCAAAGTTCTCGAGCCAAGCAGTTGCCTCCTGATCTGCTGTATGGAGGGTGACTAATCCTCCTTTTAGTCTTTGGAGAGGGCAAGCTTCAATGATGTGTTCCATTGTTTGCTCCTCTCCACAAATGATAATTATTGAATGCAATAACGATCTTCACCACCATATGGTATATTACTTTTCCTTTCCTCTTTAATTATACCAGATGCGGTACTAAACAACCATGATTCAGTGGCCGCATGAAATGCTTCCATAAAAAACAACTGTTACGTATCGGACAGCCAATCAGTAACAAAGTTAGACCACACCATACTGTGGTCATGTTCTGTGTTTTTATCAATCACATGGAAGCTGCAAGGTCATGCTGCTGATTGGCTGTCTTATGGTCACATAATAGACAACAGTGGTGATGTTTTTTTCCAGAAGCAATTCCTGTGGCCTCTGAAACATGGTTCTTTACCACTGCATCAGGTATAATTATGGAGAATAAAATGAAAAGAAAGGTAATACACCACACGGTGGTGATGACGCTGTTGCATTAAATAATTATCATCACGGTATATTAGGCCTATATCATCAGATGAATTTCTGCCATTCATACATTCTGTCTGGTCTGGGTGAATGATGTGGGTGATAATCGTCTCGATTCTGAAGGCTAATGCTTTACTAATAATTTAAATGTCAGTATTAATGAGTGTGACAGCTAGACCACTGTGATCAGGGATGGTTATTTTCAATTATTTCATGAGTTACCGCGTAATGTGCTCAATTCCAAATCAATTCCGAGCATGGGGAAGAGTCTGTTTTTATAACACATCTTTTCCGGGCAGGGCAACTTGTAGTCATTGTATAGAAAATACACACATAACAATGCACATCAGTACTCATGTTTTTCCACCATAATAAAGTATTATTAGCCTATTGTGTCAATAAACACAGTCAGTGTCAGATTTAAATCAATTTTATTCTCAACTCACAAATGTTGCATGGCGACAAAACTTATATACAATGGCTTGGCTGAATACTCACTCTGTGCCCAGATGTTACAGTCTTAATTGAGGTTGAATAACATGAGATATACGCAACACCAGTGTTTTCTCTGTACACTGTCTTATGGGGGAATTGTCCACAGTGCAATTGCCAGTGCAGGAAAAAGATAACATGTGGTCCAAGCGGGATAGCCAGTCCCGGGATTCGTGGCTCTGGGAAGACTTCTCTTCTGCTCTTAACACTGGCTCCCCGCTTTCCCCTTCTGTACATCATGTACACTAATGATTTTTGGAGTTTGTATGAAATTTGTGAATTATTCTGTGATTGTGAGTCTTCTGGGGGCTGAAGAACATGTACCTGGAACTGATAATTTTGTCTCTTGGTGTGACTGGTCTTAACTTCACATTAATACCACAAAAAAGGACATGATAATTGATTTTCATAAAGCTCCCACCAGCTTTAAAATAACGGTTATCAAAAACTCTGTGATTGAGCTGCTGGAAAATTGTAAATATCTTGGCACTGGCTTTGATAATGGACTGTGTTTTGAGACAAATGTTGACTATTTTACTAAAAAAGTGCAACAACAATTTCTGTCCTGTTATGATGACAGAATTTTTATTGACTATATGCATGGTTGCTTGATTTGGTCACTTTGACCAACAGTAACAGGCTTGGTTGCCTTCTGAAAGTGACAAGCAATGTTACAGGGTGAGGCAGGCCCAGCACTTCAATCTGTATCACAGACAAACCCTCAGGAAGGCTAATTCCATTATTGATTGTCCTCAGGGGCGGCCCGTGGCATAGGCATTTTTTTTTGTTTGTTTTTTTTCCGGAAGTGCGCCCTCCCGTGGCGACAACAGAGCTGTGTTGCTTTTCTTTTCTGGTGCAGCGGAATATACCACTAACATAATTTTATTAATCATGCAGTAACAACATTATCAACAATAACAGCCTTTTAATTACAATAATGAACACACTGCGCCCCCTGAACTGTCAGTCACAAGTTGACAACATGATGGAATAAACACTGCCTAGTATCATGACGTGATACATGTAACCAACGCATGATAGCATGCACGATATTACGCACTATTACGCACAAGACTGTCTAAGCGTCTAGGTCTGCCTTTGAGTTGCAGCTGCAAAGTGAGTCAAAAGGACAAAATTATCAGGCGCACAAGGCAGGAAGTGGGGCAAATAAGAGGAGCAGAAGAAAGAACAATATAGAGGTAAGAATCACACGATTGTGCGCATCATTAATGTTTAGTTATTTTGATTAGCTTTTCTTCAAAAAAAGACCAACTAGCCAGCTAGTTAGTAAGCCGGCTAATGTCAGCAGATGGAAGACCTGTTATCAGCTGATTGATATAATTTGCATCTGGTAGGAGCCAGCCAGTTTGATTCCATAATAGGCCTACTGCTTATGGTTTGTTATGTAAAATCATCACAATACTGTTACACCTCATTTGATGACGTGATTGTACTGTACCTTGAGCTAGCTATATAAATATAGCCTATGTTCGTCCAGTTAGCTAGCTAGCAACTAGCTATCTTGTGCACGGTTCATGTAGCTATAGAGCTTTGCATTTTATGCCATTAAAAAAAAAACTTTTTCCATGATTACTTTTTTCTGACGGCTGCCTTTGCTGCATGCACTGTAAGATTTTGCCTGTCAGTACAGTAGCCTTTGATTTCAGGCTGTAGCCAGTGTCTTTTTTTGTCTGCCTGTGTGTGCATGCCTGGGTGTGTACACTGCACAAGTTCTTGGGAATGAGTGGCAGGCTATTTGACACATGTAGAATACTTGAAATATAGAATGTATTGCATTTCCTCATGTATTACATATCCAGATATGCCAAGCCCAAGCCTATTGTTCATATTGCATGAAAAATGCAGACACCAAATGCATCATGATGTGTAAAATATCATCTACATATTCAGTATATATGTTACTTTAGATACATATTTCATATTTTAAAATTATTTAACTCGTTTTATTAACTAGTGAGTATAACCTATTGAGTGAAGGAACATTTGCATTTGTGTTTGTGGGTGTGTGCCTGTGCATGTCTTTATTTGTGTTAAAGGCGAGTGTAGCACAGTGGGTAAGGAACTGGGCTTGTAACCAAAAGGTCGCGGGTTCAATTCCCGGGTAAGGACACTGCCGTTGTACCCTTGAGCAAGGTACTTAACCGAAATTGCTTCAGTATATATCCAGCTGTATAAATGGATACGATGTAAAAATGCTGTGTAAAAAAGTTGTGTAAGTCGCTCTGGATAAGAGCGTCTGCTAAATGCCTGTAATGTAATGTAAAAAGGCTCATGTCTAGTATCTTCCATATTCTAACAGATTCTCTAAAGAAGTAGCCTATTTACAAGAGACTCCAGCCTCTCCATCCACCTCATCTCAACAAGCTTCCAATGACCAAGGTGACCCAACCTCTCCATCTACCTCTTCTTTAACTTTACTCTGAAAAGACCTCAAGCTCTCTGCCTACACAAAGAAGTCAAGGCGTGTTACGATTTGAAAGGGAAGTTGAAAGGGAAGTCTACCGTTGCACTTTTTTGCTTATCAAAAGTTTCTTGAAGTGTTTATTATTATTTATAATTAATATGTTATATATTATATATTGTACTTTACTTTTACTTAACTTATTGATATTGTTTTACAATGTTTAATTTCTTGCATTAAAGTGTTCAGTTAAAAAATGAAGTGTTTAGTGTTTAGGGTTGGGCACATATTGTGGGGGGGGGGCTTATTGTGCCAATGATATGTCTTTTAGGTATATTGGTCTTGTTGGGAAACAGACAGTTTTGCGTTTGGGAAGTTTCCGCTGGGCCCCGGGGGGGAAGGGGGCGAGCCCCCCTGTTGTATTTCAATTTCAATGTGAATGGAACCTGTTTGAATAGATAGGATGGGTTTGAATTTGAATGGTCCAATCGGAAGGAAGCACAGTCTCTTATCACCAATCAGAGGCAGCGCTCCAGTTCTGACATTATGCAAAATGTACCCACTCTAAACTGTATAAATCTAATCACCCACCAGTACTATTTTGAACTTTCTCTCTGAGTTGTTCCCGTAGCCGGCTGCGTAATAAATCTTCCTGTTTTTACTACAAACTTTTGATCTGCTTCTTCCTGGGATAACGGTCATTTTACCTGTTTTAGGTAATATCTTGATTAACCTACAGTCTTATCCTCTTGTATTGTTTTAATGGTATTATTGGTGTTCTATTCGTGCCTGGCTGCAAACCAAATTCCCTATAGTAGAGCAAGAAAGATGATTGATTGGGTCTGGCGTTTAGTGGACTAGCGAGATTCAAATTGGACTTGCCCAAAATATAAACTACTGGCCTCTGATGAGCAGGTGAGTTCATTTCCTGCCCTGCTTACAAATATTACATCTTAACAGTAAATTGCTATATATACCAACCTGACAAGACAAAACGTTTATACAGTAAGGTCCATAAATATTTGGACATTGACAAGGTTATTGTTATTTTAGCTGTCTACCACAGCATGTTGGAGTTGAAATTAAATAATGAATATGAGCGCAAAGTGCAGACCTTCAGCTTTAATTTGAAGGTATTTACATCCAAATCGGGTGAATGGTGTACGAATTACTGCACTTTTTCTATGTGGTCCCCCCCTTTTTAATTGGACAATTGGCTGCTCAGCTGTTCCATGGCCAGGTGTGTGTTATTCTCTCATTATTTAATTTACAAGTAAGCAGACTGATTTCAAGTGTGGCATTTGCATTTGGAATCTGTTGCTGTTAACTCTCAATATGAAATCCAAAGAGCTGTCACTGTCAATGAAGCAAGCCATCATTAGGCTGAAGTAAAAAAAAAAGAAAGAAAAAAAAACCATCAGAGAGATAGCAAAAACATCAGGTGTGGTCAAATCAAGTATTTAGTACATTCTTAAAAAGAAAGAACGCACTGTGAGCTCAGGAACACCAAAAGGTCCGGAAGACCATGGAAAACAACTGTGGTGGATGACAGAAGAATACGTTCCCTGGTGAAGAAAAACCCCTTCACAACAGTTGGTCAGCTCAAGAACACCCTCCAGGAGGTGGGTGTATCTGTGTCAAAGTCAACAATCAAGAGAAGACTTCACCGGAGCAAATACAGAGGGTTTACCACAAGATGTAAACCATTGGTAAGCCTCAAAAACAGGAAGACCAGATTAGAGTTTGCCAAAGAACATCTAAAAAGCCTATACAGTTCTGGAACAACATTCTATGGACAGATTGGACAATGGTCAACTTATACCAGAATGATGGGAAGAGAAGAGTATGGAGAAGGGAAGGAACTGCTCATTATCCAAAGCATACCACCTCATCTGTGAAGCATGGTGGAGGTAGTGTTATGGCGTGGGCATGTATGGCTGCCACTGGAACTGGTTCCCTTGCATTTATTGATGATGTGACTGCTGACAAAAGCAGCAGGATGAATTCTGAAGTGTATAGGGCTATATTATCTGCTCAGATTCAGCTGGATTCTTCAAAACTCATTGGACGGCGCTTCACAGTGCAGATGGACAATGACCCAAAGCATACTGCGAAAGAAACCCAAGACAAAGAAGTGGAATGTTCTGCAATGGCTAAGTCAATCACCTGACCGGAATCCAATCGAGCATGCATTTCACTTGCTGAAGGGAAAACGCCCCAAGAACAAGCAGGAACTGAAGACAGCTGATCTGTATGATTCTTGTATTTTGAGAAGTTCTACAGTTTTTCATTAGCTAAGGAATTTTTGAGTTTTCTTTGTTTTGCCCTTCATTTGTTTGTTCCTGAGTTTTTTGTAATTTAATTATTTGTTAAAATTTACCTTTTGAGTTTCCTGAGTTTTGTTACACTCTGCATTTGGGTCCTGGTCCCCGTTACCTGACAATTAGTAGACGATACACAACAACTATGTTGAATACGGAGTTTTGCAGTGCCGCTCTGGTCATTCCCTTAACAAACAACCCCTCCCTGCAGTCTCATCTGCAACTACACCCCCCTCCCATGACACAATCAACAATATTGTCTATCTGGGCATTAATAAAAATATTCTTTCACCACTTAAAAACTGTATTCCGTTATAGCAACAAGATAAACCCAACAATAGCTGATAAGCCAATACAGCAGTGAAAACGCTGCTCACTGAATAACGAAATAAACAAGACAAAGTTTTCAAAAATTATACTATGTTATGCTACAGTCAATATCTGGGACTACATATTGAACAAATATGCAACCTTACCATTGGTTTTACACATAGAGATGTCCCTTTCCAGACAGGAGTGGTCATATATTGTCTTGGACAATCCGTTTGTGAAATATACGCTCATTTGTGAAGCCTGGGTACCTTCCAAAATAGCTGTGCGTAATATCACACATGCTGTTTTCGGTGTTTCCGTCCTTTGTAGTACAATCTGGCTTGGCAATTAATCCATCAAATAGGTGACAGAATAAGCTTTCTAACGATGTATAATATGTCTAATTTTACTTTTGGAATAGCGCTTTATAGCTCAGCGTAACTGAAATATTTGCCTCATTATCGCTGCATTATGCATTCAGTCTGTGGTAACAGTAAAAGACACTGCACCTGGCAAAATTTTATCGATGACTTTCATCATTTCTTGGAAAATACCATTTTCTTAACTTGTGGTTAAGGAGTTTTTGATCCAGGACATGTATAGTTTAACTTGCTGCATATATGGGATCTCTCAGTATTTCATTGCAAACTAAAAGGAGCAAATTCATTTTTGCTTTTTTTGCCTGAACATTTGCCTTTGTTGCACTTTATTTCTTCCTAAATTCTGAATATAAACTAATCTAAGTTAGTAGTGTAAATAGTACAAATGTCTTTCTTCATTTAAGCCATTTTTCAAGTCTCTGTGATGCTCACATCTGGAGTTATACAGCTTTAAATAGGGTACCCCCTAAATGGGAAAGGATTAGCCAGATTTGGCATGTGCGCAAAGAGGTTAAATAACCATTATTTGATGTCCATGACTGAGCTGAAGCTTAATTTACAGAATCAAAGTGCACGGTGTAGGCATGGAAAACTTTGAAATTGGACAGCATTGCTTTTCATTGTGGAACACATACAGTTGAGGCCAAAAGTTTACATACACCTAGGCTAAAGATATTCAAACTCAGTTTTTCACAACTACATACATTTCATGTTACCATACCTTTCTTTTGCCAAGTCGATTAGGGCATCTACTTTGTTCACATCAGAGGGAATTTTAAAACAATCGATTAGAGACTTAGATTTATTTCAGCTTTCATTCACTATATCAGAATTCTAGTGGGTCAAAAGTTTGCATACACTAAGTTGACTGTCTGTTTAAACAGTCATGAAGATTCCAGAAATTGATGTAATGATTTTTAGAAGGTTCTGATTGGCCAATTGTCATAACTAGGAGTTAATTTGGAGTTAACTGGCACCTGTGGCTGTATTTAAGGGCCTGCCTTTAGAGCCACTGCCTTTTTGCCCTTGATACTATGGGAAAATCCAATCAACTCAGCCTCAGACTTCAGAAAAAAAATTGCAGACCTCCACAAGTCCAGTTCCTCTTTATGAGTAATTTCTAAACTACTGAAGGTACCACGAGCGTCTGCACAAACAACTGTATGCAGATGTAAAAATTGTGGAACCACACAGACACTGCATCGTTCAGGAAGGAGGCACAAATTAACTCCCAGGGCTGGACAAACTTTGGTCCGACATGTTCAACTGAACCCCAAGAAAACAACAAAGGAACTGGTGAAGGAGTTGGATGCATCAGGTACCCAAGCATCTACATCCACCATTAACCCTCTGGGGTCTAAGGGTAAAATGAGGCACACTGGTGATTGTGCGATGCTTTTTTGTGTAAATTTCATCAACTTTATATACAGTGATTCCAAAGTATTTCATATCTTTGTTTTCAGCACAAACTCAGCTACAACAATATGGCAGCAGTAAGTAGGTCATAATAATGTGTGGATTGTAAACTGCTCTAAAAACACACAAACTGTAAACAGTAGTTTTGAACATGCACAGGAATGTTGTAATAAAACACACTAAACAATTGTGAATTTGGTCACTGAAATGTGTTCTTCAAGGTCTTGGGTATCAAAAGATGACAAAATATTTTAGCAAATCTAATGAGAAATATAAAATAAATTGCTAAAAGTTAGTGTTGTGACTACTATTTTTCAACACCAGGTGAGAATGGGAGGGCAAATGGCCTTTCTGTAATGAATTGGGTAGGAATACCTGCCAGCTAAGTAGGCTATTCACACCTGGCTGCATGCCTCCCCACCACTAAGACAAAGACTCAGTGAGCCATTTAGAAGACAGAAACAAAGACAACTTTTGATTTTAGAACATTTATTGAAGTAAACTGCATGGAAGATGAGATGAGACTGGTGTACTCTTGCAAGGTCTGCCTGGCCTCTCAGCTAGTGGTGAACTAGGCCATGTTTCCTGATCAGCATCTCTGTAAATAAGATAAAAACACAATTGTTAGGAAATGTGACATCAAATCAAACTTTATTTATATAGCACAGTTCCTTCAACAGGTGAAAATTAAATGTGCTTTACAAAAAAGGGGCAAACTACTAACTAACGAAAACAAAACTTAGGAAATGTGACATGGTTACATCATATACAAACAAAGAACCAAACAAACACAACCAGACGCAGAGAGGTAGCCTATAATTTTGAGAAGCAATGGTTAGAATCGTTCGTAGTGTGGGAATTTACAAGCGCGCATATTAGTGAATATTCCTACAAACACACAGAATGTAATACAGCACACATTTACAAATAATGCAAGCTATCAACGAAACAACATTAGCTAAACTAAATAAACACTGATATTCCAACTCAACTACGCGCAACTCATCAATAACAATGCCTCAATCTGAAGTAGGCTAGGTCTGTTTAGCTAAGTGGTTATTTTATTGCTATTTCTATTTCTTTATTGTTATTTATTGCTATTGCTAATATCGATTACACGCCAGGCATAAGCTATTTATTACGAATATGATCGAAAAACACAGTCTACCTGATACTTCTAACACAACCAGACGCAGAGCCTAGCCTATAATTTTATGATGCAATTGTTCGAATCGTTCGTAGTGTGGGAATTTACAAACGCGCATATTGCTGGATATTCCTACAAACACACAGATACGTTGCAATACAGTACACATATTTACCAATATGATCATAAGAAATATACTTACGCATGAAGTTGATCCTCAGCTGGATCAGTTTGCTGTTCGAAATGACACCGCTCTTCATCAGTGTCGGCTTCCGGACAACCATTTTCCAAAATTAAACGAAATGTTCACCTCAAAAGAAGTGAATTAGGCGACACTTTGACATTCTATCCCGCTTTCGCAGACTTGGCATTTCTCACATGGATCTCGCATCGCCCCTCCTTTAGTCTCCTTCTCTGGAGAGTAATTATACTGTTGTTAACATGTGAATGCGATTTGGGCAGACTTCCTGCTGAGCGAAATTCACATAGTAATGAGTAAAGTTTAACGAAGCATACATGGTCTAATTAATCAAATTTAAAACTTTTAAAACAATTCATATTATTTGCCAATGGGCGCATTGGAAAGTCGCGATTCTAAGGTTTCTGTCAATGTTTTTGGTGCGTCTGTATGATAACAGCATGTGAAGTTAATCATCCAAATAGAAACGAAAGTTAATTTCATCTTGTCGAGCTCCGCCGGCGGAGCTCTCGACCCCAGAGGGTTAACTTGGCTAGCTAGCGAGCAAAAATTATTATTGGATATAAGTCAACGTCCTTAGCTATTGATACTTGATATACTAAGTTAGCTAGCGTGTGAAAATTCAGTCTCCCAAGATGAGCGCGTATCATGGAGGTAGCTATGGTAACAGGGCATGGTCTGTCAATCATAGCTAACTGACAGTTCTCAATACCACGCCCAGACAGTTCGGGTGAACTTTTATAATGGGAAATTTAGGCTTAGAAAAATATGTTTTAAAATACATTTAAATGAGTGAATAATAAAAAAAAACTACCTCGCGTGCAGTTGACCACTCTGTTTTCAGTTTTCACAACATTTGCAAATCGCCACACACATTTGCAGATCTCTGCCACGGCAGAAATGTAGCAAAAATCACGTGTAAAAAGACAGCCAATTGAGAGGCCCGTCTGAGTTGTAACTGGTGATACAGACATTTACAGATCTATGTACGCATTTACAGATCTGTGTACGCATTTACTGATTTATGTACGCATTTACAGATCCGTGTACGCATTTACACATTAATGTACGCATTTGCAAATAATTCTGCTATGCATTTCCAGATTTATGTACACATTTACAGTTCTGTGTACGCATTTACAGATTTCCAGATTTATGTACGCATTTACAGTTCTGTGTACGCATTTACAGATTTATGTACGCATTTGCAAATAATTCTGCTACAATAATAGCCCAATAGGAACTGTCCTTATGAGAAAAATTTACACTCTGCTGCCCTCTTCTGTCAGAACCTTGCATGCATTTCCCTCTGGCTGGCAGAACCTGTCCCGCAGAGGCAAATGGGTCAAATGGAACCAGTAACCACTGTAACTAGTACCCATCTGTCTTGTAATTAAACTAACTTTAACGATAGTCACCTAAATATGATTGTACTTCAGTGCCATCTTTTCCCATTTGATCACTTCAATGCCATGACTACCATACAAGCAGTGGTGGACAAAGTACACAACCCCATTACCTGAGTCAAAGTATAGATACCCCCGGTCAAATATTACTCCACTACAAGTGAAAGTTGTCCAGTCAAATTTTTACTTGAGTTAAAGTACTGGAGTAGTTGCTTTTAAAAATACTCAAGTATTCAAAAGTACATTTTTTAAAATGTCAACGCATTGTTGTATTGTTTCTACAATGCATTTACAGAAGCTCGTAACTCTCTGAAACCACCTACTGAATGCACTGACTTGCTTGTAGAACCACTAATGTGCTACACAAAACTGCCTATAAAAACGTCAGCATAGAAATGCAATTGAATCCACAAAAGGACAGCCATTATCGTTTTCATTTTTTATTTCAACATTTTTTCTCCCACAAAACTAGCATGGCAGTGTTCTGATACAGCTGTAGCAGTATGTGTATGGTTGTGTGTGTGTGTGTGTGTACGTGTGCATCAGTCAGACAGTGGAATCTCTGTAGATGCAGCTTCCTCAGAAAACAAAAAATAAAACCGTCAACCTATCTTAAAATCCCAGTTACACTTCTAGCTTTATAACTGCCCCAACAGCAACACTGCTTTCAGCGGGACAAACATCAAAACAGATTGTAGATGTACAGTATAACCCTGCTAACAAAAATTCTCAGCCTGGTCAAACTAGTCAAACTTGAAGAAGTCCTTATTCAACTTCAGTAGAAGCTGGTTTTCAAAGTTGTGTGAATCAATTCTTCCCCTTCTTGGGCTGAAGATCAATCCAGCTACACTAACAAGACTTTCACAGGCAGCAGAGGCGGGTAGGGCTGTGTTTAACTTGAGCGACAGGTTGGATACAGCTGGGTAAGACGACAAAATGTCCACAATTTCAGATGTACACGCCACGTATGCATCCAGTTGTTTGGTCGTTTCCTGTGTGTGTACATGCTTCATATTAGAAAAGAAATCCTCTTCATCAGAAGCGCTTGAGGAGTTGTCAGCAGGCCGCGGCAGAGGCTCATGGTCGGGAAGATGTTCCTTGATGTAACTGAGGCCTAAATCAGAAATAATTCGTTTTTTTTTATTATTATATTTTTCATCATCATCATCATCATCTTCATTATCAATATCTTATTTGACAGGAAGCGTCAATGATTCTAGTCATTTAATAAAGATTATTTTTGACATCTCCATTTTCAAAACCTTTTTTTTCAAAAAAATTATCTCTCCTAGTTTTGACACTAGCAGTAGTGATTGAACCAAGGAATTCAAAGCCACCAAATTCCACCTGTTAAGCTTCTGTAACTTTACACCTTTTACAATTTACAAGCCTTTCATAGATTTTAATCTAAACTTAGTAGGCTATATGTGAGTGACTTTCCTGTGGAAATATTGGGATAAGTTTCAAACTCCAAGTTTTAAACTAAAAAACTAACTCAATACTTATACAGAAAAGTCACGCATATATAAAGCTTAAGATAGGTAGCAATGAAAATGTGTCTGTAATAGTGAAACAGTATGATTAGGCTATACGGTGTATACAACTTCAGTGTTTAAAAAGGTGGAAATGAGAAAATGACCATGGAGAATCTAGTTCTTTTTCTTACCTAGTTTGAGGACGTCTTCATCACTGGTCCAGGATGTTTTGAATTTTGGATGAAGAATGGCTGCAGCAACCACCTCTGGGTCAGACATCATTTTCCCAAACCGGTTCTTCAAACCATCTTGTAGGGCATCAACTAGCGGCTTGCAGAATCTCTGCGATGCTCTGGTTTTCTCAAGCTTCGTGATGACGGTGGTAATTGTATGGAGCAGCCATTCCATCTGAATGTTGGATTCTCCCTGTAGTATGTTTATCGCCTTAGCAACTGGACTCACTGTGTTTGCATATTCACCCAAAAAGGCAATGTCAGCTGGACTGTACCTAACACACACAAAAACAAAACAAACATTTTTTAAAAAATCTTCTATATGGAACCGCTATGCATTCAGATATATTTAATCTAACAGACCAGTTATTTCAGAATACACAGGATGTGATGTAATTATTCCTTGTCCTTTGGTCAAATCATGCAGGAAGGTTTAGAACTAGAACTAGCAAGGTAAATGATTAGTGTAGTAAATCTAACCATTACTATCTTTTTTTCTACAGGGCCTTGGACAGGTAAGTACTATGATTCGCTTGGATTTCTCTCAACAGGTTCAGCATAGATGTAAGCATAACTGTGGGTAATGAAACAGAAAGAGAACACACAAACAAACAAACATTCACTACTTACATTGGAACATTGAGTTCTCATAGCCCCAGACAGCTCTCATAGCCCCCTCTCCTCGATCTTTGAGGATTCTCAAGATCCGCTTGACGGCCAAGTAAAAGGAGTTCCATCTTGTTGCGTTAGGTTACACCAGATGAAGTTTGCAGTGCTCTTCACCTCTGCAGCAGTAGTGGACCTTGCAGTCTTATTCCAAAGAACCTGACACTTGGAGAAGGCTGACCTAGACAGTTTCTTGTAGGCCTCTATCCTGTTTGCATTATTGGCATCCACCGTAGAAACCAAATTTATCAAATGGCAAACGCACCGATGATGCTTCAGAAGTTGGTACTGAAGGCCATCATCTTCAGCCATAATGGCTTCAACATCGATGAATTCCACTTCCACCTCCTCATCCTGATGCTCACTGTCTTGAGTTGCCTCTTCGTCAGTTACCTCCTCAGCAGTAACATTGTTGTTTTCATCTTTTCCAAACACACAAAATGCTTTCAATTTGAGCCATTATCAGTTGTGGTTCTGACTACTTTCTCACGGATTTCATATTCTGAGTGCATGTCATTCATCGCACCTGCCAAGACATCGAATGTGTGAGCACCCTTCAACTGCTTGCACGCAAGACCAACAGAATGCCTCTCAAAACTGCTGGGATCCAGCCAATGCGCTGTAACTCCAATAAAACTCCTTCTCCTTGCAGTCCAGCAATCAGTTGCTGTGGCTATGTATGCAGTCTTCGTCATTGCTTCTTTCACATGCTCCTTCATCGCTATTGTGGCTTTATTAACCTTGCGCCGCACAGTGGTTCGAGACATGACAGTGCAGTTTGGCTGTAGATCTTGGACAAGGCTTTGGAATGCCGGTTGCTCAACAAGAGAGAAGGGCTGGAGACCTTGAACTATAAAGTTGAGTACTGCATGGTCAACAAACTTGCTTCGTTTCTTCAAGCTTCATCTGTTTGAGATTCAAGGAAGACATCCTAGCCTCAGATTTTCTCTTACAGACAGCTGTAGTCAGCTCACTATATGTCTTCAGCTGACTTCCATGTTTCCTCTATAAAAGACAATGTATAACTTCAGTTAAATATAGGCCCTAGGTTAACTCAGATTGGCGTCAAAGGATAAACACGTCGATGGTAGGCGACTGCATTATAAGCATTTTTTTTTCCGAGGTAATTTATAATCATTTGTTGTGTTAACACATTTAGAGTGGTTTCTTTCTAATCATACAACGGCTTGGCTGAATACTCGATACGATTGGACCAAGGGTTGGCATTATTCCTCAGTAAAGGGACACCTCGGCCTTTTAACAGTTCTAAAATCAATGTGCTACAAAATCTAGAATTCTAAAGCAGATAAATAGCAATATTATTCTTTTGATTTTGAATTGTGTTATGTCCCCTTCCCTTTTCAGTGTCCAATTTCACAATAGAAGGCAACGTTGAATCACGGTTCTAGTTACTGGCTCCATTTATGGATGCCAACCATCCCGCAAAATACAGAACCGTCCCTTATTTGGACAGTAGAATAGGCATTCCGTATTTAACTCGTGGCTACGGGACGCATTTTCATCCGTATCTTTGTGAACGACTCTGTTTGTAGTGACCGCTGTTTTGAATACAATTCAATAGAACTGCTAGCTAGCTAGCCGGGATAACAAGCATGCTGAGACCATTCTGACCTAAAACCCAGAATTTTAATATTGGCTCGGTGACAAGTGACGGCGAACCTATCATAAAGTTAACTGGCATTCAAACCCGGTTTCAGAGGGTCTTGGAAAAACGCAATGTCTACACTGCGAGACCGCAACATTTTAAAAAGCAAGACAGAGCTAGGGAGATTAATTTGATTGAGTTACGGTTTCATGTAGTTTTCTTAAATAATGTAATGATAAAAATGACCAAAATTGGTGCTAATTGTATGGTATAAAACAAGAAGGAACTATTTTTTCTTGATAGAATCGTTGGTTTCGTAGAATTAACGACCAGAGGTTTTTGCTTAACAACGGTGCAAATAGAACTACCAACCACAGTTTTGTTAGACAACGGTAAAATAATGTATCCAGGCGGCCGCGGAAGAATAATTCAGTTTCAGGTGATTAAGTCGACCATATAATAGTCAGTGTTGGTAACCCGTTGTGTAAGTGGAATAAACCCCTCTGGGCTGTCCCGTTATTCTAAAATAATGTTCTTCGGTGGTGCTTATGCGACCTTGGCTTAATTCGCCTCGGTCGCATCACCACCCCCGTCGTTCATTATTTTCCAATAACGGGACAGCCCGTCGTGGTTTATTCCTTACACGTATGCACTACTTTCAGAAATTCACCCCGGTCGCACAGCTAATTTTGCATTCCATTCTAGTGTTCTTGACCCCCAAATATATAACGTTAGTAGGCTATACAATTAACAACATAAGTAGCATACTGAAATAACTTGGCTGAAGGCTAACAACTAATTAAAAACATTTTAATCAAAAGGATAAATGTGTTAGCCATTTCCTGCCTTCACGAGACAGGCCATTAGTGATATAGCGTACATAAAATGTAGTAGGCTAGGCTATTTTTACTGTTATTAGATAGCAACACATGATAGTAGCATTGCCTGAAATGTGAAACAACTGGATGACCCTTCACTCAAATTCCATAAAATTTAATCGAACCAATCCTAGCATAAAAACCGCAACCACTACAAGTTCAGACAACTTCATAATTAGCAAACGGGCTACCATTAGCTACTGTTTACATACCTCGACATGCTTTTTAAGGTTGGACGGCGAGTTTCTAAATGCAGCGATGTAGTTAGTGCGGGAAACGCACAGCAAACATTTAAAACGATATGAATCATTTTGAATTTCAGAAATCTGAAGCATAGACTTAAGGTATGGCTATGGGTGCTCGGGTGGCGAAGAATCGTCATTACCCTCTGCCGCCGCCATCATAGGCCTATTTCACAAGATGGGGGCCAAAACCGGATGTAGGGATACTTTGTTTCCGGTTACCGTTGCTATGGACTCAAGTCCATTTCTGACAGCGAAAAATTGAGCCTAAACACTGACGTGTGTTCTCATAGTCATTAATAGCACTTGCCAAAGTTCACGATGTCTGATGTTATCCGCATTGTCGAAGCATTGCCAGTGAACGTTAAGCGGCCTAAACTAGACAAGGACTATAAATTATTTTTTGAGAAGTTTATAATCGGTTATGAAGGTAAGTATAACGTTAGCTCTGGTTCGCCAGAAAGCTAAATAGCTAGCTTGCTAACCACAGCAAGTTAGCCAATTAAAGAGATATTTCACTTTGAAATAACATAAATTATTTTCTGGAGACGACTCCATTGTGTTTTCGTAGCGTGAAGCAACATCTGCTGTTCGTTAACAGCGTCTCTGTTCCTCTCGGTTGTCCCGAAAATGAATGAATAGGGAGCCTGACAACCGTGAGGAAAAGCAATTCTGTTAACGTTGACGGTCAGCAGGGGAGGCAAAGCTATGTAAGTACAATGTGTTAGGCTCCACATAATTACTTATGTTATACCGAAGTGAAATATCTCTGAACTAAGTTTTGTACTACCGTTACTATTTTGTGACATGTTGTTTGTGCTGTACTTGTTCTAATAAAGATTTATATTGCTTGTCAAATCGCCATGTGTAATGGTGTTCGGTTCACTACCGAGCTGTTTTCATCGCTGATAAAAACTACCCACACATTTTTAAATCGGCTGATATATCTTAAGTAGGCTTGTCGCGAAGTCCGTCAATACATTTTGTAATTACAATTAACAACTAAAATAAACATGCATCTGCAGTTTCAACACTGAATATCCAAATATGTGCTTGCTAAAAAGCTAGCTGGCTAAAACGTAATTTGCTAATCATAACATAAAATATAGCTAGCTAACTGATTTTACGACATTCTTGAGTAACAAATACCACATGACTGAAACCGCCCGGCAAGTTCAAATTTAACTGTTCAATCACTGGTGCAATAAGCAGGCACTTTGAACTTGACTGACAGCGTAGTAGGAGTAGGCTACTGTGATTGGTTTTTCTCCTGTGAGGAACACAGCGTGTGGCCAATCGCATTTTAGAAAATAAAAAATATTCAACTGCTGACTTCAAAGCTATGCTTCAAAGTAACGAGGAACAACAACCTTCATAGAAATGTAGTGGAGTCAAAAGTACAATATTTATCTTTCAAATGTAGTGGAGTAAAAGTCAAAACTTTCCAAAAAAATTAATACTCAAGTAAAGTACAGATACTCAAAAAATGTACTTAAGTACAGTACTCATGTAAATGTACTTTGTTACTGTCCACCCCTGCAACACAAGCTACGACACCATCAACAACTTAGCTGCTTCATTCGTAGAATTTTCTGGCTTTGTTGTGATGACATTATGAAAAGTCATTTCTCTATAGTTATACCACTGAACTCTATCATATATATGCTCTATGAGTTATACTGAAACCAAGACAATTTGAATCTTCCATCAGCTAATTTATGTCCGTGGATTAGTGAAACGGATGTCGCTTCTTATCATCTGAGTTATTGTTTCTCAATGTTCAGTGTTCACATTGAAAAATTGTTATTTCCCACTATAACATTTGAAATCAAATGTGTTGGTAATAAATACGACCTTTGGAAATGGTTGGCTGAATAAATTAGCTCAATAACTACCTCTTTTTTTCTCACTTAGATACTACGTCTGCAAAAAGATGTCCGCACTTTCAGCACAACACAAATGCATTCTTCCCTCACACAGCAATTTTCCCATGGTGTGTATTCACCCATAGCTCAATATTCATATAAACAGAGGCTACTGCTAAGCTCACTTTACTACAATGACACCTTAACATTTTAAACAACTGAAATATAACAATTGAACATTTTCTGCAATTACTATCTGAATCTGGCTGTGCCACCTATGATTCTGGGAAGATGGGCAGAGCTAAATCTTGAACAGCAGTGTGCGCTTCAGTATAGTCCAAATCAGCATGTCACAACAATAACTAACTCCAACATAAAGCACATATGGCACAGCTCTATGCATGATCAAGGCATGAGATCAAGAAAACAATCTGCACCCTATAACAATTATAATTTCAATTATAATTTGATGTTAGTTGGTTTGGATGTTATTGTTTGTGTATCGTTAGACTTGGCAGGTAAGATATAGCTCAGGGGTGCACAAACTTTTTCAACGATGGCCCAAAGATATCAGTATTTTTGTGACCAAAACTGATGGCATTTCATTAATAAAAATGAATTGACGATTAATTGTAAAGTGCTGAGAATAGCAATGTTTTTAATACCTAAAACATAAATGAAAGAACAAAGGTACAAAAATTAGCGGGTAATTAATCACAGAAAGCGTAGTCAAATTAACAAAATTAAAGGCTTTATCAACAAAGTACAGTATGGGTAAAGTGCACAAAGCTGCCAGACAGAAAACATTTCTTCTGAATAATGTTACAGTCATCGTCAGTGAGTCTCCTTTTCAATGGACGTATCAGACACTTACACATTTCTTGGGCAACTATAAAAATTTCAATACAGCTAATATTTCAATAATGTTACAAGGTTCTTTGTTTTTTATGTCAAGAGCACAAGAAGACTGGATTATGATGATTAGATGCAGCCGTTAACTATATCTTGCGTTGAATATGAATAAATTATAGCAAATTATGTAGAATTGGCGTGGAGTTCTTTTGGAAGCGAACACCTACCAACATTAAAACAGGCATTTGTATGAAATACATTGTCGGTTGCAAACCTTGAAATATGCGTTTTTACCAGTTTCATTGTTTCTTCAGCATGTGTTTATACAAATACATAATAATATGAATGGATACTAATACTTTTTGCATACAGGCTAATTGCATTAGATTTCCCTCATAACCTAAGTTTGGCTGACCGACCCATGCGCACAAGGACTTGCTGGCCAAGCAAGAGCATTGACGAAAATTATTATCAGCAGTTTTGTTAATTGACGCTATCTAGCAGAGTGCTGTAGGTTTTACGTGGGTCGCCTCGAAAATGAATTACTTTACGTCATCTACTGGGTATATCAAAGCTACTACAGTATTTGTACGGATTTACAATATTTTTGTATGGCTGTCAGACAGATTCAACTTGTGATCTTATCAACATATGTAACAATTCATTATCATGTTGATTAAAACAGGGTTGACTTTATTTTTCTATTACAACATCTAGCTAAATTGACCACAATTAGTAAAGACAATTAGAAATTTGTCTGGACCACACGCAGGCTGCATTGCATTCGTTGCGCTTTGGCAAGAGTAAATTTCACATCAGAAAATAAGTTGGCTAGTTAGTGTGCTATATTGTGTAGGTACTGTACGTCCAGTGCAATAATGTACGGGAAATGATAAGCTGCTGTTTTTCATTGCAGGTGCCAAAGATAACAGCGATTATTGTGTAGCTAAGCTAATGCAAGGTACACTACCTGCTATCAAACTGTTTCTGTTACATTTCTCAAAAGGCTGAACTAAACTTACTTGTTAACAGGCTTTAAGATAATAAATCTGCTAGAAAACATAACTTGTTTGGCAGAGTCGTGCTAGTTATGCCTGTTGTAACTAGGTAGCTGTTTCGTAAGTGACTTAGTTAATGCACTCATCGTAACTACTGCTTGTATTTTTGCATAGACTGCGCTGTTGCTGTTCTTGTTTGTGTTAGTGTTAATCAGTTTAACCTACAGGGTCCAAGCTGAACTGTGCGGTTGTTCCCTGCACTTGTAACGGTACTTCTCTCTAGGGTTTTCGACACACTTGTTCCTGATTATGGTTATACACTTTGTTGTACGTCGCTCTGGATAAGAGCGTCTGCCAAACGCCTGTAATGTAATGTAATGTAATAATGTAATGTTAATGCGCCACCTTCTCGTTATCGATAGCAGTAGAACACACTTGAGCATATGTCATGTGTTCCCAGTATGCTTTGCGCACAGGCTGGCATTTCGTGTGTTCGGCTTTTAGAAATTGAGACAATTGGCATCAATAATAATCCAGTTTAATAACAGGCAATTGCTTTTTAAAGCTGTATTTAACAAACCATAACTTATAAGCTATATAGCCATAAGTAAGGAATAAACCACGAAGGGCTGTCCCGTTATTGGAAAACAAGGTACGACGGGGGTGGTGATGTGGCCAAGGCGAAGCCGAGGGTCGCTTAACCAGCCCTGAAGTACATTATTTTCCAATAACATGACAGCCCTCTAAAAACAAATCCATGTTTCTAAATATATTTCTGTTTGCACCGTTAAGTAAAATCCTCTGGTCGTTAATTCTAGGAAAACAATGATTCTATCAAGAAAAAATAGTTCCTTCTCGTTTTATACCATACAGTTAGCACCACTTTTTGTCATTACATTATTTAAGAAGACTGCATGAAACTATAAGTCAATCATATTCATCTCCATAGCACTGTCTTGCTTCTTAAAATGGTGTGGTCGCGCTGTGTAGATATAGCGTCTTTCTAAGACCCTCTGAAACCGGGTTTGAATTCCAGCTAGCTTTATTATAGGTTCGCCAACACTTGTCACCTAGCCAATATTAAAATTCATCTGGGTTTTAGGTCAAAATGGTCTCACGGCACGCTTTTTATCCCGGCCAGCTAGCTAGGTAACTACTGAATTATATTCAAAACAGTGGTTACTATAAACAGAATTGTTAACAAAGATACAGAAGAAAATGTGTCCCGTAGCCATGAGTTAAATACGGAACGCCTATCCAAATAAGGGACGATTCAGTAATTTGTGGGATGGTTGGCAAAAGAAATGAAGCCAGTAACTAGAACCATGATTCAGCGTCGCCATTAATTGCGAAATTGGACGTAACAACAATTCAACATCGAAGGAATAATGTTGCTGTTTTAAAGGAGTAACATGGTTGAATGTGACACTTGCCTGTTGTCTTTAGGCAACAACAAAACAAATGTGCACAATTTTTTTTATTATTCAGTCATTTAAATGTATTTTAAAACGTATTTTTCTAAGCCTAAATTTCCCACTATAAAAGTTCACCCGAACTGTCTGGGCGTGGTTATGAGAACTGTTAGTTAGCTATGATTGACAGACCGTGCCCAGTTACCATAGCTACCTCCATGATACGCGCTCATCTTGGGAGACTGAATTTTCACAAGCTAGCCAACTTAGTATATCATGTATCGATAGCTAAGGACGTTGAATTATATCCAGTAATAATTTTTGCTAGCTAGCTAGCCAGCCAAGTTAAGATAAAACCACAACTATAACGTCCTTATGAAAGCAAACTAGCTAGCTAACGTTATCGGTAACATTACATTATGAAGGCAAACTACATAGCTAGTAAACGTTAGCTAGCTAGCTATAAATGAATATAACCAACCAGAGATAGTCTAATAGTCCTTAAAAGGCACTCTAATAAGTGAACCTAACGTTAGTCAGATATTTGCATTGTCTTGCCTGTAAGCCAGGGGCAGAAACTATGGGTCACGAGTTATCCATGGGTCCCCAAATATTATTTAGAATGAGATATCACAGCAATCTGACTGACAGTAGGGAGGGCAAAACGGAGCTTTAGAATGTCGCCAGCAGTGTATGCGCGTGAGCTCGACAATACATTTCTCACAGAAAAGGTAGCTTGTCGCCTTTTTTAGTTCATTACAGTGGTGATAGAAGTGACAATAATGAAGTGGTACCGTGCTGTTAGCCTTTATTGATTGCCGTACAAGGTTAATGTGAAGTAGCTAGCACAATCTGACAGCACTAACCCATAAAAATGTACTTTGAATGATACTTGCTCAATCGAACGGTAAATCTGGAAAACATTCGATTATAGCAGCACCAAAATTTTCTTTCACACCCTCAATAAACGGCAAAAGTGCCAGTAGAAGATTGAATTAAACCTTTTAAAGTTATATATTTTATGAAACGTTATCGATTCCGCTTGGCCACAGTGAGTGAAACTAGGCGATCTGAGCATATAGTTTCTATGTAAATTACGTCAGAAGGATTCAACCTTGTTGTTTGCTACCTAAACTTCACATACATTTGTAGTAGGACGGTGTGTCCAGTCAGATTTCTTTACGGGGCGTGGAAATGGGAGTGGTTACTGTGTTTGTGACGCACTAAGTCGATAACATTCTCAACCGGCTGAAAATCGGACGATAAATTTAAAACGCATATTTCTTCAAAAATAAAGAACAGACATATTTAATACTTTACTCATCATGTTTCTTCAATGCTTCTTGTGCAAATAGCACATAAAACCGAGAAAGTGTGAAAACCACCATGTTACTCCTTTAACTGCTTTAGAATGCTGGATTTTGTAGCGTATTGATTTTAAAACTGTTAGAAGGCCGAGGTGTACCTTTACTGAGAATGAATGCCCACCCTTGGACCAATCAGAATCAAGTATTCAGCCAAGCCGTAGTATAACTGGCTACAACTGAAGTAAACAGTCAAATTTTCAACATGGGCAAAATGTTTTTTAGAAATTAATCACTACACCAGCTCTGCACTGGGAAAAGGGATGGCTGCAAAAACCCTACATGTCCCAGAACAGCATTTCCCCTCAGGCTATACCTAATGCGACCCTATGCTGGAAGACAGCTACCAAGGCAGAATGCCATCTTCAACTATAGGCTTTCCAGGGCCTGCATGTCGGGAGAGAAGGCTTTTGGCATTCTTGCCTCCAGATGGAGGATCTTCTACCGTTCGATACAAGTGACACCCCTGGCCTAAACTAATCATACTTTGGCTAATGTTGATTGAAATCCTACAAGAATTACATCATAATAAAACATTTATTTTCATATTACAATGTTGTTATGTGTTATGATTTATTCAAGTGTTTGTGTCTCAAATAATGTTGAACATATTTCTGTTAATGTTGCATAGTATTTTAATACTACTACCTTTCAAAAGTTTGGAATCACTAAGACATTTTTATGTTTTCACAATTCATCAAAAACTAAAATGGATTAAATTTAAAAAATTTTTTGCCATCAATCTACACACAATACCCCACAATGACAAAGTGAAAACACATTTTTAGAAAATGTTGGCGTGAATGGGGTGAAACTGATGTTGAAATAGACGCATGCCTAGACTGAAATATGGCTGTTGGTCTTTTTCGTTTGGATTTGTTTTGTGTCTACAGGTCCTGGAGGTCCTTTTAAGATAGATGGCATGAACACTAGTACTTATCAAGACACTTAAAAAAAAGAAGGCCCGAGTTGAGAACCACTGGTGTAGAGAACCACTGGTGTAGATTACTGGTGTAGATTAATGGCAACATTTTTTAAAAAAATGCATTTTGTTAGTTTTCGATGAATTATGAAAACATAAAATGTCTTAGTGATTCCAAACTTTTGAACGGTAGTGTATGTGGGAAGGGGAACCTTGTGCGAAGTGTGGGTGTAAATTTGATGAACTCGAAATAGCTACGCTAGATGATGATGAGATAAATATGGGAAAGTACCTAGTGATTTTTGCATGTGCTACAGCAGGTAGCAAGCTAGCTACACAACTAGTAGATGAACATATGGCATCAAATTTCACAAGGTTCCCTCTCCCATATTTGTCATTATAGCTAGCTATAGCATAGGTCTGGTAGCTATATCTAAACGTAGTAAATCTGCATGTGAACAAATATGGGAGAGGGAACCTTGTGCAAAGTGATAGCTAGCTAGCTAAATGTAAAGTATGACTAGCTAGCTAGCAATCAGATATCTTACAAACGTTAGACAATACTTACTGAAACACCCAACACTTGAGCGACTGTCTACCAGCCTCCTTTTTGTTCAGGTCCTTGTGGAACGGGTGTCTCGGGTCATACTTCGAAGATTAACTTCTCTGTTCGCTGTCGCTCGCGGCAGGTCAGGATAGTCTGATTGAAACAAATGCCTTTTAATCACTTTTTCTCGCTCGCGTCGCTGTATGTCAGGAACGGGTGTTACTCTGAACTGCATAGTACAGACTGCATAAACCCCACCACCACTCCTACCTGAGGGACACTAAAGGTTCAGAATCTTGCTTTGCGTATACCAGCTATGCAGAGTAATACCGATGTGAAGACCATTTTTTGCTGCAAAAGAACCAGATCGGCATAATCTGAATATTGTCTGTTTGAGTTGGAAATTGCGTAAGCAGTGCGGAATAGAGTATGTTTTCTCAACATCGCATACAATTTGTTTCTTCAAAGCCTCCTTGTGGGCTTGTTGTGTGTTCTAATAATTTTATGTACATGAATGTGGGTTTTGGAAGAGCAGTGCGCAGTCCCTACTAACAAAATGTGGTTGTGGCGACGTCGCAAAACAGCGTTGTGGATACGTAACAATTACATCCTTACAACTATACGTTTGACAATGTAATAGAATAACCTTACCCCAACGTTGTGATTACATCTCCAGGCAGTCATCCGTCGTAACGTTATAGATTTACGTCGCTGACACGTTGTTTAAACTTCTTTATTACGTTATTTACCTTTCCACAACATTGCTGATTGGTCACTTTCTTACTAAACCCTGACCATACATTTAGATTTTGTGTATTAAAAAAGGTATATCATGGTGAATTTTGATCTCCATTCTGTCCTACCAATGAAATGCCATTGCTTCTGTAATTCATATCTTCAAAATTTATTTTCAAAGATATTCAGTGCAGCAATAAAAAATGTACACATAAAGCCCAAATAGAATAGAAAGCCTTTATTGTCATTGTATAATACCATTGAGATCAGGCTCAATTTACATTTCTAGGTAGGCAATATGTGCTGCAGCTAGCATAATTATGGTACAGAAGATGAGACAAACATACAAAACTAGATACAAAAACAACATAAAAAGGGTGACTTGCACTAGTGCAATGTCCATAGCAGGTCCCCCAAAGCTAGTATAATGTACAGTACCTCCTCATAACCATAATCTCTTCCACTACCATCATAAGCATCAACTGCAGCATATTGACAGAATATCATGACTACCTCCTCCCTAGTATTTTTCTGATAAAATGATGGCATTACCATCATTACAATTTCTTAATATATCAACAGATTAAAGTGCACAAGAACTAAATTAAAACACCCAAAACTGCTTGTCAATAAAATATACATTGTCTTGCATTGTTGTAGTTTCAGGACAGTAATAACCATAGACCAATGATTTCAAAATTATATCAGTGTTGAGTATTTTTGTCTTTTTCAAGCGGTGAACTACATTTCAGGTAGGATCCCCCACATATTAAAGTAGAATGTCTGCAGGCATTTAAGGCTTTTTACGCATTTTAAATGCTTCTTAGAATAACATTTAAGACAGTTTGCCACACAAGTAAGCACAGGCCTGTTGTACTCTTAGCTACTTGACATTTTTACAATTATCTAAAATGACAACATTGACATTTCTCCAAATGTTTATTTTGGTCCAAGAAAAGGACACATTGCGGGCTTTTACCATTCAAATACAAACTTAGAATACAGTCACTCTTGTCTCAGGCATGTCTTGAGTGGGGAAGGCTGGACCTCAGGTTCTTCACTGGAGCAACAGTCATAAGGCCATGTGTGGAAGCTGAAAGGATATGAAATTGGACCAAGTAAGAAAAATTAATTGAGTAACACACTCAAATTGGCTAAAATTGTAATTGTGTTTTGACAATGACAAAAAGTCAATGAGCAAAGAGCTGTTTCCATATAATATCCATAACTACCTTTATTCTGATCTTGTGCTCTAGTTTCCATTTGAGCTTTTGTGCCAAATGTAGAGAACTCTGCAAAAGAAAATCTATTTAAGTCAGTATTTGGTGAAAATACAGAGAAATATCTTGATTAATATTGATTACACAATGCACTGGTGCGAAGCCAAAGCCAATTTATTTATTTTATTTTGTAAGGCCACGATTACACCAGGTATAGAGTAATAGTGCTAGAGGATTTGGGGGAAAAAGTTGAGGTTTTGTATTTCTAATGGGAATAATGTTTAGCTAAATGCTTGGGGGGGGGGGGGGGGGGGGGCCAACTGGGAAAGAAGTAACAGTATTACATTCCTGCAGCCATCTTTGGACATATCAAAATTTCCATGTCAATTTAACACAGGGATGTGCTGTAGATCATGCATGGTGAATTTAGTGAGGATCAGGCAAACATTGTAGAAGTATGAAAAAGTTTGTTTTTTCAAAAAATTCTAAATATCTATATATGTGGAAGAAATTTGGTGCATGTATGCAAACTTGGATGGGTGTAATAACTTTTTAAATGTTGAAATTTTTGAGGTGTCATTGTAGCACCAGCTAAAGTGACAGTTGCATGTGTGTCCTGCATGACAAATTGGGCGCCATACTATATGACTGCCAAATTTAATGAGTTTTAAAGCATGAGAAACGGGTGAAAATTTAGCAAAGGCAGAAGAAAAATAAGAATAATAATCCTAGCAAAAACAATAGGGATCATACACACCCTTGGTGCTTGGCCCCCTAACAATCCTAGCAAAAACAGCAGGGGCCCCCCTAAAAATTTACACTATTAGCAGTTGTATTGCTAACCCTCATCCATGGCTTTGTTAGCAACAACAGTGTTACTTTTTGCCAGAATGATTTTCTTATGTTCTTTGTATCCATCCATTATATCCATTCTTATCAGTTCTTTTTCCTCAGGTGAGAAACACGCTGCTTGAGTATGGTCCAAGCTGTACTGCTATAGACTCAATTTTGCCACCACAACCACACCACCATTTTTATGGGAACATGCACAAAGCTTGATTTGCATTATTTGATAACTGCCACTGGGGCGACAGGCCTTTACCAACACAGGGGAAGCAAAGCAGGCTTTTTTTGAAATCACTAGGCTGTAAATCTCAAGAGGAAACAAACCATAATGAACTAGAAGAGTGCACTCAGTAGAGTGCAGATCTCCACCAGGCATTCGGACAAACGGAAGCAGTTGTTGATCACTTGCAGCCCCAAGCAGCCGGTTAGGAGTTAGCACTCAATCTATTTCAATGGACAATAATGATGGAAATTAATTCAAATAAAATACTTGTCGTTGACCGATTTGCAAAATATTTGAGAATTCAGGTCTTTGGCCTGCTGTTAGCATGCACAATATATATTAGGCTGATTGGCCCAGTAATATGCGAGATTAGCTGCGGACAGAGACACAAACACACACGCACAAACGCATGATCCCCTCCAGGCTCCGCCTGGCGGAGATAATTACATACGCCAACAGAAATTGCAAACAATATAAATGCACACTGATACAGATGTTATAGGTGCCCATGTCGTGTTTCTGTGACCATGCTGCATGTCCATAATAGCGTAGTCTCGTTGCAATGCTTGTGTGTGACTCACCTGTGGGGAATTTATTAAAAAGGAGGCGACAGGGTACAGTTTGAGGGGCAAAATGTATAAACACCATGGCCACTGTTGTGATTGTCTGATGTTCTTTTGTTAAAAACCTTTTTATTCTCTAATTTTGAATGTCCAATTATCACTGCAGAGCTCTGGAGTCAGGTGTCGCTTCTTCACGCTCTTCTTTTGGAATCCAAGCACAAGGTTCTCGCTGCACAAGGAGAGTATGAGGCTGGCGCAGGCCATGACACTGGAGCCGGCCGTGAGGCAGAGATGGCAGATCAATGGAGGAGTAATCTTGGTTTTTGACGCTTAAGGCCTGTTCAGGCCCAATACTGACTTGAAATGCATGCGCTTAACTCAAATTTGTGTGCAAATGAGGCGTTTCTTTCCCGACATGGATCCTGCCTAGGCTGACTTAAGTGGGGATATGACAGATGGTTGCATGGGGTGGAGAATCACTGAAAAGAAGGTAGATTCCATTGAATTCCCAGTTGCGTGAGTCCTGACTGGAGTAATTTTTCCTGTTTTATCTATGCAGCATTTCCTCGCATGAAAATATGGAATAAATAGGGTGAAGCTATCATCCACCACCTGGAATTACAGCTCAGTGGATTATTGTGGAGTGGAGAAAATGGTTTTACATGCAACAATGACTCAACCTGTATGGAGAGATTAGTCTCAACGTTATTGGCAAATGCGTGCATCACAATCTTGATGGGTCATGGCAAAAAAGTTGACTTGCATAAAGCATTATATAAGCAGTTATATAAAATGTCATACTGACCATGAGAGTTTACTTTAATTTGCCGCTATATTTAATTGTATACTGTTTCACCCCACATAATGTATCTGTTGCAATGTAAGCAAGAGGAAATAGACACCGGCTGCAGTATAAATCAAGCACATTTGGGGAACAGAGGACCTCCTAATGTTGTTAAGTTGGATGAGGACCATGTGGTCAGCCTTGGTATGGACTCCGTAACCTATTATTGGCCATAAAAGAATGTTTGGTGATTTAATGAATCTCATAGGCTAGAACAATTATAGTTGTTTGTCTCTGAAAACTATATAAACTATAAAAACTATTTAGTGGACTTTATATTTTTGAAGACTGTATTAAAAGGAGCTAATGACTCTGTCATTTGTTATCTTTATCTTCAAAACCATCATTTTTTGGGTGGCACGGAGGTGCAGTGGGTAGCAGTGCAGCTTTACAGCAGGAAGGTCGTGGGTTCACGTGGGTTTCCTTTGGGTACTCCGGTTTCCTTCCACAGTTCAAAGACATGCAGGTAGGCTAATTGGAGAGTCTAAATTGTCCATCGGTATGAGTGTGTGAGTGAATGGTGTGTGTGCCCTGCTATAGATTGGCGGCCTGTTCAGGGTGTATTCCTGCCTCTCGCCCAGTGCATGCTGGGATAGGCTACAGCACCCCTGCGACCCTGTTCAGGATAAGCGTGTATAGATAATGGATGGATGGACCATCATTTTTCTTAAGAAATTCCCACAATCCATACACATCACAAATTTCTTTTACTACCCACAAATATCCCTCAACTTGTGTCTTGTAAATTGTCATTTAAATGAATGTGCACTGATTTGTACAAATGCACACATATTTGTGAATACATATTTCCTTTTTGCACAAATTCCTATTCCTTTGAACATAATATTTTTATATTTAATTTGAACTTTAACCAAATATATGTTTCTATTTTTTTTCAAAAAGACATTTTCAAATGTAAAATTGGCTTATGAAGTATTGAACTTGTATTTGTGCATCAAGGGACACTTGTGCATTTAGTGATGTAAGTTTTTTTTTTGATTTTGAGAATTTCCTTTTGCTATTCCTGCATCATGATTCACACGCAAATAGCTGTCTATCTACAGACAAAAAGCTTGCTGTCTTCTTCTGTGGTGGTGGTAGTACTTTACCAGCATTTCTGGAAACCGGATTTGTTCTTTGCGCCCCAGGACGGAAGAACAGAAGCATATTTTGTAATGACTAAAATCAGGTCTATAGTCCCTTTATGTATAACATGCATGTATTGAGATATGAAATTTAACATTAGTTAACATTAGCTGGTCTAGTTATTATATGATTTGGGAAACAACTTGAACTGACAGTTATTGCTTTTTTGGATTTATTTTCAGCTTGCCTATTCACTACCATGTCAAATTCCTGTGGGACCCGTGAATAGGCTAGGCTTAGCTCCTCTTAACTTTTCCCATTCATTCTCAATCGTAGTCCTTAAAGGGAACCCAGCCTGTTAAGACCGGTAGACCTTAATATGGTGTAAATGACTTCAATTATATAAACATGTTATTAAAAGCACATGAAAGATTTTAGTTATTTCAAAATTTTAAGAATTCCTTCAACTCGTAGGTCACCATTGTTATTACTGTCACAATGCACTCTGGGCAGTGACGTCCAGTGGTTGCACTCGTCTTGGTCAACCTCAAATTAGGGGAAATTGAACGTGAAGTCTCCGGGGAGTCTCAGGAACAGAACGAGAGCTACGATCAGTGGTAAAGTAAGCAATATTAACTGAAAGATGAATCCCAATCTCAACATTGTGGAGATTTGATGAGTTATAAAATCCTCTTTCCAATACTTGTGATGGGCCACAGCTTTATAATTTCAAGCCTACAGGGTGCCCAAGGGACCGGGAACAGGCAAGGATTACAAAAACGATGGGGCATGCCAATAGATGAAGTGGTGGTGTGAGGAGTACATGTTCTGGACTGTGACTTGAGAGTGACTTGTGAGAACTACTGTACTATGACAAAGTGTCTGTTGCTTAACCTTGTTTGCTAAGTTAATACGTATCAGACAGTACCTAAAACAAACAGTTATCAGGTATATCCTGCATCTGAACGCTTAAGTTTAGCTTGCAACATCCCAGTTAATTAATTGTACTGGAGCATTAATACAATAATACAAAATAAAGCATGTTTATTTAAATAAATAATGGAAACTATGCAGACTACGCAGAAGCGTACAGTCACACCAGTGTGATTAGAACACATCATTAGAATGTCTATTCACGAATGACGCAACAATAAGCATTTGAGTTGAAGTTTGTTCTTTCTAGGACAGAACACACTTATTTTCCACCAAACACTGCACCACATAAACTCTTTACAACGCCGGTTTTCGTGTAAACAATTTGAGCATTTATTTGTTAATGCAAACATTCACAGTTTCTCAGAAGTAGTAACAGTTTTGAGTCAAAAAATACACTAGGCTACATTTAGCTAATGTTAGACTGCTAACCAAGTCAAAATGAGGAAACTATGAGCTGACAGTAAGCTGAACATAAACGCTCAAACAGTTATGACAATTTTCAGTGTATCATATCTCAGGTAAAATCATCAGTGATGAAAAAAAATTACTGAATAAACACTCATCAGAAGTTAGAAAATAATCCGAAAGTAATCCTGTTTTATGGTGCTGTCATCTTGTTCTTCCGCATTCAAACAAAGATTAAACGTGATCGAGATACTCCAGTTCCTCCCAAAACCACATTTGCGCTCAAGTCTTCAAGTCTTCCGCAAAACCAGTAAGTCATCTTAGTTTCACTATCATCTTTGGTTGGACCAGAGATTACCTTAAATGGCTGCGCCCATGTTATTAGAGTAGCTTTATTTATAGCATATCATGATCAGTACAACCTTAAAAATATACTTTACTAACATTTTGGGTGTGCATTTCAATGTTTGCTAGAATCGGAATATTTCATTTGCAACGAGTATTTGAAAACCTGCAAATAATATTGCAAATTTAAAAAAAAAAATTACCACACAAACCATTATCAGTCATAGATTTTTTATTGATGCAAACAAAATAAAGGACAGGTAGCAGTCAGACAATCCCCTCTCGCCTAACACAAAGAGTGAGAGCCTTCTAGTCTTGTAGTCATGTTTTATTTGCAGTCCAATTATACATACATACATATATACATATTTATGTAATGTATACATTTACATACAGTACTGTGCAAAAGTCTTAGGCACCCTAGATTTTTAAATATAATATATAGTATATATTTGGTCTTAGTGACCAAATGTGTCAGTAGAGAAGAGCAAATTTGAGATTTCCAAACATGAATTTTCCAAAAAATTAAATTTTACAAATACATTTTTGTATTTTGTTAAATAAAGTAATATTTCAGATAAAAACTTGATCAAGGGTCTCTGGGATTACCTGGAGAGCCAGAAGCAAGGGAAACAGCCAAAATCTGCTGAAGAACTGTGGCAAGTTCTCCAAAATGCTTGGAACAACCTACCAGCCGATTTTCTTATAAAACTGCCGGACGTTGTACCTAAGAGAATTGATGTAGTTTTAAAGGCGAAGGGTGGTCACAGCAAACATTGATTTTATTTAGTTTTTAACTATTTACTGCTCTTTATATTACTTTTTCGATATTTATAACCTTTCATTTCATTATTTTTGAAAGCATCTAGCTATACAGCATTTTTTTTTTTTACAGGTGTCTTAAGACTTTTGCACAGTAGTGTACATACATATACATTAATATATATTCATATAACATAAAACATGCTTGGCAAAACGAGGAGACCACTCAGCAATGCTGAAATTTTAGAGATCTTTTTCAATTTGGATAATGAGTCAGAGTAAACAAGCGAGGAGGAGTCTGACAGTGCCAGCGAAGCACTGCCCTCTAACCTAGCAGCCATACTTGAGCCTGAGCCAGGGGTCCTTTCCTGAAGTTCCTGGTCCTTTTGCTGATGGTAGTGAAGATGAAGGCAGACAGGTGTTGGTTCAAGAGGTCAACAGTAGCAACTGGAAGGCTACCATCCATTTCACCCCCCCTGGCCCTGGTGTGGTGTTCGATGAGTCGCAGTCTGGGGTTTATCGTCAGCCATCCCATTCTGAAGCAGACTGCTTCAAGATGTTTTTCATCGAGGAGCTTGTGGAAGACATTGTTCAGGAAACCAAACAGAATGCCGGTGAGCTGCAGGAGAAGATGGAGCCTGGAGCAAAGGGAAGCTGGCTAAGTGGGTAGGAACCACCATCAGCAAGCTCTACACCTTCCTGGTGGCAGTGATAATGATGGGAGTTGTGAAGAAGACCTCACTATGGGATTACTGGAGTACTGATCCTATGTTTGTTACCCCCTTTTTCTCCACTCTCTTTTCCTAAGACCGCTTTCTCCTCCTGCTCCGATGTCTTCACTTCACCAACAATGCTGCTGCCAACCTTCGAGACCCACTATATAAAATTAGAAGTGTCCTGACAAGCCTGAAGTCTGCATTCCACCAGATCCAAGTCCCTTATATGGATCTGTGCATTGATGAATCCCTGCTGCAGTGAAAGGGTAGGCTGGCATTCCACCAATACATCCCCTCAAAGAGGAACCGCTTTAGGGTGAAATTTTTCATCCTCTGTGATATCAAGATTGGGTTTGCTCTGGACATTGTCATCTACACAGGAGCAACCACTGACATCGGTCATTATGATGGGCTAAGGCTGTCTGGGTCAGTGGTGATGACAATGCTGGCTCCTTATCTGGGGAAGGGCATTACAGTACATTACATTACAGGCATTTGGCAGACGCTCTTATCCAGAGCGACGTACAACAAAGTGTATAACCATAACCAGGAACAAGTATGACGAAAACCCTAGAGAGAAGTGCCGGTCCAAGTGCAGGGAACAACCGCATAGTTCAACTTGGACCCTGAAGGTTTAAACTGATTAACACTAACACAACGAGAACGGCAACAACGCAGTCTATGGAAAAAATACAAGCAGTAGTTAAGACAGTTAATGCACCTAAGTCACCTACGAAATAGCTGCCTAGTTACAACCCTAAGCTTACAGTCATTCACAGGGGGGTAGGGAGGGATGGGGAGAGGTGCAGCCTGAAGAGGTGAGTCTTCAGTCGTCGCTTGAAATGGGTCAGTGTCTCAGCTGTTCTGACCTCCACGGGGAGATCATTCCACCATCGTGGGGCCAGAACAGACAGGAGACGTGTTCTGGAAGTGCAGGTGCAAAGAGGGGGAGGTGCCAGGCGTCCTGAGGTAGCAGAACGGAGGGATCTGGCTGGTATGTAGGGTTTGAATATCTTGTGGAGGTATGCTGGGGCTGATCCCTTGACTGCCTGGTATGCTAGGACCAATGTTTTAAATTTGATGCAAGCTATAACAGGCAGCCAGTGGAGGGTAGTGAGCAGGGGAGTGATGTGGGAGTGTCTGGGGAGGTTGAAGACCAGACGAGCTGCAGCATTCTGAATAAGTTGCAGGGGTCTGGTGGCAGATGCCGGTAGTCCAGCCAGAAGGAGTTGCAGAAGTCCAGGTGGGATAGTACCATTGCTTGGACCAGGAGCTGGGTTGAGTAGGTGGTGAGAAAGGGGCGGATTCTCTGGATGTTATACAGGAAAAATCTGCATGCCCGGCTTACTGCTGCGATGTTCTTGGAGAGGGACAGCTTGTTGTCCATCACCACTCCGAGATTCTTGGCACAGGGTGATGATGTCACTAAGGTGTCCCCTAGGGAAATGGAAAAGTCGAGGAGGGGAGCGGATAGAGCAGGAATAAAGATTAGCTCCGTCTTTCCCGGGTTGAGCTTCAGGTGTTGGTTGTCCATCCAGCTCTGGATGTCCCTCAGGCAAGCGGAGATGCGGGCAGGGACCTGTGTGTCCGATGGGGAGAAGGAGAGAAAGAGTTGCGTGTTGTCGGCATAGGAGTGATAGGACAAGCCATGGGCAGAGATTACAGGGCCAAGGGATCTGGTGTATAAGGAGAAGAGAAGGGGACTAAGGACTGAGCCCTGGGGAACTCCGGTGGCGAGGGGACGGGGTGGTGATACCTTACCCGCCCAGGCAAGCTGGAAGGAACGGTCAGAGAGGTAAGACTCAATCCAGTCAAGGACTGTGCCGCAGATCCCTGTTGCTGCCAGGGAGGACAGGAGGATAGAGTGCTCCACAGTGTCAAATGCAGCGGAGAGGTCTAGAAGAATCAGGACAGAAGAGAGGGAGACTGCTCGTGCGGCATGGAGTGACTCACTGACCGAGAGGAGTGCAGTCTCGGTCGAGTGGCCAGGCCTGAAGCCAGACTGGTGGGGGTCAAGCAGGTTGTTCTGAGAGAAGAAAGCAGAGAGTTAGTTCGATGCAGCACGTTCAAGTGTTTTGGATAGAAAAGGGAGGAGAGATACCGGGCGGTAGTTCTGAATGACGGAAGGATCTAGTGTGGGTTTCTTCAGCAGCGGGGTGATGTAGGCCCTCTTGAAGGATGAGGGGAAACATCCAGAAGATAGGGAGGAGTTCACGAGGGAGGTGACAAAAGGGAGGATGTCTGGTGTGATTGCCTGGAGGAGAGATGAGGGGATAGGGTCGAGGGCGCAGGTGGTAGGACAGTGGGTGAGCAGGAGCTGGGAAACTTCAGAGTCTGAGAGGAGAGAAAATGTGGAGAAACGGGGCAGAGGGGGCAAAGGAGCTGCGGATGTCTGCAATCTTTTCGTCAAAGAATGCTGCAAAGTCATCTGCAGTGAAGGAAGACTGGGAGGAGGTGGCACGCTGAGGAGAGAAGAGAAAATAGAGAAAAGTTGATGATGTTTAGAAATGGAGTTATGAATTTTAAGGGTCACACCCTCTTTGTGGATAATTGGTACAGCAGTCCTACACTTTTCCACCACCTGCTGACCAACAACACTGGGGTCTGTGGGACAGTCTGGCCAAACAGAAATGGGATGCTCAGCTTTTCAGGTAAGATGATGCAGAGGGGATGTAGAATTCAGGGAGAATGGAAGCCAGCTGGCTGTGAAGCGGCACGATAAACGTGATGTTCACGTCTTCTCTACAGTCCACTCAGCATCCATGGCAGCTTCACCTGACAGGAGAGAGGAAACTAAAGCCTGAGTGTATTTCAGAATACAACAGGAAGATTGGAGCTGCAGATAATTCAGACATAATAAACAGTTTAGTGGAGTGTGTGAGAAAGACCACAAAGTGGTATAAAAAAATATTTTTCCACCTGGCTGACACTGCACTTGTCCACCGCCAGCTGACAGGTGAGATACCTATACACACACACACACACACACACACAGACATTTATTTATGTTTTGAACTATATTAACTATATACTTTAAAGGACCATACCAGTGTTACTACATGTTTTAAGGTTTAGGGTTTATTTTATTTAAGAAAGGGACAGTGCACCATGTAAATGATTTAGCCATACAGGCTCATTTTCATCTGTAGTCCCTGGGCAGGTTGATGGTTTAAGGAACATAAAAGAGCATACATAACACATAAGCACAGACAACTGATTAAAAAGTATGCAAACATTGACAAAAAGCATTACAAGCAGCATAAAAGAACATACAAAACACATAAGCACAGACAAGTGAGTAAACCTATTGAGCATTAACAAGATGCATTACGAGCAGCATAAAAGAACATACAAGACACGTAAGCACAGACAAGCAAGCATCAACAAAATGCCCGCCCGTCCACGCCCACCAGCAATCCAACATTCAAGCATAGGGAAGATCATACAGCAGGAAACACATAAAGCATAGCACAGGCATCTAGATGACAGTACCATAAAGCATGACAACACATCACTATGAACACTTGACATCACAGTATGACATTACTATTAACCTAGTTTCTGTTATGAGAGCATTTTTGACTGTCCAATAACCACTGTTTTATAAATTTGGAAAAGGAATTAAGAGATGTAATGTCCCTTAGTTCTGTGGGTACAGTGTTCCAGGTATATGCTGCTCGATAGGAAAAGGCTGTCATTGTCCATTGTCAACATCAGCCATATAGTGTACATAAACCTCGACCATTTTTCTCAAAATTGCTTTATTTTTGAGATATCGTGTTTGTATACGTTTTGTCCAGACAGAAGTCATTCACTGCCATTCATGTTGAAACGGTGTGGAAAAACACTATGTGGCCGATGTTGACAATGACATGTAGTAACACTGGTATGGTCCTTTAAGCCAAGATCAACAGTTCACACATGAAATACAATTAAGCTGACAATACCCCCCTGCCCTCACCTATAGGTCAGAATCTCACCTACCAAATGTACCGGGCTAACGTGATACGCCAGCTGCTGGAGGAGCACCATACCCCTCCTGCAGTGGATAACCCACTGCATCCCACTGCAAGGCACTTCCTGTCTGCAATCCCTCAGACGGAGGCCCAAGGCAGCTGCACGTGGAGGCACTGTAAGGTCTGCCTGTCCTCATCCAGGAAGAGGAAACAGAAGAGGGCCACAAAGTTTGTGTGTGCACCCTGCAACACACCCCTGTGTGCTGTGCCGTGCTTTGAGGAATACCACACTCTGAAGCACTACTAAGGTATCTACATGTAAAATAGCCATAGCAATTTTGGCGGTCCTACTCCTACACTTTACAATTTTTCAGATTTTCCTATATTATTTTTAAAAACATCATTTTTAAGTTTTTCCTATATACTAGCTATACTTATGCATTTTCCTTTGCTTCCCAAAAATCAGTTGTTAGTGGCTAACAGAGCTGCCCAACCCTGTTCTTGGAGATCTACCATCCTGTAGGTTTTCATTTAAACCCTAACTGGACACACCTGGTTCTACTAGTTAGTGGCTCAACAAGATCTCTAGCTGTTGAATGCGGTGTGCTTTGTTAAGGTTGGAGTGAAAACCTACAGGACAGTAGATCTCCAGGAAAAGGGTTGGGCAGCCCAGGTCATAATATTTGCTCATTGCACACACCTGGAGTTGTAACACCAGCTAAACCGCTCCCTCTCGCCCGCAGATGGTGCCCTAACCACACCACCCCTCCCCAAGGCATTATTTTCCTTTTTAAACCACAGTCAGAAATGGCTATGCATGTCATGAAGAATAAACGTCCCATGTTCACACTGTGTTATATTGCAAACAATTACATAAAAAGATGTAACAAAATTTTTGACTGATCAGAAATATGGAAATACTTCGGAACTTACGTGCGAAAAGGTTAAATTCTTGGAAGAGAATTGACAAATTCTTGCCCTTGCTCTGCAAACACTGGGCTTCTAGGTGCATCTGTCCCTGAACAGCTCGCATTATCTCCCATGACCTGACATTGCATGAAAATAACAGTCTCAAATCCCAAAAACAATGGCTAGCTAGCTTGCTACCTATATAAGTTACCTCACTAACAATGTCTTGATTTCTGGCTAACAGTAGTTGTGATGCCTAATTGATCCAGTCGGTTTAGCTAGCTAACTAGGTTAACAGCAAACTGAACATTATTGACTAAACATTACTCCTTTATTTGGTATATATCTAGCTAGTTTCAATGATTTGCCATATATAGTTCACATTTCTTTGAGCTGAATGAGTGTTCGCTCTGTGAGAAATTTTCTCACTGGCGTCTGTGGCAGAGGCTGCTGATTCAATGCAATTGTTCATAAAACTGAAGCTGCTGAACAGATGGGACTACACCAGGTATAACATGAAGAATATGGCTAAGAGAGAAGCGGGTGGGGTTGCTGATTCGGTTTTCACTGCTGGGTGCTGAAGGATGAATTGATCAAGATGACAAAACTGCTTTGAGGTGCTTTGGAGGTGAATCTAATGCAGTCGTGTGCATAGGCTAGCCTACTTTCTGTGGGATTGTCAGATATGATTACATTATGTATGGAATTGTGGGTCATAAAAAGGTTCTACCGAATATGATGATAAAGAGTGTAAAATCACAATTTTGGCGATATTATAACCTTGATCCACTAAACAGATATAATAACTACAGTTCTGCAGCAGTTACACATTCATAAGAAATTGTCCCACACTGCCAAATAATGTGCTTTTTAAAATAAAATGATATTATTTTACTAACAGATTATATTGTTATCATCAACCCTTTTGTTGTTTGCAAACATTTTAGCGCCACCTATTTGCAAGCAAACTTGAGTAAATTGGAATACTTGAGTAAATTGCACAAAAACATGCCCATGTAAGCTATTCATTTTTAAAATCTAAACTGGCTTGAGCTAGGCTATGAATTCATCTACAAAGGGCAGTAGGTTACATTTCTTTCACTGGGAACTAGAGTCTGAAGTCGGAATCAGTCACTGCATGACTGACGCATTCACTTGGAACTGGACTCAGTGAACGAAAAGTCAGAAGTTGGAGGAACAAAGGAATGGGTGAACGAATCCGGAAACAAATCTTTTTACGACACGAGTCAAAGGACTCGTGTCCCTGAAAGGAACTAGAACACCCACTACTAAAAAATCGGGGTGAACTCTGTGCCCTGACAGGCTAGTTTGCACTGCCTGCACTAACACAGTGGTTCACCATTCTAGCTAGCTGTGAAACAAAAACATTAAGAGAGCAACTGGCTAAACTGATTGACTAAAAAGTGACTTACCGCGCTCTGGTAGGGTCAGGCAAGGAATAGACTCCCCTTTGTTACATCACAAGCCGATATAGACATTTTCTGGGGGCGTGGCATAGAACGTTTTACTGCATTTCGGCCCATATGGCCTGTGTTTTATTTATTTATTTATTTTTATTTTCAAACCATCATCTCCATGAGCCCAGAATTGTAAATCCGTAAAAAAAATTACTTGCATGTTAAAACTAGTGATAATACGTTCTTTAAATGCATAATTCCTAAATAATAATACGTGCTGATACACTAAGATGTTGAATCCATCCTATTCACAGATATCTCGTGTATCACATCACACACAAATTCTGTGGCATTGTATTGATATTTTTCACAACTAATAACCGCAATTGCTGGACAAAACAACTGAGTTTAACCTCCAGTGCAACCATTTTACGTAATCTACCCAAAGTGCATTGCATGTCTAAAATAATGGCTACTTCCATAGGTCAAAATTTCTATTAAAGGCTGGGGTTTTTTAAACAACTGAAATCTTTTGTGTGGTTTTTACAAATTATTTCCACAGTTGAGGGTAGGGGTGTGCAGAGACGTCATTATCTGTATCTGTATTCATGTCCCGATTGTTAGATTGTCCATACATGATAGCACTTTTATGTGGGAATATTGCAGGTAAACAGGATGGCGTTGGTGCATGGGTGTGTATCAATACCTCACCTAGTATTAACATGGCCCTGCGATCATATTATGGTTTACAGTTTACAATATGCTTCATTTTCGCCTCACTATATCATTGTTGTTATCATTGATACCAACATTATTGGTATTGCCCCCTTTATATCTGCCTTTGATATACTGAGTAACACTTGAAGGACTAGACATAACGTTTATTATTACTCTTATTACACTATTATTGTCAAAGCAAGAAGTAGTGCCATCAGCAATTGTTTATTGTCAGTAAATAATACCATATACTGTCATTCATCCATCTTAACAAAATTTTGTTCTCTCTTGTTCCTATACTTACCATGAATACATTATTATTATTATTATAATTATACAATTAAAGTAAACCACCCCATCCCCTGGATTGACAGCAAACAAATCAAAAAGGGAGGTCAGTGGAAAAGCATTATAATAATAACAACAATCATTTTCATGTTGAGAAAATTAAAATAGTTGTTTGAGTATCAAAATTGCAATAAAAAAGGTTAAGGGCATAAAGAACCTATTTTATTTACACAGCATCATGATGTACAGTACCCATGTAACTAATAAACCCTCCCCAAATTTGACTGAACTGTCCAGGTCTCTGTTTTAGATTGTACACAATTTTTTCACTAGGCACACAAGTGACCAACTCTGAGATCCACTTATCACAGGTTGGTGGTTGCTCATCTTTCCAGCAGAGAGGTATACTGTACATTTGTCAGCTACAGCAAAGGCTATTTTTATGAAACTTAAACTCTTAATAAGGAAGTCTTATTCTCTCTCAAAAAAGCAAGTTTGGTTCAGCAGGCTCTGTCAGCAGGCACCGTCACAAATGTAATGTCACTGATAATCCTTATAATGGTACTCTAAAATAGTATTGAATGTTAGCAAGACTGAAACATATGTTTAAGTACCCAGGTGTCCCTGTTTGTGATTTACATCTGGGACAGAATTGAGAATGTTTGGAGCTTATTTTATGTAATATTACTGGGGTATAGTACTCTATGAATTAAATTATATTGCATGTGTTTACTGTTGAAAGAGAAGTCTTGTCCACTGATTCAAAGAGTGGTCCAGACTGCGCCATAAAAATTTTGTCCGCGGTCCACCTCCCATTTTCCCTTAACGCAGAGCTTTAAATCCTATGATCTAGCAGATGCCTGAGTATGCATATGAAATAAGTCCTCTGGCACAATATTCATTTTACTCTCCATTTGTGTATGTGGAGAATAGACATGTTGTTAATATTGTTCATAAAGTCAGCATAAAAATCTTTTATCCAACATCCAACCAGCTTTCCGCCTTTGTTTTTATTTTTTCCTAGTGATTATTAATTAGAATATAAATTTAGTAAAGATGAGAAGAGATTAGAAAAGCTATACTTTATTATCCCCAAGGGGAAATACCTTTGTCGAGCAGCAGTAAACAGTAAAGACAATATGAAAAGTTAAAACATCAAAATGCATTAAAAAGTTACATTGAAACAATATACTTAAAAAAACCATATTTATGAACACATCAAAATATAACACCATATGCCGCATTGTTAAGAGTACACTATGGGTTGCAGGAAAAGGACTGATGTTTTCACACAAAATCTAGAAAAAGTAGAAACAGGGCTGACTCACTATTTAACCATTTTCAACATTGGGCTCTGCTGTCTGTAGTAGTCATTAGCCAACAACAGCATTGATGCACTTGAGCAGGACATGCTTTGCTCTCTGAGCCCCTCTCGTCAGTGTAACCGAAGCAACAACAGTTCAGTTCCTTAACTTAAAAGTGGTGGGGACTGAATCTGTGAAGGACCTGGACCTGTCATGGAGGACCGAATCCATGAAGGAACTGTACCTGTTGTTGAGGACCGAATCCGTAAAGGGACTGGACCTGTCGCTGAATGCGTAAAGGGACTGGACCTGTACTTGAGGACCAAATCCAAGAAGGAACTGTACATTCTGATTCCTTGGGTCCGGGTACAGAACTAGAGCAAGTTTAAGAACAGTTGCTGCAACTCTACGTGTCTTCCTCCCCCTAATGCCTTCGTATTGCTAAGAATAACTTGCCTGAGTAATAAGCAGACCTGTGGAATTAAAAGCTACTGGCTTACATTAGCCCAGTTATATCTGAGAAATGCTACAGACTATGAGTAGCCTACTATCTTATTTGTGTGATGTAAATAAACCGTGATATACACCACGTCTGGAGGAAACCAGGCACCTGGCCAATACCATCCCTACAATTAAGCATGGCGGTGGCAGCATCATGCTGTGGGGATGTTTTTCAGCAGCAGGAACTGGGAGACTAGTCCGGATCGAGTGAAAGATGAATGGAGCAGACTACAGAGATATCCTTGATGAAAACCTGCGCCAGAGCACTCAGGACCTCAGACTGGGGCGAAGGTTAACTTTCCAACAGGATATCTACCTTAAAGTTACAATCTCGAAGATTTCCATTTCGTTCTCTTCGGTGGTACCAATGGCGAGAAGCGGTAATTGCAGGTGTGTTTTTGGACCTCACTTCCCATAGATCCAACCTGTGTCGCCAGTGTGACGTCAGTCAGTTGGCACCTGGACCACGCCAACTATAACACTTACTATTTACTGAATAAAAAATGGTTGTTATAAAAGTAGCGTTATGTACATACTCATTCATTGTCTAACATTAGGCTAACTTAAGCTGTCTTTACACTGCTGAGCCGGGTTAAAATGCTGCAGCAGACCTGGGGTAGAATTAGTGATGATCAGTTTCCACAAACGTTCTTTATCCACCTTTGCCCGGTATGAACATCTTTACACTGCAGAGAAGAATTCGTGGGATTTGCTGTGGCTTGTGCAATTATGTATCTCATGCACAATAAACAGTCTTTTTCGTGAATGATTGTTGCGTGATATTTTTGAAACAACTGCCTTGCAAAATGTTACCCTTGGTGTTTCTGGTTTTGCTTGCTAAACTGTTCGAGAATAAAGCTGAGCTGGGTGTTAAATTAGCAATCAGAACAAAAAGAATAAAACAAAGGAGATTTCATCAAAAAAGAGCATCAAGGCTGAAGGAACATATGAGGAAGCGAAATAAAATAATAACAACGCTAATCCATACTGCCGTATTCTTTTATTTAGTTTTCTCCGGCTTGACATCTTTACACAGAAATGAGACTCTGCTCCATCTATACCTTGGCTTTATTCTGATCATTATGAACTTGATGGCAGGTTATTTGATAGGTTGTGTTATTTACATTAGCTAGCTATCTAACCTAATCTAGCTAGTTACCTGATATGAGAGATGGATACTGTGCACAACGTTGTCTAAACTAATGTTGCCTTTCTTGACATGGTCCGGTAGCCAGCGTTAGCTGTGTAAATAGCTATGTAATTTAGTAACGTTACATTGTCATCAAATGTAATACGAAATCTACATCAAGAAATAATATGACCTCATCTTACACAAAAACTTTTTAGGGTTCCATAACCCCCCCCCCCCCCCCCCCCCCCCTTCTCTGTTATTGTAACGCTGGCAGACACCAAAAAAAACAGTACACTGCTCACACACAAGTGAGTTGAAGACAGAGACTGTAAAAAATAGAAGAGCGAGCCTGTTGCGTTAGCTCCGCCTACCCTCTCTGGCGGACCAACCACTGATGGGTGATGGAAAACATGTCACTAACTATGCGCCGCTTGTAATTTTTTCCCGGGAATGTCGCCACAGACACCCAGTTCTTTAATCATAAATTATAATAATAATAATAATAATATAAATTAATATAATACGCTTAATCACCACTGTTTTACCTAATTTGGTGATAGATAGTGACGTAACAGACATTTATTTTAATGAAAATCTTTGAGATTATTACTTTAAGTACACAGCCAAGACTACACAGGAGTGGCTTTGGGACAAGTCTGCGATTGTCCTTGAGTGGCCCAGCCAGATCCCAGAGTTGAACCCGATCGAACATCTCTGGAGAGACCTGAAAATAGCTGTTCCCCATCCAACCTGAACAGAGCTTGAGAGGATTAGCAGAGAAGAATGTGAACCCCAAAAACAGGTGCGCCAAGCTTGTAGCGTCATACCCAAGAAGACTCAAGGCTGTAATCCCTACCAAAGGTTACTCAATACTTATGTAAATGTGATATTTCAGTTGTCAAATGTGATATTATCTCCCCCAGATTCCCTCCCTGCTGAACAGGCGACCAACCAGTAGGAGTCGCTGATGATCAGGATTCATACCCTCACCAGCTTCCCACCCGCAAACACTGCCAATTGTGTTCTGACCAAGCCGGAAGTACCGCTGCTGGGGATTGAACCTGCGTCTCTGTGGTGGTAGGCAAGTGCTTATACCTCTAAACTACCCAGACGGCCCTAGTTTTTTATTTTTAATAAATTTGCAAAAATTTCTAAACCTGTTTTAGCTTTGTCATTATGGGGTATTTTATTGTGTGTAGATTGAGAATAAAAAAGGCTGAAACATAACAAAATGTGGAAAAGGTGAAGGGGTCAAAATACTTTCTGAAGGCACTGTATAATAAAGCAATAGATAAAATATCATTAAATATAAAATACAACATAAAAAGGAATACAGAATTCTAAGAACCTATTTCTGAATTCTATTTTAATTCATTACATTTTTTAAATGTGAAATTTTCAACTAGTTTGGTCACACGATTCACCATTTGAAAGTATTAAAACTCACAGTTCTATCTCTAAACTGTTTTACCATGCCAATCTTTTAGTGACAACGGTTGCTTATATTGTAACATATAGGGTGGCAGAACAAGCTTGGGGGGTCCTCACCTTCTTTGTGTTTTGGAACTCCACAGATGACACGAATCACGATAAAGTCGATGCTTGTCATGGGAAGAATCCACTGAACAAAATCCAAAGTAATTTTTTAGTCCCGAAACATACTAACTTGGAGAAACCTCAATAGAATGTCCAGTGTTTCCTTAAATAGTCTTCAGAGGAATTAGCATTGTTGTGGGTTTCACCATTGCATACAAGATGAAAGAATTGTATGAAAAATAATTTAGATATCTCCAGTTTGTATTGATTCTCTGGAACCAAACGAGCTGATCTATAAGCTTCTCTGACAAGTACTGACCAAGCAGTCCCTCACAACATTGCCAGACAATGGTAAGCCATTATAGTGATCAATGATAAGCATTTTAGATAATAAAATGATGTTTCTAACAGTGTTGTTTGGCTTGTATAAAAGGACACCCCTTTTTTCTCCTGCATAAACAAACCATAACTTTTTCAATGGGCATGCTGAAACATTGCACATGAGTCTCAAAGGTCTTGAGACTTTATGCCTACAGTGTTTTTGCAATACTCTAGCCTAAACAGAAGACTCAGCATTTGAAGGTCTTGGAAGAAGAGGGAGGGGGAGGAAGAAATGGAGAGGGGGGGATGACAGGCAGTGAGATATCAAGCTACTTTTAAGCATACGTCTTCTACGAGTATAGTATACTGTATACATAATTTTACACCTAAAGAACCATAATATCATTTGGTTGCCAAGTGTCCTTTTGAAGTGAACATATGGCCTTTTTGGAAACCTGCCTAGACATAACTCAGAGAAAACAATGCAAATGCTCATTTTTGGTGGTATTGTCATCAAATTTTAACCAGGATTTGTTGTGCATTGTGGCTGTGGCTGCATTGTGCTTCTAAGCCCACCAGACATAGCCACAAACACCTGTATTAAAATATTTTAGATGAGAAAAAACTGTTTTAACTTATTATATTTTTTTCCAGTCATATTTAGACTATTTGACACTTGGAAAACAAACTCTCAAGGGTTTCTTTTTAGAAGAGACCAGGATTATGCCTGTAGTCAGGGGCGCCGTATGGGGGGAAAAGTTAGGAGGGCCCTAAAAAATTATTCGAACATTAGGTAAATTTTTTTCAATATTAAATTATTAACCTATCATCATTAATAGAATATTTTATTTACAACCATTTTGGCAAAAAGTGTCATTGTGTTGAATGACATATTTAAGTTATATTTATTTTAAGTTATTCATTAATGTTAAGAGAATTTTCCATTCAAGAATTTTACCATTAAAATGACATTTAGACTGTAAAAAATGGCCTTTAGCACATTTCTTATAGAGGGTATCAGTCTTGCATCAAATAGTGAATTCCACTGTATGCAGAATGTTGCATGCATGTCTGCACAGTGTTATATTTTCACAGCTCACTGTCAGTAAATATCGTACAGTAAGTATTGGACTACAAGAGAGTTGCAAGCCTGCAAAGGTAGAGTTATTTAAAGCTTTGAATGGGTCGATTGGGTTCTGGGAGTGTGGTTACAGCAATTGCACAGGATTGGCGTGGCCTGTGGTGGTGGGGTGGTGGGGCCCAATGTGTATATTTTCATGGGGCCCAAAATCCCTGGCGGCGCCCCTGCCTGTTGTCAAAAGAGTTCAAGAATAGTAACCATTTTATTTTGGGTATGTTGTGTTAAAAAGTGGGGGTACTTAAGGGGTTAAGTAAATGTTTTCAAATAAATTAATTTGCCTACATTAAACCTTTTCCTGATCATGACAGGCACATTCCAGTTTTTTGGCAATCTGTGTGATTTATGCCAGGGTAGAAAAACAACAGGACCTGAAGACATTTTTTTAGAATGTGATCTGTGATCGCTTTGCAAAGCAAAATTTTTAGTCATGTAGTTGAAGAATCCTGTTGTCTACAGACATTTCCAGACACTAACACACAGAGCTAGAGCATAAAATCCCAGGTTTGCCAAACAATAAGATCTGATCAGTTGCCATCAAAAGTAATGTCATTAGGGCTGTAGAGTTTATCAAGAATGCCTAAGTGTTAGGAAGCTCCATGGGGAAAAGTCTGCATTGAAAATAAACACTGGACTTCTCTTTTATTTAAACTTTTTTTTGCAGCTTTACATTAGATTGTTGATATTGCAATAGCATACAGCTTTATACATTGTAACTGTGTTATGATTTGATGCTAAACCAATGTCAGGACATGTGAAAGAAATGTCAATGTTTTTCTGACAATCATTATTTACATTATACCTATGCAATCATTCTGATATTTAATAAAAAGAATTGTGTATGCATACTGTGGAAATTCAATTTATTCTATCATTAAAAAACTCTCAGACATAATTGAACTCAAAACGAATGTTCAGTGTAGGACACAGAATAAAATTTCTATAGCCTTAGATAGTTGGATGTAAATGACAAACATTGCCATAAACGCCGCTTTTTGCATTTTTTGTTAACACAAGAAACACAAAACTGGGATAGCAAACTCTCCTTTTTTTCTTGCCACAGATACAGGTATACTTAGTGTGAATCAAATCTGTCTGCTAATTACATTTAGCACCCATAAATCACGCCTGCTGTGTTGTAGTAATATTTGTAGTTATTGTAGATTGCATCAGCCTGCTATAGTATATGTATCTTGCGCAAATAGGTTTGGCCAACTATTTGCAGCACTTGGTGCCAAAAGCAAAATAGAATTAAGCAAGCATTTACTTTTTTATACAGATATAATGTCACTGGGTAAAGGCAGCGTTTATTGCTGAATTGTGCCAATATTAAACATGCATGCTGTTAGACCCAATGCTTTTACTGTTAATTGATTGTTTAGACACATTTCCTGAAATTATACCCAATTTATGACATTCTCAAACCTATAAAAAACGAAACAGTCAATTGTCTGAAAAACTTTAAAAATCTTAGTGAAAATGAATCACTGTGTACAAAACAGTGTACTCTCCCCCCAAAATGTCATTTTGCCTCAATCATAAACACAAGTCAACAAATGAATAGACCTTACAAATACCAAAATACTGGTGTGATAAATGAAAGACACTATTATGAATTACTTTAGGCATCAGTATGCTTTTTCAGTGTTTTAATATCAGTTTGCATACAGTATCCTGTTATGGAAATTGTGCCTAAAGAGAATGGTATGAGGTGTTTTGGGAAAACTGTTAAATGAGACAGAAATAAGAGAGAAAACAAGCTAAATGTGTTTATAGTTTTGAGGACATTATTTTTCTTTCTGCATATTGTCACAAAGAGTACTCAGGGGAAGGACCTAAGTGCAGAGAAGACTCAGAAGCCAGGGAGTAAAATCTAGAAGTCTCTATTTGAGGAAATAGGCAAACGTATACAAAAATCACAGGAGGCTAAAACACTGGAGCAGACATCATAAACCAGGGAATGCAAGAGATCACAGGAATACATGTGCAAGAAGTACTTGTTAGAACTGGGGAGATTCACACAAAGAGAGAAACACTAGGCAGCAGAAACACTAGGGAAATGGAATTTAAATACACTAGACCACATCTGTAGACAATCACCTAAATGAGCAGACACAAGGATACTAACAAAAACTAATAATAATCACAAACAACTCAAACAAGACATGAAACAAAAAAAGGGAAACAGGCGGCCTCTGGTGGACAGTGGAGTAGCTTGTGACACAGATGAACTCACATAATATAAACCCTGCTTAAAATCCAGGGTTTTTTGTAAGAATCCCCCTTGTCTTAAATGAACCCCATTTCCAAAATTATATACGGTATAGAAGAGGTTCAAAGCTTGAAATAAAGAGCACATTTGTACCAAAATGACCAAATCCCCTGATCATCTCACTCCAAAAACATACAGGACATATTTCTTCTGAAAAACAACAAGAAATTAAAAAATTGGTTTTTCTTTAATTTGTAGTGCTTACAGTCAGGTCCATAAATATTTGGACATTGGCACAATTGTCATCATTTTGGCTCTGTACACCACCACAATGGATTTGAAAATGAAACAATCAAGATGTAATTTAAGTGTAGACTTTCAGCTTTAATTTAAGGGTTTTGTCAAAAATATTGTATGAACAATGTAGGAATTACAACCATTTTTATACATAGCCCTCCCTCCTTCCCTTCTCCATACTTTTCTCTTCCCATCATTCTGGTACAAGTTGACCTTTGTCTCATCTGTCCATAGGATGTTGTTCCACATGCTTTTTTTTGATGTTTTTTTTTTGGCAAAATCTAATCTGGTCTTCCTATTTTGAGGTGTACCCATCTATTCCCCATGTGCTTGAACATTTTATAACCTCATCTCTATCATTTTGAATGTACCATTTATACAAGCTTGAGTTTAGAGGACTTGTTCTACCTTGGCTGTTAAGTTGGTGATTTCAAGTAGACAGTAGATTGAGAGAAAAACAGTGTACACATCTTTTTTGAAACCATGGCCTGGGTATTACTTTTGGAGCAGGGGGCATGATAGACTTTCTGTAGACTTTTATGAAAGTACCTTTCTTCCCCAAGCCCATAAAACTTTGAAACTGTACTCACAGATCCAGCTCCAGCATATGCTGCACATAATCGCCTTTCCTTTGAACTGTATGGTTATCTCATCTATCTCTTTCCCAGATAGAATTCTTCCAACTCTGAAGATGGTGGACTCCAGTGTATGATGTGAACCTTTATAAATTTCAAATGAGACGTGCCATTCACCATTGGAAAACTTATACTGCCTTCTACTGGGAAATGAGTTATCAATCAAACCAGAATGAACTGAAGAGTTACAATGTTGTAAAAAGCAACTGTTTTTTTGTGATCAAATTTTTTTATTGTATACTGTTAAATGATAACAAAGACAACAAGACTGACAAAAAAATAAAAATGAAACGAACAAAACAAAAACGGCAATGAAATTAAGCAAAGCACACAAAGGAGACAGACTGGTATGGTATCCTTAAAATTGGGAACACATATTTTTCTCGTAGCAGTGTGTAAAATTTGAGACGAGGGCGTTTGCCTTTCAAAATTCATTTTAACACTATAGTGTGGAGTTTTTCCCAGTATCCAGGCAGTGGAGTAATAGGAAGCATAGAGCTATAACAATTGATACATGGTAGAATATTAATCTTAATAGGCGATAGATGTGATTGAAATGACTTGGGCAGTCTAGGCCATTTACTATGATCAGATCCACATTTTATTTATATGCAGTAGGCAACACCCTAATTCATTGCCAGAAGCCAAGCGAGATTTTATAAAACCAGTCTGGTCATGGTGAGCCACTAAGAGCTCGAGTCAAAGCACAAGAACTCTGGTGGACAATTTGATATCCGCATTCAAGAGGGAGAGCGGGCAGTAGTTTGCACATATGGTTGGGTTTTTGCCTCTTTTAAGGAGTAGTGAGATGACAGCAGAGTCAACATCTCTAGGGAAAGAGCTTTTTTTAAATTGAAGCTTCAATCATATCCAGAAGGAGAGCGCCAAGTTGGGGTCAGAATGTTAGCAAGAACTCTGGAGGGATGCCATCAAACCCAGGATATTTCCTTTTGTTTATGCCCTGTAGACTTTGTCTTATTGTGTGTGATTTTAGAGATATATAGATCTGAATAGAAGGAACGGAATTCTGTATTTATTTAGGATGGTTCAGTTAGAATCTCTCCATTTGGCACTCTGATAGCTGAAATATTAGCAAACTGTTCACAGGTCTGTAATTTCAGAGCCAACAGTTGACTTAAGCGAGCATCATTCAGGCAATAATTTGCTGAGTTCTCTGCATGAAGAAGTAGATCATTCAGCTCTGCTTTAACTAAGTCATGTTCAGGGAGGTTTCGTTGTGAAGTGGACAAGTGCATTTCTCATTCTAACAATAGCAATTTATTTTCCAATTCATTTAGTCTATGTAACCGTGATTTGTTTAGACTATATGCAAATGGGATGGATTCATAAAGCCTTTCACTGCATCCCATAAAACATGCAAGTCATCTACCGAGTCCTTGTAAATGGTAATGCAGTCAGTAAGTTGATCAGAGAATTGTCTCTTGAAGTGCAAATTCTGCAATAGAGTGTATTAAATCACCATCGGGGTGCACATTTCCTTCCAGGAATGATTGAAGCGCCACAGATTACAGCATTGTGATCTGACAGTGCTGTGGGGATTAAATCAATGCCCGGGACCTTATCAAATACATTTTCTGATACTAAAATAAAGCCAATACAAGGGAATGTTTTAAATCTTGGAGAATAGAAGAAGTCTCTCGTAGAAGGATTAACTGTAGGCCAGAGATTAACTACTGCTATATCGTCAGCCCATCTCTCCTCATTGCTCCATCAGGCACTGTTCTCTACCCTCAACTGAGCCCTTTCTATCCAAAATATATTCCCATACAGTATAAAAATTCCCTCCAATAATAAACTGAAAGTTAGACATGTCAAGCATTAATTTTGTGAGTAAATAAAAAACAATTCTGATCATAGGTGTTAGGTGCATAAACTGGAACAAATGCAACTTTCTTAGAGAATAATAAAGTTGTAACAAAAGTTATTCAGTTGTCTCCATCTCCCCCTGTACCAAGAATGGAGAGTTGCAGTTTACGATTCCCAATGATCACACATCACACCTTTGGGTTTTTTAATGAAGGGTGAGGTGGCCATAACATGGTAGTTCTTATTAGCTATTCTAAAAAATATCTTTCTGAAGGAGATGTGTCTCTTGTATCATGACCAGGTCAATCTTTTTATGATGAAGTAGGTCCAGGCAGTTAGTCCGTTTATATAGTATATTGAGGACCCATACATTCCACAAGACCAGTCGTAGATTATTCATGATATTCTTAAATAAGAACAGAGAAAAAAGTCAATGAACAAGTAGATAAGTCATCAGATTGTCATCAGTAATGTAAAGTTACTTACCTGTATCTTCTCATGCCCCTCCCCCCCTGCACAAAGAAGCAGATAGTAGGATATGGGACCCCTCATCCCAACCTGTCACACAAGCAGAACAAACACTGATGCGAACACCCAGACAAAGACAAACACAGAGACACAGACCAATATACACATGCAGTAAAGTAACCATTTTAACACAGAGACAAACATAGAACTACTCACCTCCTGAGGTGAAACAATGCCAAAAAAGGTTCCATTACATCTCACCCACCCCCCCCAAAAGTAGGTCTGTGGTCGTGGCGAAGATAGGTGCAATCCCCCAGTCCCTCCCCCCACCCAAGCCTTGAAAAGCAATAGAGCAAGGCTGGATCGGAAAACAACCCAAAGACGAAAACAACCAAAAGAACCCTGCCACTTCAACAAAGGATGCACACGCGCCACGGCAGTGCCCGAAGGCGACCAACAGCACCTGCCAACTGTCCCAAGGCTCAGACGCACACACGCACTCCACCAAAGTGAGAAACCTACCGACGAAACCCACCAAAATCCCTTGCCGCTCCCAAATCAAAATAGCCGCTGCCCACAGCCCTATGCACAAACAACCACCCAACCGGACACGCCCTATATCTCCTACTGTTGTGTGACCCCCCCCCCACGACAGCCCATCCCCAGGTAACAAGACAACATACAATGAAACTAGAAAGAAATGTTAAATATATAAATGTCAATTGCAACAACAGTTATTATTATAATTATTATTTAATATTAGTATTACTGTTGTCATTGTAAAAATTGTTACAGTATTTGTTATTGTTTTCACTATGATTATTATTATTTCGTTTATCATCACTATTATTATTATCACTATTACTACTAATATTAATACCATCACTATTGCTATTTCCATCACTATTACCACCATCAACAACAACAAAAGCTAAATATAAAAAAATAAAAATAAACAAGTGTTGGGAAGTAATGCTTAGGCTGCATCCATAGAAAAAAGGGGGGAGTTTAGTCAGGGGAAATGCATGGTTTTTAAATCAAAAAGGACAAAGAAAAAAATGCATTCAGCACACAGTGGCACATGCCTAATAACATCCTATAGTTTATAACGTCCTTATGGAAATGGCCATCATTTGAAGGACAGTGTGAAAGATGGGGGAAAGACAGGACAATGAAGAGGAAAAAAACCTTGCATTATGTAGCCTTTTCATGGAAAAGAGGAAAAACAAAAATTTGAAAGGCAAAGAGAGGAGAAAAAACAAAAAGAAAAAACCCACAAAAAGAGCAAAAACCAAAATGATGATAGAAAAACATAGTCTTGGAAGAAGCCTGCGAAGGCCTTACTAGACCGAATTCAATCAACAGAATCCTCAGACACCGGCAGCAGGATCATCTTCTGACACCAGCAGGCAGTGAATCCAAAAAGGCCAGTGCTTTAGCAGGTTGAGAAGCTTCTGATATGTACCTTTTGTGAGCTTGATGAGTGCTGGATAAACAACGAATGCCTAGTAGCCAGCCAAACGAGCTTGATTTAGGATGGGATAACAAGGCTTGCATTTTTCCCTGGTATACTTGGGAAAAACAAATACTTAATCCGGAGCAAATATGACCGTTTTTCCAACCAATTAGAGCAGGTATTTTCTGGAAGTTTTCAGTAGGTGGTCTCGGTCAGTGAAGCGAAGACACTTAAAGATGAAAGCTCGTATTTTGTAGTTGGAGCAGGGGAACCTATGCGATGTGCCCTCATGACTTCTATTTTCTAGGGCAGGGAGGGAAACCACTTTTGGATGTTGTCAGTGAGGTAAACCACAGCGTTCGCTCCTTCCAGGCCTTCCTTTAGATTCCTTTAGATACCACAAGATTATCTCTCCTTGACCTGTCTTTGAGTTCAGCTATCTTCACTTCGTATTGGCTCAGTTGTAATGCTATCACGTCCTCCGATTTCTTGATCCGTGTGGTTAATGCACTGAAATCTGTTTTCAGATGCTTCATTTCTTTTGTATATCGAGACTGTTGCGCTTCTCCATTACACAACAGACCCGTGAAGGTAGGAGGTGTCATGGGAGGAGTAAAGAGTAAAGAATTTTATTATGTTCTCTATTTTTGTTATTTTGCAAGACATTCTAATAGAGATGTTACATTGCTGCCTACCTTGGTGATTTGAGTACTAACAGCTCCACCTTGATGGAGTATCTTGAGCCAGTATAATGTGAGTTTGGGTGTGTTGCACCAGGTGCTTGATTTTTACATAATAATACCCAGTGACTCTTTGTTGAGTGGTTAATTGAAAAAAAGAAAACTCATTGGGTGTATTGCGTCAGGCACTGTCAAGAACATAGAGGAACAGAAAAATAAAGAAAAAATGATAATACATAGTGTAAAAAAAAAAGTTGTATAAAATTGATCTTTGGCGATGAAAAGTCAGGGGGCGGGGGCCCACACCAATGTTCCTTCCTATCCCACACATACACAAGTAATATGGCGCTATTATTGACATCTGTGGATTCATCCAATCAAAATGCATACCATAGGGAAGCACTGCGTATTTTGAACAAATGCTTTGCAACATCCTCACCAATGACAGCAGTTCTTTTGTGAGAGTCACTTGCTCAAACTTGCTGACAGTCGATTCATCAAACAGCTCCTGACATATGTGAACTGCTCTATCACACTCACATCGACCCCTAAGCATATTTTGAGTTTTATGCACTACTCAAAAGAAAAAGCTTTCTTGTGGTATGGAAATTTTCTTTCTACTCCAGGTATCAAGGGAGTTATGTCCCATTACATTTTGAGTGCCACCAAACCAGGTTTTTGAGAAAAATGGCTTCAAAGTTTAGTCACAAGATTGAAGTGGTTATGTGAGACTGGTGACACTGGGCTAGGTCTCAGCAGCCTAACAAAACTCCAGTGCTACCATTTCATATTATGTTTAACACTTTTAAAGCTATATTCACTCTGAATTTGACATTAAGATATACATACAGGGGTTGACATTAACAGCGCGTACTTTGGCAGGTGACCTTGTGGCAGCATTTTCTATGAAAAAAATCATAATTGGGATGGCAGTTATGCCATCCCGCCAAGTTACAGTTTGGGGACGCCAGGGGGACCGTGTAAAAGATCTGGAATTCACCTTTGTGTAAAACACACAAAACACATTTTATTTTATTTATGAAATAAAATTATTAAATGTTGGTTTCTAGGGTAGGCTGTGTATTTCTATATTTGCTAAAAATACATTTAAAAAAAAGTTTGTTAGTTAACCCACCAATCACAAATGACGCTCATCTCAAAATCATCTGACACAGGCTAGCCGCTAGCTGCTAGCTCAGGAACGCAGCCTACTGGTTGCTCAAGGTTTATTGAAATGGACAGATTACTGAAAAAACGGCAGCCTGGTACGTCCTCAAATGAGGATCTTGAAAGATAAGCACCTAGTGATAAAAAGTCTAAATACAGAAAGTTTGATGAATATTGAATTTGGATTCATGGAACACGGTGATGGAAGACCGCAATGCACTTTCTGCTTAAAAATTTTGTCAAACGAGGCGATGAAGCCATACAAACTGAAACATCTCACTACCCCCCATCCAGAGTGTAATGTACTGCACACAGCACACAAGACTTAGTTTGGAGCCATATGTTTTTATTCGCGCATCTGCGTACAGGGCTACGAGCACTGTGTAGGGACAGAACAGACTGCAGCTATGGAAGCCGAAGCACCATATGACCTAGTGCGATGAAACACAACAATATGTTACACAGAGCACGCAAACAAAACCAAGGATTTTTTTGAGCCAAAAGAGAATTATTGTCCTCAGAAAACAAGAATGATTAAAATTACTGAAGTCCCAGAGAAGGCTCAACGACCATCGTACCTGACAGCCATGCAAACTGCTAAAAGCAAAAAAACCCACACCATTGAAGAGGAATTGATACTCCCTGGAGAGGTGGAAATGTACAAGGTAATGGTCGGGGATGAAGTCACAAACAAGCTCAAAGCTGTACCATTGTCCAATGATACGGTAGGCAGAAGGATCAACAAACTTTCTGATGATGTGAAATGCCAACTTGTCAATAGGCTGAGATCATGTGAGCAGTTCTCAATTCAGTTTGATGAAAGTACCGATGTTGGTAATGAAGCTCTATTGTTAGTTTATGTTTGCTACTCATGGGAGGGGAAAATTGCAGACAACTTTTTATTTAGCAAAGAAGTTAAGGGTAAGGCTATGGGTTAGGCGATATTTTACATATTTTACTTAGAACAAGTATTCCAGCCACTAAATGAACTGCGTGATTTTCAAGGGGCTTACTCCACGATCCTTCGTGTGAGTGACAAAATCTCTGCATTCAGGAAAAAGACTGAGCTTTTGAGAAACAGACTGTTAAACAAGATCATTGACATGTTTCCACATCTGACTGAATTCTTGGACACGAATGCCATGTAAGTGAGTCTGGTCAGTGACAAAATCAGCACCTACCTTGCTTCATTGGATGACCACTTCAGTCAGTGTTTCACAGACATTAAAAACCGACAGATCCGACTGAGTGTGTGATCCATTTGCTTGTGACATAATGACAAGTGTCCCCAGCAGAAAAGTCAAAGAGGAACTATTGGAATTATCAAGCGATTGCATTCTGAAAATGAGATTCAATCAGCAGACCCCAGTGGACTGCTGGCCTTCTATTGGAGAGAAGCACCCAGAGCTAACCAGTGAAGCCAAGAGGATACTGCTGCCCTTCCCCACAACATATTGTAAGGTATTATTCTTGACCACGACAGAAATTAAATCAAAATATAGGGCCCGACTGAAGGTGGAGGACGATTTGAGGGTTTGCCTGTCATTTCCACCTCGGATAGACAAGCTCTGCAGTGAGAGACAGGCTCATTCTTCTCACTGAGGTGATCAGTCTCGATCAGTCTCAATATTTAAATCTAGATTAAAAACGCACCTCTATGCTCAGGCTTACAATCAGTTGTAGTCTGGAGACAGGGTGCAAAAAGCCTGTAGTCATAGAGCTTTGTAGGTGGCAATCCTTTCCTTACTGTCACTTGTCAATCGGCTGTGACCCGACTTTACATCGCTCTTCATAGGCGGGTATGGTTGTCTACCCCTCATGACTGCATGGGCTCTCCATCCCTGTCCTAGTAGATATGCAGCCATATATTACTCCTGGCAGGGTCCCCCCAATACATACTACTGCACATACACTTTACCCACGACTGCTACATTGCAAATTCCCTAATTGCCGTTTCTACATGTTGGAGACATGTTTTTCATCAGATTGTAGTTTACAAAAGGTATCTGCATCAATTCAATCAATCTGAGGTGATACTAATGCTACTACAACTCCCATGAGCACTGGGTGCACAAGTGTGCTCTTCCCATTGACACATCCAGTTTACTCTCTCGTGTCTTAAGGAGTCATGTCTTGGAGTATAATTTATAAGGAGAACTTGGCCGAAATAGAACCACTGCCAAACATGGTGCCACATATACACTGTGTATACTCATTGCGGCTTTAAACTTTTTGTTTCATGGCATTCCATGCTAGTGGAGAGCGCAGATTCAGATTCTGCGGTTGTGATCAGAAAACAGGGAATTGACAATTGCCACACTACACTCAGAAAACAGAAATACCTTGGTAAAAGAACATTTGACATTGACAGATGAACATCCATGATTTCAGAGTTGTTTCAGTGTATTTAGCGCTGCAAAAAAGAAAATAAGAAAGTGAGCTTGTGTTCGGTTTAACCCTGTGACATACAATGGATGAATCTGTACGGATGTCGTCACGGTTCTTGCCAGAGAGCCGTTGGTCCCCCATCTTAGCCCTGCCCTTGTTTTTCCCTGCTTAGCTTCCCTTCATTGTTATTATGGCCTTACCTGTTTCTCTTGTGTTCGGTAGTTTTGTTTGTTTCCTTGTAAGTTTTTCTGTTATTGGTTTATTGGTTGATCAGGCTTCCCTTACCTGTGTGTCATTAGTCTCACCTGATTGTTCTCTGTATTTAAGTTTGCTGTGTTTGTTCTGTCTTTGTTCGGTTTTCGTTGCCAGCCTGATTTCTAGCACCTGTCTTTTGTGACATCTGGTTTATTATTTCTTGTGTCTGTTGACTCTTCTCTTGTCTTTTCCCTTTATTTGTTTTCTTACTGTGTTAGTATTTAGTGTTTAGTACTTTGTGTTCCCTCCTGTTTGTTATTTTTGATTCACCTGATTTGAAGTGTTCTGTTAGTTTATCCCGCCTCATGTGCTGCTCTGCACCTGGGTCCACCATGCTCCACAGACTGACAAGTGTAGTTATTTTCTCACCAGCAATGGTATTTTGCAATTTCAAATTAAAACTAAAGTAAAAGTTAAAAAAAAAAACATGAATAAAAGTACATCTGCAGAGCTTCAATGTTGACATTATTAGGCTAAATCAGTGTTTCTCAACCCTTGTCCTGGGGACCGATTGCCCTGCATGTTTTAGATGTCTCCCTGCTCCAACACACCTGATCGTTAGGTTTCTGCAGAGCTTGATGACGACCCATTCATTTGAATCAGGTGTGTTGAGAAACCAGGACCAGGGTTGAGAAACACTGGGCTAAATGAACATAAGCACATTATATTCACACAATGAAAACAGCTGATGCTTTGATTGGTGACAAGTGACAAGCTGTCTAGCCTCCAAGCGATGCAAAACTCTAGTGCTAGCTTGTCATTTTACGTTTAAAAGCTGCAAAACTATATTTTTACTCTGAATTTGGCATGAAAATATATAGATTTTGATCAGCCACTAGGTGTGATGCTTTCTAGTGGTGTGTCATTTGTGAACGATTCCTTCTTTTTGAACAAATCTTTTTGGTGAACAAAGGGAACTGACTCACCTCCATATACCAATTATTTCCATTTGTTCTGCTATCAGTAAGCTGTCAACTTGCTATTTGCTGAAGCTGCAGATTCTCCTATTTAACTATTTTCACCATTGGGCTCTGTAGTAAACATTAGCCAATGACAGCATTGATCCACTTGAGAGAGGCATTCTCTCCAAATCCCTCCCATTTGTGTGATTGAAAGAAACAGATCCTGAACTGAAAGCGAAGGCAACATTGAGGAACGAATCCATGAAGGAACCAAACGTTATGTGTGGAGTCATAAAATGCTGCTGCTTGATCCACAAAATTGATTTCATGTACCAATAAGCTAAATGTTCATTATAAATGGTCCCACACTGCTAAATATTGTTTTTGATTAAATAAAATAACCTGTAAATTACATAATCAACCCTTTTATAGTTTACGTGCAATTCAATAACTCATGCCACCTATTTGTGAACTATCAGAAAATCCTACATGAGTAAATTGCACAAAAAACATGCCCAGATATATTTACTTTTAAATGTAGGCTAAATGTTTTGAAAAGACCTGTGAATAGCACAATAACAGTATATGCCAGGCTGCTGCAGGAATTCACCTACAAAGAATGTTAGGCGACTAATACCCAGTTTGGGAATCAGTCCGTTGAGTTCTCTCTTCAGCCACCTAGAGTTTTATCACTGCATGACTCTCAAACACGGAGAGTCAAGTGAATGAGAACAAGAGTCTGAATGAGAGCATTGAACAAATCCTTTTAGTGAACTGAGTCAAATGATTCACGTCCTTGAAAGGAACATTAAGATTCTTAATTGGGCTTTTTCATTGGGTTAACAAATTTGGTGCCAAATGCAGGGCTGAGCATATCCAATTCCCATCACAATTTGAAATGGCCAATTGTCTGCAATCGCAGCCACACACATGCATACACCTGACTGCCAATTCAGAAGAGTGTGGACACCCACGGTTTTCATCTGAAACACAGCCATCATGTACCAGGAAACCGATGAAAGAACAATAGCATTGAAAAAGATAATCCAACCATGTGAAAACTGCACAATTAAAAAATAAAAGGACATTTAAAACCTGAATTGTGTAGTCCATGGAACTTTTAGTCCCAGGAACTACTTTTCAAGGAACTAAAAGGTTCCTTCAGCCCATTGTTGTCTGCGTTTCCACCGCGGTCTAAAGTCCCGCGAAGATTAGGCAAATTAGCCCACTGACGTATGAAAAAGCGACGTTGTCGTCGGTCCATCTGTCCTATGATTTCTTCTGTAACCCCATACTACCACCGAAGTAGCCTACATTATTTTCTAATAACCGGGACAGCCCGGGGGGGTTTATTCCACTTATATACAACAGGTTACCAACAATGACTATATATGGTTACTTATGTATTTATTGATTTTTATCGATTTAATCACCTGGAATTGAAATATTATTCTGCAGCCGTTTGGGCATATTTTACCGTTGTCAAGCAAAACTGTCATTGGTAGTTGAACTTGGACCGTTGTTATGCAACAAATAGGATATAACAGGCCAATAGTCAGATTGTAACTGTTTTATATATCCTCTCAAACACATTCATTATGTTTTTATGCAAACATTCACTTTCATGTCTTGACATCCGAGGCGACAGAATGCATTCACATTTCCAATATAACTGGCAATAACAGCAGAAAACATGCACACGTTGTAAACAATTTGCTGTTTGATTACTTTCTCATCGTCAATTCCATTAGGCTAATCGCAAAATGACAAGAATAGAACGAAAACTCGGAAAATTTAAATTAGCAGTGGTACAGCCACTGTTTGCTTTCCTTCGAAGTTACTGCTATCCGAGCAGCGAAGTGTGCCCTCCAGATGTGAACCATGCACCATAAATTAGTCCATAGTCTTCCTGGTCTTTTTGAGTAAAATTACAGCAGTCTGAAAAAGCTAAAGGGACGATTACTAGAATTAACCTGTTATTTTACCCTGACAAAAAGTGCGGAAGGTGATTTCCAGTTTGCTTTCACTGTATCACCAATGTGAATTACGCAGAACTACCGCATACCTCACATAACTGTATCAAACATTTTGAGTCAATTACAACGGGCTAACAAAGAAAATCCGGAAGAAAATATTCAGCAAACGAATTAATCCGTTTGAATGTTTTGGTACGTAATATGCTGTCCCAGCACGAATGCTTAGCATTTTATAAAACGAATACTAAAGCAAGAAAAGAACAGAAGAGCACATGTTATAATTCCAAGACGTTGGCAAGCTATAACCAAAACTAGGCTACTGCGCCGCATAACATACAAGTTTGATTTGAAGTTATTATGAAAATAAATCGGTTTGCGGCTGCAGATTTTTAAACATGGCGGAAAGTACTACCCCCCAAGCAGGAAATTTTCTGGGGGTAAAATAAAGCCCCCGGAACTAAATTTAGAGCCTAGTTCCTGCGGTGGAAACGCACTGAGTTCCTCAAAAGGTTCCTAGTTCCGGGGTAAAGTTCCTGTGGTGGAAACGCGGCTATAGAGTGTTTATGCCAGCAGCCAGCTCTGTGAATAAGCTTATGCAAAAGCAGAACAAACTTCTGATTCTGATTCTATCCAATGACAAAAGCTCTAATGGTTAGACCCAGGATAGTATTCTCACCAGTCAGATTTTCCAGACTGTGCAAGAGAAACTGGCAATGGTCTTATGATCAGGTTGGCCAGAGGATAGGGCCAACATAGGTGCTTTGTCATGCTCCGTCTGTGGGCGGGTGTATCCAGTAACAGTCAAGGTGGACGCTGTTGTAAACTTTCTTCTTCCCACCACCAGGCATGAGCTAAAACAGTTCCTAGGTAAGGCAGGTGTAGGGGGGTGTGGGTGTGGCTCAGCTGAGGGGAGAGGTAGGTGGGAGTGGCTCACGGGAAGAGGGCTGGGAGGGAGTTAATTGGCACAGGTGTTCCTGGGCACTGATTGCTCTGCCAGGAACGAGTCAATTAGCGCAGGTGTTCCGTGTCACTATTTACTCTCTCCCTATATATGCAGTAGCGCGAGGGAAGAGGGAGAGTGGCAGCACTTTTAAACCGGGCTAAACCGGGCATTTTGTGTGTTAAACACAGTGGCTTAATTTATATTTGTGCAAAATAAAAGAAGATTTGGCTGAAGATTTGCCACAGCAGGTTATTATAGGGGTTTCTGTAAAATATTTGCTACTGTTGCTGCTCCTTTCACTTTTCTGCTTAATCCGAAGGTCCCTTTTTGTTTGGACAGATGGCCTTTCAAAGCATCAAGTCCATTCTAGTTAGCGCTCCCATTCTTGCAGCCCCTGATTTCAGCTGGCCCTTCAAACTAGCTCTTCGGGTGTGTATATGTGGGTGTGACTAATCACTTGTGATTGCTGATCAGAAACACATGGTGGGAGCTCTATAAAACAGCCTGTTCTGTTCCACTCTGGCCACTTTCTCTCTCAATCAGAAGGACACTGAGAGAACACTTTTTCCCTTTTTTCTTTACTCTGCACTTTGCATTTTTGATAATTTAACCTCTTAGCGCAAAGCCCCTAGTGGTTGGCACGCGGGCGTGCCGAGATTGCTGAACTCAGACATTCGGTGCTACTACAACCAAAGTACGAGTTAAAAACAGAAACGCTTTGTTTTAGTTTCATTAGTAGATGATACAAGACAACTATGCAAGAATAAGGAGTTGCGCAGCGCCACCATTGTCGCTCTGGTCATTCATTTAACACACACCCCCTTCCTGCAGTCTCATCTGCAACTACACCTCCCACCCATGACATAATGGACAATATTGTCTATCTCGGCATTCATAAAAATATTATTTCACCACTCAAAAATTGCACTACATCATAGCAATAAGATAAACCCGACATTAGCCCTAAGATACGCCAATACAGCAGTGAAAACGCTGCTCACTGAATAACGAAATTATACCATGTCATTCTACAGTCAATATCTGGGACTAAATATTGAATAAATATACAACATTACCATTGGTTTTACATGTAGAGATATCCCTTTTGAGACTGAGTGGCCGTATATTGTCTTGGACAATCCATTTGTGAAATATACGCGCATTTGTGATGCTTGGGTACCTTCCAAAATAGCTGTGCATAATACCAAAAGTGTCGTTTACGGCGTTCTCGCCCTTTTTAGTACAGACTGGCTTGATTGAAAATTAATTCATTCAGTAGGTGAGAGTATAAGCTTTCTAACGATGTATAACATGTCTAATATTGCTTTTGGAATAGCGTTTTATAGGTCAGCGTAACCGAACATTTTCTTAACATCGCAATCACTCTGTGGTAGCAGTAAAATACGCCGTTATCGGTACTCTGGTTTTATTATTTTTTTAAATGAACTGATGGTGTGACGACAGTAGTAGACAGAGCGTGCCAGGTTACAGTAGGGAGGGCAAAACGAAGCTTTAGAATGTCGCCAGCAGTGTATGCGCGTGAGCTTGACAATACATTTCTCACAGAAAAGGTCGTTTGTCGCCTTTTTTAGTTCATTACAGTGGTGATAGAAGTGACTAGAATTAAGTGGTACTGTGCGGTTAGCCGTTATTGATCGCCGTACAAGGTTAATGTGAAGTAGCTAGCACAATCTGACAGTACTAACCCATAAAAATGTACTTTGAATGGTACTTGGTCAATCGAACGGTAAATGTGAAAAACATTTGAGTATAGTCAGCGGCACCGACATTTTCTGTCACACCCTTAATAAACGGCAAAAGTCCCAGTAGAAGATTGAATTAAATCTTTAAAAGTTATATATTTTCTGAAACCTTATCGATTCCGCTTGGCCGTAGTGAGTGAAACTAGGGGATCTGAGCATACAGTCGCTATGTAAGTTACGTCAGAAGGATTCAGCCTTGTTGTTTGCTACCTAAACTTCACAGCACACGCAAATCCGTTAGCATGCTTGTAGCATGAAGTGTCTACTTTCAAAATCCATTTAAGCAGTAGGTCACGTTAAACTAGTAGCATGAATGTAACGTTCGATACATTGTAACATTACATGACTTATTAATCGCCTTCGAAATAACGACTTCACTTGTTTATTAATAGACTAACGTTAGTTTGATGACATTGATGTGCACGATAACTTCATAAAATTTTTCCCGACCGTGAAAACTGGCTGACTTTTTTACATTTTGGACAGATATGGCTACTGAGTAAATCTATCGTTGTTTCCGTCGCAGCACTTTCGACACATATAACCTAAGAAATAGGCTAAACTGTTGTAATGCAATCTAGCATGTGCACTGTTATCAACAATAAGCTAAATAGGGCTATGTCTTTTTATGTCGCTTAACCCTTTAAATAATCATATAGAGCACTTGGTATTTTATTTGCAAAGTTAGAAAATTGCTGTAGTCAGTGATTTCTGAACAAGTTAGTCTATATCCCATACTGTAACTATCGCTGCCGTCTCAAATACATGTGCATTAATAAAATACTTTAGCTACAATTAATTCAGAACAGGGGCTATCCCTGAAAATCAGCTTTGGGCAGAAATGCAAACAAGTATAACTTTATGGAAAAATATTAAACCTATTAGGAAATGAGTTTCTAAAAGAATTTCATCTAACATCTCATCCTCATAGTTTCTAATAACATATGTGACATACACATAATAATAATACATAAAATATAAGCCGTTAAGTATGGCAACCAAAAGTTCATGCCTGGTTGCCAAGTTGGCAACCACCCTTAAACGTTAATGTTGAGCCCTGTTGTAGTTTGGCTTAGCTACCAACGTGCGTTAGCTGTGGAGCTAGCTAGGTATGGATTTTAAAATTGTAGGGTGCAAGGAGCATTTTTGATAATGCTCAAGTAGTTCTCACTACAATGTTTGTGTAATTATGGCTCTCAATATCTCAGAGCTGCAGTTCACTTAAATGAATTATTAGTGTGGTTGGAATTATTAGTGTGGTTTTGGCAATCACACTACTGTTATCTTACATACTATTCTTCTTTATTCCACCCATTTTTTGGACCTCTACTCCTCCCAGAATTTTCACACCACATACACGTGCAATATGTCAAATTGAGCAGCTTTATCGGGAATTACTTTGTGGAAAGTTTCGGTGCACGGTTTCTGATAAATTTGACTCTACTGTGGGCAATTTTGCCAAATAGAGAATGAATGGTGGAATGTTGACCCTTGTGACATCACAGTGCCTTCTAGCAGCTGAAGACAGAGCATTGTGACATCAATCACATCCACCATTCATTTAAATTGCCAATGTTTATTATTTGATAGCTTTTCGTAGACAGTTGTGGGATGCCTCATTGGACTTGGTAGAAAGTCCTTTGTTCATTGGTGAAGAACCCTAATCCTAACTCTAGCGTTTACCCTAACCCTAGCTGTAATGTTAACCCTAGCTATAACCGTAACCCTAACCCTAGCTGTAACCCTAACCCTAACCTTAGCTGTAACCCTAACCATAACCCTAACGGTAGCTGTAACCCTAACCCTAACCCTAGCTCTAGCTGTAACCCTAACCCAAACCCTAGCTATAACCCTAAGCCTAACCCTAGCTGTAACCCTAAACCTAACCCTTGCTGTAACCCTAACCGTAACCCTAGTTGTAACCCTAACCCTAGCTGTAACCCTAATCCTAGCAATAACCCTAACCCTAGCTGTAACCCTAACCTTAACCCTACCTGTAACCCTAACCCTAACACTAGCTGTAACCCTAAACCAAGATGTCACCCGAACCCAAACCCTAGCTATAACCCGAATCCTAGCTGTAACTCTAACCCTAACCCTCGCTGTAACCCTAACCCTAGCTATAACTTTTACCCTTCCTGTAACCCTAACCCTTGCTGTAACCCTAACCCTAGCTATAACCCTTACCCCAGCTATAACCCTAACCCTAGCTGTAACCCTAACCCTAACTGTAACCCTAATCCTATCCCTTCCTATAACCCTAACCTTACCCTAACTGTAACCCTAACTCTAGCTATAACCCTAACCCTAACCTTAACCCTAGCTATAACCCTTACCCTAACCCTATCCCTAGCTATAACCCTTACCCTAGCCCTAGCTGTAACCCTAACCCTACTCCTAGCTATAACCCTAACCCTAGCTGTAACCCTAACCTAACCCTACTTCCTATAGGCTCAGCCAAGCCGAGAGGGTTGACCGCATGGAACTACGGAGGGATTTTCATGTCTACCATAGGAGGCTAAAATTACTTGATCATTTTGAGTCTGATTACCCCCAAATGCCATTCACAAAGCCTTCGGGTTGGGAACCTAAAATAGAGTTGGTATCGGGGGTAATTCAGACCCTAATAAGGGAAGATCAAAAATCCTTCTCACAATTTCGGTGTAGACCCCCTCGAAAACAAAATCTAACTATGCAACAGTGGCAGGCTCTCAAGGGATTGAGGGCCTGCCATTCAATTGTAATCAAACCAGTAGATAAGGGGTCTCAAATAGTCATCATGGACAAAGTACAATATCTGTTGGAAGCAAACAGACAATTGAATAGCCTTAAACATCATACCCCATTGCCTCATACTATACAGCCCGAAACACAGGTCCTAATACGGGAAATAATAACAAAACTCTATGAGGAGAAATTTATTGAAAAGAAGCAATTAGCTTACCTATTGGGACCTGATATACCTAGGCCTAGACAGTTTTATTTATTGCCCAAAATTCATAAGCCTCCGGAAAAATGGACAGTTCCCTTCCAGGTTCCATGCGGTCGTCCAATCGTCAGTGACTGTGGGAGTGAGTCCTACAATATAGCGGAGTACATTGATTACTACAGCCGCGTTTCCACCCAAAGTACCCGGAACTTTTAGTCCCAGGAACTACTTTTCAAGGAACTAAAAGGTTCCTTCAGCCCATTGTTGTCTGCATTTCCACCGCGGTCTAAAGACCCACGAAGATTAGGCAAATTAGTCCACTGACGTATATAAAAGTGATGTCGTCGTCGGTCCATCTGTCCTATGATTTGTTCTGTAACCCCATACTACCACCGAAGTACATTATTTTCCAATAACCGGGACAGCCGGATGGGGTTTATTCCACTTATACAAAGGGTTACCAACAATGACTATATATGGTTACTTTAGTATTTATTGATTTTTATTGACTTAATCACCTGCAATTATCATATTCTTCTGCGGCCGTTTGGGCATATTATTTTACCATTGTCAAGCAAAACTCTCGTTGGTAGTTCGACTTGGACCGTTGTTATGCAACAAACAGGGTATAACAGACCAATATACAGATTGTAACTGTTTTATATATCCTCTCAAACACATTCATTATGTTTTTATGTGACCATTCACTTTCATGTCTTGACATCCGACGACAGAATGCATTCCCATTCTACAAATAATTGGTAACAACAGCAGAAAACATGCACACGTCGTAAACAATTTGCTGTTGAATTGATTTGTAAACACCTCACAGCTAGACCAATGAGGGTTTGTAGCTGGAGGGGAAGGTATCGCGTGTTCTCCCTTGGCTGGTGTGATTCAAAACCGAGATGTTAGTTATTTTTCCTCTGTTCGTAAGAACAGGGCACAATTATAATTAAGAATGCACTGGTTCCGTTGCCACGGGTTAGATATGAAGGCGCTGCTTCATATCCCGCTTAAACTGGACTGAAACGGATCAGTAGCATTCAGGTTACTCTCCGTTCGTAAACGGGGCTATGTTGTCATCAGAGATATATTAGATCTGTCGCCGGACTGTCAATATTCCAATGGGAGCATCAGAATATTCACAAATACGCGGAACAACACACCAGATCTATCCGTGACTACAGCAAGAAAGCGTAACAGTTACTAGGTTTTACTCTCGTATTAATCTGACTCCATTTTACATGATAATTTAAAATTTGGCTTTAACTATACGTGGAACTTGGGAGTGATTACACTCGACTCTATCTTGTGCCATCATTCCTCAATATATGCTCCCGGGCTTTAGCATTATTGTTAAATCTCAGTTCGGCGAGGAATCCAGAGGGTAGGAGGCTGACCACCATAATACATGCCTTCCATGCCTGGCTTACATGGATAGTGCATAGACAGTTATGAGCCCAGGGCGGTGAAGAATCTATCGGGCTCCTTAAGGCGAATTTGGGGAGAACCAGCGTACTACGCCCATGGGTCCTCTTATGCCAAACAACACCAGAACCGATCCCACCAATCCCTTAGCGGGCAGATCGTGGTCACCTATCTAACTTGAAGACCCCACTACAGACGTTTACTGTACTAGACCCCTGATCAGTAGGTCCTAGTCAGAATTGCCCCCCTGAGTATTTAAACGGAATTTCGGCTGAAAAGAAGATAAAATGGATTAGAGTCATGAAGACCACGCAAGTTAAAAATAAGAATTTATTGAACAGGCAGGTAGGTTATTATCTTCAATTTCCAAATCAATTATAAGGGTTAAAAACATAAATACAGAGTAAAATAGTTCTTACCCAGCCTGTTTAGCTACACACAGAGCACAGAGTATGTACCACGTGGGGAAGTCGTTTACGATCTTCCATGGCTATCTCTACACAGAACACATAGCCTAGTATGTGCACTGAGGGAAGTCGGTTACGATCTTCCTTGTCTGTCTACACACAGCGCACATAGTACGTGCACGGTGGGAAGTCGATTACGATCTTCCTCGATTGCTTTGTCTCCCTTCCTTTTAAGCCAAATCCCGCGTTTGGTCTAGGCGGCATTGCCATAAATTAACCTGTCCGAATCATAAATCTCTAATTCCGGCCCCTACCATTTGGAGGAGGTTGTTAAAACAATTGGTGGGGAAATGGGGAAAAGGAGATGATTACCAGAGAGGACATTCCATTGTGTTAGTTTTTCCTGAGTTATTGAAACTATGTTTTATTAAATTCTATTTGGTATGAAACATATTTCATTCAATTGCTATAATTTTCCTGAATATGTCCATACTAAACATGTCAAGTGGATGTAATATTATGGTGCAGTTGTCATGAAAATACCCTTTTGTTTAACCATTGTACATGCAATCCATGTTATTATTACATAATGCATAATACAATAATACAATGAAAACATGTGCATGGTTTGTACGGTTTTCTGGGGTTTGTAAATAGGATAAACAGATGATTTAAAGTCCAGATCCAGAAAAGAAATACAAAGTGTAATGTCAGAGGGGCCCAAATGAGGGCACTGTCCCGCCATGTGGCCGGTCATTTCACCCTTTATGACCCCAAAACACCCACACCCACAACCACAGGCAAAGAGACTAATTCCCCTTATCTTGGTTGTGTCCAGGTGGTAACATTCCAGAGAGCCAAATGGCCTGCCCATTCAGAGGAAGTCCGAGTGACTTATTGTTTTACCACAAGGCTCTCGGGTCCTTTGAAGTACACGCTGCGTCCCAGCATGCTGGCTCGTTCAAATGTCAGCCTTTTCTGGGTCCCAGTATAATTTCCCTCTTACAGATTAATTTGACTCTTCAAAAAATGACTCGTCATTTCCAATGTAGGCTAATCGCAAAATGACAAGAATAAATAGAATGAAAACTCGGACTTGCGTGAAAATTTTAATTAATATTGCAGTGGTACAGCCACCGTTTGCATTCCTTGAAAGTTACTGCTAGCAGAGCAGCGAAGTGTGCCCTCCAGATGCGAACCATGCAACCATAAATAGAGTCCATGTCTAGTCTTCCTGGTCTTTTTGTGGAATTGAAGAATCGCAGAGTGAAATTATGGCAGTCTGAAAAAGCAAAAGGGACGATTACTAGAATTAACCTGTTATTTTACCCTGATGAAAAGTGCGGAAGGTGATTTCTAATTTGCTTTTACTGTATCCCCAATGTAAATTACGCAGAACTACCGCATACCTCAAATAACTGTGTCAAACGTTTTGAGTCAATTATAATGGACTAACAAAGAAAATCCGGAAGAAAATATTCAGCAACCGAATTAAGCCGTTTGAATGTTTTGGTACGTAATATGCTGTCCCAGCACGAATGCTTAACATTTTATAAAACGAATACTAAAGAAAGAAAAGAACAGAAGAGCACACGTTATAATCCTCAATCTTAATTTCTCACCTGTTCCAAGACGTTGGCAGGCTATAACCAAAAGTAGGCTACTGCGCCGCATAACATAGGCCTACAAGTTTGAATTCGAGTTATTATTATGAAAATAAATCGTTTGCGGCCGCAGATTTTTTTAAATGGCGGTTGAAATAAAATACTGCGAGTCGACCAATCAGAAATATTCAGCGCTTGCGCCCCACCCCAAAAGTTTGGGTACTTTTGGAAAGTACTACCCCCTGAGCAGGGACTTTTTTGGGGGTAAAATAAAGTCCCCGGAACTTAACCCTCTGGGGTCGGGAGCTCCGCCGGCGGAGTTCGACAAGATTAAATGAACTTTCGTTTCTATTTGGATGATAAACCTTAGAATCGCGACTTTCCAATGCGCAAATAGACTTTCCAAGGCAAATAATATGAATTGTTTTAAAAGTTTTAAATTTGATTAATTAAACCATGTATGCTTCGTTAATCCTTACTCATTACTATGTGAATTTCGCTCAGCAGGAAGTCCGCCCAAATCGCATTCACATGTTAACGGCATTATAACTACTCTCCATAGAAGGAGACTAGGGGAGGGGCAATGCGAGATCCATGTGAGAAATGCCAAGCCTGCGAAAGTGGGATAGAATGTCAAAGTGTAGCCTAATTCACTTCTTTTGAGGTAAACGTTTCGTTTAATTTTTGAAAATGGTCCGTCCGGAAGCCGACACTGATGAAGAGCGGTGTCATTTCGAACACCGAACTGATCCAGCTGAGGATCAACTTCATGAGTAAGTATATTTCTTATGATCATTGGTAAATATGTGTACTGTATTGCAACATATCTCTGTGTTTGTAGGAATATCCAGCAATATGCGCGTTTGTAAATACCCACACTACGAACGATTCAAACTATTGCATCTCAAAATTATAGGCTAGGCTCTCTGCATCTGGCTGTGTTAGAAGTAGCAGGTAGACTTTTTTTTTTTCGATCATATTGGTAATAAATAGCCCACGCCTGGCGTGTCGTTGCGTGGCTAGGATTCTAAAACTGATGTCCTCGCACAATCGATATTAGCATACTGTAAGTAAATTCGGGAAATAGCAATAAAATAACCACTTAGCCTACTTCAGACTGAGGCATTGTTATTGATGAGTTGCGTGTAGTTGAGTTGTTTAGTTTAGTTTAGTTTAGCTAATGTTTCGTTGATGGCTTGCACTGTTTGTAAATGTGTGCTGTATTACATTCTCTGTGTGTTTGTAGGAATATTCACTAATATGCGCGCTTGTAAATTCCCACACTACGAACGACTCTAACCATCAAAATTATAGGCTACCTCTCTGCGTCTGGTTGTGTTTGTTGGGTTCTTTGTTTGTATATGATGTAACCATGTCACATTTCCTAAGTTTTGTTTTCATTAGTTAGTGGTTTGTCCCTTTTTTGTAAATCACATTTAATTTTCACCTGTTGAAGGAAATGTGCTATATAAATAAAGTTTGATTTGATGTCACGTTTCCTAACAATTTTGTTTTTATCTTATTTACAGAGATGCTGATCAGGAAACATGGCCTAGTTCACCACTAGCTAAGAGGCCACGCAGGCGTTGCAAGAGTACACCAGTCTCATCTCATCTTCCATGCATATAGTTCACTTCAATAAACATTCTAAAATCAAAAGATGTCTTCGTTTCTGTCTTCTAAATGGCTCACTGTGTCTTTGTCTTAGTGGTGGGGAGGCATGCGGCCAGGTGTGAATAGCCTACTTAGCTGGCAGGTCCTCCTACCCAATGCATATTCATTACAGAAAGGCCATTTGCCCTCCCATTCTCACCTGGTGTTGAAAAATAGTAGTCACAACACTAACTTTTAGCAATTTATTTTATATTTCTCATTGGATTTGCTGAAATATTTTATCTTTTGATACCAAGACCCTAATAAACACATTTCAGTGATCCAAAAACTTAGTTACTATTGTTTAGTGTGTTTTATTACAACATTCCTGTGCATGTTCAAAACAACTTTTTACAGTTTGTGTGTTTTTAGAGCAATTTACAATCCACATATGATTATGTGTGCCATATTATTGTAGCTGAGTTTGTGCTGAAAACAGAGATATGAAACACTTTGGAATCACTGCATATAAAGGTGATGAAATTTACACAAATGTCAGAGCATGGCACAATCACCAGTGTGCCTCATTTTACCCTCAGACCCCAGAGGGTTAAGTTAATATAAAAAGAATGTAGGTACTTCCCAAAGAGATGAAGTGATAACGCAGTTTGTAACAAGGTTAGTTAGCCTACTAAATAAGAAATGGTGGCTTACTAGGTAATGTTAGCTTGTGATAGTTGGAAGCGTCAAGTGTTGTGTTAGCCTACTAAATAAGAAATGGTGGCTTACTAGGTAACGTTAGCTTGTGATAGTTGGAAGCGTCAAGTGTTGAACGTCACTCTACGCACAATGAGGGTAAAGTACAGTAATCTCAGACCTGTTGTTTTCCTATAGTGCGTTTACGTTTTAACCAACAGATGTCGCTAATGAGCTTTCCAACCAAGCCGTCACACTGTAACTGTAGTTTAAAAAACATCTTAAAAATTTAAAAAATAAATAAAAAAAATATTCCCCGATGCTTAGGCCCGGCAGGGGGTCAACTTAGGCCCGGTGGGCCGCCGGGCTTGCAATACACTGGCGGAAACCCTGCTGTTCACCGCAGCTTGAAAGTGACAATATCCTCAATGGCCCGTTTGCTATTGTTTCAATCTTTTCTGTGTTTTGGTGACTTCACCAAGCTTAACAGGAGCTCATCTCGCAGATGGCTCGTGTGTGAGGATTGTTTTGACTGGTTGGTGGCAGAGGCATGTCTACGGGTGGGCTGGAGTGGGCATTGCCCACCCTGAGATAAGCCTTGCCCACCCAGAGGAATCATCTGCCCATCCAATGAAAACTCTGAAAGAATCACAGTTATAGCTATTTTTTTTGAGCGGTCATGGTTTTCTGTAATTTTGTCATTGGTCATGAAAAAATGCACTGCTTTCCTATTGGCCATTTTGAAGGTATGGGTGTGCTTAGTCAGTGCTGCTCCTTTACGTTATCGCGAAACCACGACACTTCTTCACATGAGGTACAGACATGGTTAAGTGAACTGCAAAACCTGTTTGTAGCTAGCTGCTCTCAGCAATCCAATTAAAACAGTTAATACCTTTGACTCTTGTTCATTCTTTTCTCTGGTTCTTATGTTATATTAGTAGTCTTGTATAGTTTCACAGTTGAGTTTGCACATTTTGCAAGCTGTGTGTTTCGTTAAGTTACCAGCTCACTTAGTGGCCATTGGTTTAGTGATTAGCCAGCTAGCTAGCCAGCATTTTTGTATAGCCGTTTCCGTGGATAAAATCGCATTTATAATTGTTATTTTCTGTTAAAAATATTTAATTCATATTCTGGGAGATAGCCAACTACTTGCAAGTTAGATGACACGTGTAGCCGTTTACTAATACCATCGCACCGTTTCAGGCTGGAAAATAACCTGTTAAACCAGAGAAACTGCCGAGTTGTCTTAGAATCTTTATCGCTGCATTGGCAAGGCTGGCAGCGTCGGCATAGCAACAGACGCCGCAATGAAACTTCAAGCACGTCACAACAGGTACAACAGCTGTTTTAGAATGTCATTTCATCGTTTTTGCAGCCCGGATCAAAATCAGCATGACAATACCAAATGAGACATTTGTTTAGTGTTACAGAGTTTAATTATTTTTTCTTTTTCATGAGGTAATGGCCCCGGACCCCCGTACAAAAACTGGATGCTGTAATTGTATTCCTTTTGTTATTTTAAAGGCTAATGATATAAACCTTATCAAAATATCGAGAAAATGCGGTTGCCACACGGTGCAACCATGGGTCACGTAATGGTTGCCAGTGCCACTTCCCTCAATTTGTTTGCAGAAGGCAACCGTTAATGTCGAGCCCTGCTACAACTAAGTTAGCTTGAATGTCAGACATAAGGATATAGCGAACAGACGGCACTTAATAAATAATTTAAATAAATGAAATTAAATTTAATGTTGATTTACTTTTACTAATTAATTTTCGCCCAAAACAGAAAGATAGTGTTGGGAGTTAAACTCTATACTCTTTTATTTTTGTCATTCAATTTTTATTGAATGAATTACTTCACAAAAAAGCACAGCAAAAACAAAAAACTCTTCAAACCCCCCCCCCCCCCCCCCCCCCCCGCATACATGGTAAACATATTAGTGCAAAAGAAGGTCTTTAATTGTGGATATGGAGTCTCTCCACATTTTCATTGTGCCAGGTCTGGCACCATTGACCCTAGCTGATGATGTCTCCTGGTATACAATGTCCAAAAAGGACTGCAACCAGTGTTTGACAGATAAATGGTGAGGTGGGAGCCAACGCTGGACAATGATTTTTTTAGCAGCAGTCATCCCAGCTAGCCAGAGATTACATTCCTTTCCAGAGAGCATACATCTAGTTACATCATTTAAAAGTAACAGGACAGGATCCAAAGGTAGAGGTTTGCCGATAATAAAAGAGGTGATATCAACTATCTGAGCCCAAAATCTCTGCACCTCAGGACAATCCCATAAGACATGCATCAAAGTACCAATTGTTCCTGGAGTACAATATGTGCACCAGGGGTGAGGTGCTAAACCCATAAGATGTCTTTTCCGTGGAGTCATGTAGACTCTGTGGCAGATTTTGAAATGAATGAATTGGTGATTGGGGTTCTTTGATACACCGGGGATACTTTTCCATACCGTGACCCAATCTATTGTCCCACCCCTTTGTTCTAGGTCTTTTTCCCATAATTTTGAGCCAGGGCAGAGCACAGTGGAATATGTCACTAGATGTGTATAAATGTACGAGGCTTTGCCTTTGGGTTCCGCCCCCACAATCCAATCTACTACTGGGTGGCAAATCAGATCTGTGCCCCAGGGGACTTTATATACCTTCAGTGCAGATCTCAGTCTCAAGTAGAAGAAAAAAAGAGTTTCTTGGGATCCCGAATCGAGACACTAGGTCCTGGAACTCAAGAATAGAATCATGACCAGCAATATCCTCAAGCACTTGTATACCCTTTTGTGCCCATGCGTTTAGAGTGAATGGTCTGTCGCCTGTTAAGAGATTTAAATTGTTCCAAATGGGTGAATGTTTATACCAACTTTTTTTAAGACCCAGAAATCTTTCCACAGCCACAAAAGTTTGTAGAACATATGCGACGCCATAACGTAAAGCACATTTTTTTTGGCTAAGACCTGCAAACAGAAAATCTTGTAACCTGATTGGCTGAATTATATTTAATTCTATTTCTTTCCAAGGAGGACCCATGCTGGGGCTTAACCAATGCTTTAATGTACGTAGCACAAAGGCCCAGTGATATAATTTGAAGTTGGGGCAATCCCAACCACCTTGAATTTTTTTGCGCTGCAAAGTAGACCATTTTATACGGGGGCGCTTGCCATTCCAGACAAATTTCTTTAACATGGAGTCGAGCCTTGACCAGTAGTTTATCGGGGGAGGTAGTGGCAACATAGAACTAATAAAATTGATGCGGGGAAGAAAATTCATTTTAATACAGGCAATCCAGGAACTGATGATGGAAGTGGCATCTGTTTATATCACACTCTACTTTATTGAGAATTTTTGCATAGTTGTTTCTCACAATTAAGGTTATAAGATGGGTATATGTCAATGCCTAAATTGGTCACTTCTCGAACGACTGGAATGCAAAGTGGGATATTAACTCTTTTTGCCTTTGCATTAAGTAGCATCAGAGCTGATTTGGATTGGTTAATCTTAAACCCTGATAGTAAACCAAAGTCCTCAATAATTTTGAGCACATTCACAAGAGACTGTTGTAGGTCTGACAAGTATAACAGCGCGTCATCTGCATACAATGAAATAGAGTGGCTGGAGGATCCAATTTTTATTGGGGAGACCAGCGTGCTTTCAGGAATCTGCTGAGCTAATGGTTCTATTGATAGGTCAAAAAGCAAAGGGGAAAGAGGGCAGCCCTGTCTGGATCCGCGAGAAATACTGAACAGCTCTGAGAACAATCCACCTGTGGAAACTCTTGCTGAGGGACTGGCATACAAGACCTGGATCATATTTATGAATTTATCACCAAAATTGAATTTTTTTAGAACACACCACAAGTACGGCCACTCTAAACGGCCGAAACCTTTTTCAGCATCTAAAAATAAGAGACCGCTGGGTGAGGCTATCTTCTCAGCTTCAGCGATGACATGCAACAATCGGCGGATGTTGTCTGAAGCCTGGCGGCCTTTCATAAAACCTGATTAATCATGATTAATTAAGATGCCAACAACTTTCTATAAACGCAGAGCAATAGTACGAGCATATATTTTAATGTCGGAATTAATTAAGGAAATGGGACGATAGCCTGTACATTCTTGGAGATCTTTACCAGATTTGGGGAGTACTGTGATTAATTCAGTATTAAGGTATCGATGGAAATTACCCTTTGCGATAGCAGCGTTAATAGTAGACAACCAAATAGGACCTACAATTTCCCAAAGAGCTAAATATAGTTTGGCCGGTATGCCATCAATCCCAGGGGAGCGCCCCTTATTGGTGAGTTTTAAAGGTAAAACTCTTGGTGTAATTCCTCTAAAGAGATTGGGGAGTCCAGTTGCAAGGAAACCTCCTGAGAGAGAGTGGGGAGGTCCAGGTCCTGCAAGAAGTCCTGACAGAGGCCGGTTGAGGAGGTCTGTTGCTCAGAGACATATAATTTTGAAAAGTAGGCTTTGAAAACCTCATTGATCTCAGCTGTTTTGAAGAGGCATCCTTTCTTTGGACAGTTAATTGAAGGAATGTGTAAACTGTTCTCCTGGTGTTTTAGTGTCAAAGCAAGAAGCCGGCTGGGACGACTCCCTTCTGAGTAATATTTATGTTTGGTGATGTGCATTAAATATTCAACACGCTGTCTTAACAGATTATTCAATTCACTTCTTACTATGTTCAGTTTAAGTTCTATCTCTTTTGAATAATTTGACTTCAGAATTTTCTCCAGTTCAAGACAATTATGTTCTAATTGGGATATTAGTTTTATAACGGCTGTTTTGTAATCTAATAACATCATTTGTGCGTAGATGTGTTTCTTGTAGCAACGCTACATCTACACGCTTCCTATGTAAGAGTTCCAGGACCCGGGCTCGCTTGTATTGTGAGTTCAGCCCTCTAGTATTAAGGGATAAAACTGTAATATTAGCCATTGTCAATATGTCCCGAACATTTTAAAGTAATCTTTAACGGTTTTATATAAAAATGTAGTAGGTGGAGATACATCGACAAACACACACCTATCATGTAAGAATATTTGAATTGGAAAAGTAAATACAACAGGGATCCCATGTATGCAACCATGTGCTGCTGCGCCCCCTCCCACCATTCCCCAGTTTCCAACATCTGTGACGAACGCGAAGCGATGTTCATCATTCGCTACTAAACACCCGCACCCCCTTATAAAATCACATATAGACATAAAGTGATCCTTAAAAACAAATGCAACACACAACAACATCATAAAGAATATTATCTATGTACCCATACTTCTAGCTATTCTTTACGTTAGCTACTTGGTGAATAGTAGCTGAGTAGGCTACATAATTAAGTCCTCCTTACGTTCACTAAGTAACTTCAAGAGTTACACAGCACAGTAGACAGCTGTGGTTAGTTAAACATGCTAACAGAACATGAATAACTATAAACAGATCAACCCCTAACATGACTACTTCGTTTCATTCATATCTGTTCTTTAAACAAGCTCTATACATTTAAAGTAAAAATATTTCCATACTAAATTAAATGAAACTTTCGCATTACCAGACACTTCTGATTCGGGATGTTCCTATCGCCAATTAACTCGGTTGTACTACCGCTTTTAATGTCTCTGCAGGCTAGGTACGGGCATAGCCATATAACCACATAACGCTAAACACTTTACATTTTAATTTAAACTGACATTACCTCTGAATCGTTGTACCTCCTCTTCCTTAATGGTTATTCCTGCTTCCTCCAACTTCAGGAGGAGCTCTTCTGTCGAATGCTGCTCTATCCCTTGGCTTGAGAATGAGAATGACTGAATGGCAAGTGCTGTTGGCTGTTAGAGAAGAAAAATAACGTTTGCCCACAAAGCCTTGTTCACTACCAAATCCCCTCCCCCAACAACTTTTGAGTGACACGCCACAGACTGACATTGTACCCTTACACATAAAGAAAATGGTACAGACATGGTCCCTTTGCCAGTTTGGACCATTTATGTACCTTTTCTAACAAGAAACTGTACTTATTAGTACCTAGGAGTTTAATTGTGACCCCTGTAGGGTACATCACCAAAAGTTGTACCTTAGAGAACATAAATGGACCCCAACCATATCCTTTTTTCTGACAGTGTTGGTATGTGAAATGGGATTCCTAACAGAAGAATGTTTTTGGAGTGCAGCAGTGTGCCTAACCCAATGTGTGCTGTAGCCTACATCTTTCAGAAAAGTTTCTGCTGGCAGAGTAGACTCTACTCGACATTCTCCATATCTGTGGAAAGACAATTTTTGTTTGCATCTCCTCCAGTCATTTATTTATCTGTGTATTTATTTATTTTGTATTTGAGGGCTGTTCAACTGTCATATTTTTGCTGTGATCTAAAGATAAGTTGCAATATGTGCTAAATAAATTCCAGTCCATCAGAATTCATGGGTATCGGTAAGCAAATCAGCCAACAGTCTGAAGTAAAATTTGTTTTGTTGACCACCCCTTATATCAGTGAGGATGTGATAAAGAAAACAAAAAAAAACAATGTAATTACCGATGGTGTGGCAAAGCAGCAGTGCACCATGTTTCTAAAGAATATCAGTTCATTCTTTCTTTAAAAAAAATACCCACAATGTCCATTAGACACCTCCCCTCCCCCTTCCCCTTCAATTGAATCAAATCAGTTTGTTGACAGCTTATTGGAAATATAATACAACAATCTATTAGACCTATATTGCATCATTGGGGATTGTTAAAAAAGGATTCTTCTTGTTTCATGGCTTTCAACAATTGACTGAGAATAATACAAGATTTCTCCTTATTTTTAGTGAATACAAACTACATTTTACTTAAATCTTATGTTCATAGTTGAAATAGTCCTTTAAAAGAACTACTGATGTGTGAGTGAGTGTGCACGCTTGTGTGTGTTCACGTGTGTGTGTATATTATATTGTCATTAGAATGGTATATTTGTTTTATGAAATATCTTGATTGCATTAAGCTTAGAATATCCATTCAGTCTTAATGAATTTACTTGTGGTGTTCACAAACTTTAAGAATAGACACATTATGTGGATCTGTGGGATGAGTTTGCAGGTTCCAAGCCAATGCATTTTTCACAATATGCTGATCTCAGAGAGCAATTTCTCAACTCAGTTCCTTCTAATTTCACCAGGTTAATCAAACTCTTTTAGTAACATGGTTTATTGCTCTGCTCAAAAGACGTTTGACCATGCATTCAAAGTCACCTGAAACAGTCTCAACAACAAGGCTTATTTTAGTTTTTTTCATGCATGTAATGCAGAAACGCTGGATCTCTGGGGAAAGTCTGCGGAAATGCATAAATGATTATTATGAAGTGCAACATGCCGTATCAGTATCAAGCTGTGATATGAAAAGGTGTGCATTAAACCAAACCATTTTCCTTAAGAAATCCTATTAAACTTAGATAAAGAGGCACATGTCAGCACTATTGCTAATGAATAAAGCACTGGGGATGATTTATAGTGAAATACAGGTTGTATTCAAGAAAGGCTTACAAAGGATGAAAGACATGATAACACGGTAAAAACAGTTTAGATATTAGCAGCACCCACTTAAACATGGTTACATAGTAGATGCACTTAAATATATGTAACATAATATTTTGCCTATTTTCCTTAATGTGCATACTTGAGCTTGTCACTGTTAAGTACTGTAAGACTACACTGCAGGTGCTATTAATAAACTATACCCCACTTTTTGGTATAAAGTAAAATACGAAAAAAAAAACAAGTTTGATTATTGTTTAATTTAAATCATGAGAATAGCTCACTTAAAAATATGTTAACAATAATGTAAATAGCAATTCCAACAAAACGATTTGAATTCTTTAAACTTGCATGTTATAGTAGAAACAATTCTGCTATATTTTTCCCTTTCCCAATGCATTTATACAGTATATTAAAGGTTCTATGGTACGTATATATTTATTCAACAGACACATATAATATCTTAGACAGTTTAGCATGTCAAGAGATGGGTTATCTCTCTCTCAACATCCATCAAACCATTTCGTGTGTTTGCCTGCCCCATGTTCAATGTTCATAAGTGCTAATTAGCCAAGCCACAATACTAGCAGAGAGATGATCAGTGTGGGTTCAAAATTTAGTTATTTGACATTAGATTAGCACATTGCCAACCAGTACATGTTTTTGCTCCAGCCAACCCAGGTTTGGGCAAACATAAATATTTCAGACAACAAAATTACCAAGTAGCAGGGACTCCATATGAAAATTTCTGGATTAATATTTTTGCTCTTTGGTATATTTAAGGGGAAAGCACCAAAGAAGTGAAGGCACCCTATTGTATTCCTTAGTGTTATTAGGAACCTTGTTATTCTAGTTCAGTTTTTCAGGGGTCCAAACAGCAAAGCTGCTGAAACCATATTGTTTTTGTTCTGTTTATTATTATTATTATTATTATTATTATTATTATTATTATGACGGTCCATGCAGCAAAGCTCCTGGAGCCCTATTGTTTTTGTACTTATTTAGAAATGATTTGAAATTCAAAATGTATTTGAAAATACATTTAAGGAGCATTTGCATGTATTTGCAATTACTTTAAAATATGTCTCAAAAATTTAAAATAGTGAATTTTCAAATATAAAGTATTTGATTTAATGGAATTATTTGAAAATACTTTCACAACATAATGGTGTAACATGTGCAATTGCACAAAGATTTGGAAAGACTTGAAAAGCACTGGATGTGTGAAAACCTATCAGCTCTGAAAGTTGAGCATTTTGTCTAATTAGAGGACAGTATTTTGATGAGAATACGTCAAGTGACTGTTGACGGCCCAAGTCCAATTTTACCGATTTCCATTGTTAACCCCTTCACGTAAGCCCCCTAGTGGTTTGCACGCCGACATGCCTAGATTGCTCAACTAAGACATTCATTGCTCCTGCAACCAAAGTGTGAGTTAAAAACAGAAACGCTATGATTTAGTTTCATTAGTAGATGATTCACAACAACTATGCTGAAAACGGAGTTTCGCAGCGCCACCATTGTCACTCTGGTCGTTCATTTAACAAGCACCCTGCAGTCTCATCTGCAAGTACACTCCCCATCCATGAAATAAGGGACAATATTGTCTATTTCACCACTCAAAAATCGTATTCCGTCATAGCAACTAGATAAACCTAACAATAGCAGTAAGATATGCCAATAAAGCAGTGAAAATGCTGCTCACTGAATAACGAAATAAACAAGACAAAGTTTTCAAAAATTGTACCATGTCATTCTGCAGTTAATATGTGGGACTAAATATTGAATAAATATACAACCTTGTCATTGGTTTTACGTGTAGAGATGTCCCTTTTGAGACTGAGTGGTTTGTGAAATATACGCTCATTTGTGACGCCTGGGTACCTTCCAAAATAACTGTAATACCACACGTGTTGTTTACGGTGTTGTTGCCCTTTTTAGTACAGTCTGGCTTGATTGACAATTCATTTATTCAGGAGGTGACAGTACCAGCTTTCTAAAGATGTAGGCTATAACATGCCTAATTTTGCTTTTGGAATAGCGTTTTATAGCCCAGCATAACTAAAAGTTTTTTCATCATCGCATTCACTCTGTGGTAGCAGTAAAAGACGCTGCACCTAACGAAACGTGGTCAACGATTTTTCGTAATTTCTTGGAAAATACTATTATTATTGAGGACTTCTGGGCATAGCTAAGCCATATGTTTGCTGATAGACCTAGCTGACATCGTTTTCTGGAGCAAAACAGAAGCGAATAGAAGAGTATCATTGATTTACTGTCTCTGTCTCCATCTACTGAACATAGAAAAGATTTCATCATTGCTATGTAAGTATTACTGCTCAAATATTTCGGTTATATATGTTATTTTTGAAATTGAGTGTCTTCAAATAAGTTAGTGGTATTATATAATGTGGATATTTCACACTGTAATGTAAGCGTTAGTTAGTAGTGTAATAGTTTTTGTGAAGCATGCAACAGCGATGACGTGAGAGTTGGAACATTGCCAAAACGTGGTGGACGGTTGAAACTTATTTTCATGCCGTCCCATCCCCATAAAAGAAAACATACAAGAGTACAGAAATACAAACAAGAGTTAATTATTCCACATTTAGGTACTCTACCGCATTGTGTGACAATGCTTTTTTCATTATTTTTTAATCTGATATCAATGTTTCATCTTAAACTTTCATAAGGGGCTCATTTATATGCTTTATAATGGACAAAAAGCATTTCATTCATTTTTGGAGAGATTTTGGATATGATCCTGGACCCCAAGATATTTTAGACCACTGTACTGATGGAAAGCTTGTAATTCCCACTTGAAAATTTTGCAAAACAGTTGATTTGTAGTGAAATACGTGAATATGTTGTGATTTACACCAATGCATAATTTAGACATTTTGGATAAATTTGGAGACGCTGGGGACACTACTTAGTTTTCCCTTCATAGATATTTAGTAGTTCTACATATCCACCCTTAGATTTTATGAACTTGTGATCATTTGATTTTTGATTCAGGACATGCATAGTTTAACCTGCTGTACATGTGCAATCTCTCAGTATCTTATTGCAAACTAAAAAAGAGCCTAGACAATTTGTGGCACTTTAGTTTATATTCATAATTTTGGAAGAAATAATCTAGTTAGTGTTGTAAATGGTACAAATGCCTTGCTTCATTTAAGCCATTTTTCAAGTCTATGTGGTGTTCGCATCTGGAGTTATAAAGCTTTAAATAGGGTACCCCCTAAATGGGCAAGGATTGGCCAGACCTGGCATGTGTGCTAAAGGGTTAAGGTGGGTATGAATAATTGTAGGCTTTGTATTTCGGAATGATAGGTTTAAAATTCCACAGAGATATGCCTCCAACATATTTTCAGTTTTTCACTGAAATTGAGACAAAGACTACATGGCAACTGGGTGAAATGTGACCAATTTGTGTGCAGTCCTTGACTGCAGAAAGGACTTCTTTAAAATAAAAATATTGCACGTTGTATTTATTTAACTACATTTTCCATTTTGTGTTGTTTTGTTTTGTGTTGTTCTGTTTTAGCATTTTTCCCATTGGGCTCAATATGCATTGATCCATTTTTCCCCTTAGCCTATGTAACAAAGCTATACATGTTGAAATACAACTGTTGAAATTGATTCAGTTGTGTCCTTTATTTCAACAAAATAGTTTTGCAACATGTGGTTTTGTAATCTTTACAAAATTAGATCGCTGTCGGTACATAAATCCATGCTGTAATGCTAAGCAGTAAGCGACTTGTGATAAAAACAAAGTACATAGAGTTTGTTGTGAGTATACTGACCACGGTGTTCATGGATGTGTTTGCCGGTGCTTTGTTTTCAAAAAGTTTCCGCGTCATTTGGAGTATACTGCTTACTTAATCTTCAAAGTTCAGCTGTTCAATCACTGAGTTCAACTGCACATGAAACTGATTCTCACATCCTTGAAGACTGGTCCATGCATGACTTTGACTCAGGAATTGGGTTGACATAATTTGTGTTTCTTATTAATTACAACCATTTTTATATACAGCAAATGCTAGCAGCTTTCCTGTTAAAAGCTAAACATTTCCTGTTAATGCTATGCTTTTCTCTGTCTTTGAACTGCATGCAGCCTAGGCCTATTGCAGTTTTTACACTTTGTAATGTAATTCAAAGTAGTGCACCCCATCTGAGCTTGTGCAGTGTTCATGTGGATGTGAATGTGCACATGTGTGTTTCTTTGAGAGACAGTGTAGGGAGGGCTTCTCCCCCTTCAGTCAATTACTGCAGCCTGATGGATTTGTTTGGCCTCTGAAAATTACAGCGTTAAATCAGACGGCTTCGAGAGATTGTCTCCCAAGAGTTATGCCCCAGAAAGGTTTGCTGAATGCCAAGAAAAAAATTTAAGGGCTGACTTACTGGCAGATGGGCTGCTTGAACTGGAGATGGTGAAGGATTTAGCATAATGAATATAATTGGGGGTCCACATTAGTATAAATAAAATTCAGCATGTTCAAAGTGTTTGTAAAATGAGAATGCGTTGAGCATTTATATGTAATTTAAATATGCTGAGTACTGTTTACTTTAGGACAAGCATTGCAAAATTCAATTCACCTTATTGACATTAGCAAATGTTCATGTTTCAATAGATTTTACTATAAAAAAAGACATTCCTTTCAGGAACCAAACATAAATATTTATTTTCCAAACACAATAATATTGGAGGCAGTCTCTCCCGTAGATGACCACTTGGAACATACTGTGCATAAAAAATAACATTGCTTCATCTAAAATTTTACAGTTCCATTACTTTTTCAGTATAGTTAATGCCATAATCAAAAATCATGTTAATAATGAATACAAATTTAGTCTTGCAGGTGCGTTTGCAGGATGTCACACACACATACTGTCCTAGGCCTATTTTGGGGACACATGACTGGCCACCCCCACTCCAGGCAAGCAAGAAATTTTACCTGTGTTTGGGGGCAAGTATTTTTTAAGTCACATTTGGGGTCTTCAGTTATACACTCACACAAACTCTGATCAAAGTCACCTTTGGGTGCTTTCACTTCCCTTTGGGAACAAGTGGCATCATTAATTGAATTTCTGATCACTGCTTTCTAAGGCCATGTAACCTGCTAGACCCTCACCAGTCTGGCTTCCGATCTGGGCACTCAACAGAGACTGCACTCCTAGCTGTGACGGAGGCACTTGCCACTGCAAGAGCCTCACGCCTTTCCTCTGTCCTGATCCTTCTTGACCTGTCTGCAGCTTTTGACACGGTCAACCATAAAATACTCCTCTCCACCTTGGCTGGGATGGGAATTGCCGGGACTGCCCTGTCTTGGTTCGCTTCCTATCTTGCAGATAGGACCTACCAGGTCACCTGGAAGGGGTCTGCCTCTGGTTCTCATCCACTTGTTACGGGAGTGCCGCAGGGATCTGTACTGGGTCCTCTGCTGTTCTCCTTATACACCAGATCTCTTGGTTCAGTCATTAATTCACATGGTTTTTCCTATCATTGTTATGCAGATGACACACAACTCTTCTTTTCTTTCCCCCCCTCGGCCACACTGGTCAATGATAAGATCTCTTCCTGCCTGGCTGACATCTCCACCTGGATGGCCAGCCACCATCTGAAGCTCAACCTCAACAAAACTGAGCTGCTCTTCTTCCCGCACAAGACCTCCTTGCTTCGTGAACTCTCAATCACGGTTGATGGCACCACAGTGACTGCCTCTCACTCTGCCAAGAGCTTGGGGGTGGTCCTGGATGACCAACTGGACCTCAAGGAGCACATCAAGGCAACATCAAGGTCCTGCAGATTCCTCCTATACAACATCAGGAGGATTCGACCATACCTGACGACGCACTCCACCCAGCTGCTCGTCCAGGCTACGGTGACCTCTCGCCTTGATTACTGCAACTCTCTCCTTGCAAACCTGCCAGCTTGTGCCATACAGCCACTACAGATGATTCAGAACGCCGCTGCCCGGCTCATCTACAACCTCCCCAAATTCTCCCACGTCACTCCTCTGCTGCGATCGCTTCACTGGCTACCGGTCGCTGCCAGGATCCGATTCAAAGCCCTGACCCTTGCCTACACTGCCGCCAACAGGACAGCCCCCATCTACTTGCAGGACATGACTCAATTCTATGTGCCTGCTCGACCACTCCGCTCTGCAGCAGCAGGGCGTCTTGTAACCCCTCCCACCCGCCCAAAGGGATCACAGAGCTTCTCCACCCTAGCTCCCCAGTGGTGGAACGAACTCCCCGTCCCTCTCCGAACCTCCCCCTCACTATCCATCTTCCGCCGTGGCCTGAAGACTCATCTCTTCAGACTATACCTAGAATAACCACCACCATGCTGTGTATATATATATATTTAAAAAAAAAAAAAAAAAAAAAAACCCTTTTTCCTTGTCACTTGTTACATGTTGCCCCATCCCTGCACCTCTTGGTAAATTGTATTTGTCCTAATACTCTAGCTTAATCTTCTGCCTAGTTTGGCTTTGCAGATGTTAGACCAGGATAGTGTTCATTGTTCTCAGCTAGAAATAGCTGTACAAAATAAGTAATTGTACCTTACTGAACCCGTGTTCAGCAGTTGTCTACGATCATGAAAATGCTCTTCTTGTACGTCGCTTTGGATAAAAGCGTCTGCCAAATGAATGTAATGTAATGTAATATGTAATGTAATGTAATGTAATGCATGCAACAGTGATGGCGAGTGTTGGAACATTGCCAAAACATGGTGGACAGTTGAGAATTGTTTTTATATCGTCTCATCCCCATACAAGAAAACATACGAGAGTACAGAGTAGAGAAATACAAACAAGAGCATTGTGTGACAATATTTTTGCATTATTTTTAAATCTGATATCAATGTTTCATCTTAAACCTTCATAAGGGGCTCATTTATATGCTTTACAATGGACAAAAAGTATTATATTCCTTTTTGGAGATATTTCGGATATGTTACTTGACCGCTAGCTATTTTAGACCACTGTACTGACAGAAAGCTTGTATTTACCACTTGAAAATGATGCAACAGTGCGTTTCTTGAGTCAAAACAGTTGATTTGTAGTGAAATACGTGAATTTGTTGTGATTTACAGCAATGCATAATTTAGACATTTTGGGTAGATTTGGAGACGCTGGGTACACTGCTTATTTTTTGCTTCATAGATCTTTAGTAGTTCTACATATCCACCCTTAGATTTTATGAACTTGTGGTCAAGAAGTTTTTGATCCAGGACATGTATACTTTAACCTGCTGAATATATGCAATCTCCCCGTATTTCATTGCGAACTAAAAAAGAGCAAATTAATTTTAGATTTTTTGCCTAGACAATTGCATTTGTTGCAATTTATTTCTCCCAAAATTATGAATATAAAGTAATCTAATCTAGTTTTGTAAATGGTACAAATGTCTTGCTTCATTTAAGCCATGTTGAAGTCTCTGTCGTGTTCACATCTGGATATATAAAGCTTTAAATAGGGTACCCCTTAAATAGGCAAGGATTGGCCAGATTTGGCATGTGCGCTAATGGGTCAAAATTGCTCCATAGGGGGCACAATAGTGCCAATGCTTGGACCCCTCCCAATGCCGCTTGTGGCTTTAATTATTAGGGGTCCAAGCAGCGAAGCTGTTATTGTATCTGTTAAAATTATTATTATTATTATTATTATTACTATTATTCTTATTATTTTTCTCTGCTAAAAGAGTCTGCGGCTCAGCAACCATAAGTCCTAGAGCAACTAAATTTGGCAGGTGGGTTCCTATGGCCCCCCACTAATCAGGCACTAAAAACCTATGTCGGCCAGATGGTGGCGCTATAACAAAGGGTCATGTTTAAAAGGTCATAACTCCCACACCGTAAGTCAGATCAACACAAAACTTCATCGGCCGTTGCATCTGAATGTGCTCTACAACTTTGCCATTGGGACCACGTATGTCCACCATATTGTTTGCCCGCCATTTGGACTTTTTTATTAGTTGGGGTGCGGAAGAGCTGGAGCTCCAAATCTAAGTGTTACGACATCTAGTAAACTTCTTTACGGCAAGCGACATCCATGGCGACGCAAGTAATCCGACACCGTAGGGTCTAGTTTTTATCAGTGAGGGGAGGGTCTGAACGTCGGGGAAGCAATGGAAGACAGTGCCAGAGTGCATTCTAGGCTATTAAAGGTTTGTTAGTAAACGCTTTTTGAGATGATGAATCGTTACTTTTCTTTGGCATGGATCCATTTGAAGACAATATCGGGTGAGTTCGTTTAGTCTTTGAATCCGTCATTATGCTGAGATAAATCGTATTCTCAGTTTAATCTCTAAATTGACTGTAAGCTTAGGGTTGTAACTAGGTAGTTGTTTCGTAGGTGACTTAGTCTTAACTCATCTTAACTATTGTTTGTATTTTTGCATACTGCGTTGTTGCTGTTCTTGTTTGTGTTAGCGTTAATCAGTTTAAAATACAGGGTCCAAGTTGAACTATGCGGTTGTTCCCTGCACTTGGAACGGTAGGCCACTGCCCTCTAGGGTTTTCGACACACTTGTTCCTGGTTATGGTTATACACTTTGTTGTACGTCGCTCTGGATAAGAGGGTCTGCCAAATGCCTGTAATGTAATATAATGTAATATTCCGTAACAACAAGATAAACCCGACATTTGTCCTAAAATATGCCAATACAGCAGCGCTGCTCACTGAATAACGAAATAAAGTTTTTAGAAATTATGCCATGTCATTCTACAGTCAATATCTGGGACTACACATTGAATAAATATACAATCTTACCACCGGTTTTACGCGTAGAGATGTCCCTTTTGAGACTGAGTGGTCATATATTGTCTTGGACAATCCTTTTGTGAAATATACGCACATTTTGTTATACCTGGGTAGGCTAACTTCAAAGATAGCTGTGCGTAATACCACACCTGTTGCTTACGGCATTGTCGCCCTTTTTAGTACAATTTGGCTTGATTGACAATTCATTTATTCAGTAGGTGAGAGTATAAGCTTTCTAATGATGTATATGCCTGATTTTGCTTTTGGAATAGCGTTTTATCGGTCAGCGTAACCGAAAATTTTCTTGTATGCCAGTGTCTGAATAAATAATACGGTAGGCTACTCTGTGAGCAGCACGCAGTTCGTGAGTTGATATTTCGTCTTTTGTTTAGTTTTTTCTCAATGTCCTATCTGTCTCTGAGGCACTCTGAAATGTGCATTCTCTGCTAACCTGAGCAATGGATTGGAATATGTGTCTGACGTAGTGTTGCACGGTATACCAAAACTTCAGCACTTTTTCAGTATTAAAAAAAAAAAAAAAAAAAAAAAAGAAACGGTTCGGTATTAGAATATTCCGACGTTCGGCAGTTTTGAGTCAAATGTAAAAGCCAGGGAAATTTGTCTCCCGCATTACTGATTGAGAGGATGAAAAGTGTAATTTGTCAGAATCTTCGCTAGATGGCAGTAGCAACTAAGGTTGCCAAGTGAGGTGACGTGCGCTTGTGCATTCGTTCGCTGATACAGCGCAAGCTTCGACTCAGTTGACTTCAGTAGCAGTAGGTGTTCTAATTTGTAAATATTTTATTATAGGAAGATGCTGAATTGTTATTAAAATATGCTGTTTTTAGATCTATTTAAAAGTGAAAGACCTGTTTAAAGATTATTTAGTTTACAATTGTTACATTTTTGAAATATATTTCATATATTTTTCTATTGTTGAGTGTTGTAACTCAACTCTATAGGCCTATGCTTATTAATATGTTGAACAGGCTTCAACTTAAAGGTTGTTAATAAACCAGGTTTTTAATAAACCGTGAATTCGAAAATGAGGTCAACCCTTGTGGACATTACGTTTCTGATCTATTAAGGTAATTTCATTATCGTTAGGTACCGAGTATCGAATCAGCATGGTTTAAGTTTCAAGTATCATTTCAGTATTGAGTATCGTGATACTAAACCTGGTATCAGTATCAAAGTCAAAATTTTGGTATCGTGACAACACTAGTGTGACGCCTTTTTTAGTTGCGGCGTAGAAACACTGCAGCTGTACATACACGCCGGGCCATCTAAGTGTTACGACATAGTAAAGGCCTTCACGGGAAGCGGCCAGGACACGCATGGTGACGCAACTAAGTCATCAGACAGCATCTTAGCACAAATTTGGCCATAAGTCATCAATATTTTACTACGTCAGACACATATTCCAATCCATTGTTCATCATGATATTCAGTAGATATGTTGGGTGAAGGTATATGATCATGAGGACAAAGCCATTTTAAAATTGCTCCATAGGGGGCGCGATAGTGCCAATGCTTGGACCCCTCCCAACGCCGCTTGCGGTTTAAATTATTATTATTATTATTATTATTATTATTATTATTAATAATAATAATAATAAAAAAATAATAATACATTTATTTGCATATTACACATTGCATTGGCCTACTAAAAGCATACACTACACAGTATGCTTATATAGCAGTATGAGTCGACAATACATATATTGCAGACACAGCCTAGGATTTTAGAGAAAGCATGTCTCAGAATTTCAATCATTGCAAAATTCAAATGACCCAACAGAAGCAAATCATGTTCAGTAATGCTTGTCCTCTTTTACATCGGTAGCATACATGTCAATGATGTGAGTGTGTTTCCCGACAGGCAGTGAAGCTTGCATGAAATGACAGAATAACCTGGAACTCCAAAAGGAGGTACCCTGAAGTCTTCACCAATAGGACATTTGGCAAACGGTTTCAGTACGGTAATGCAACTGCAAGAAATCAAGCAGATGCAATATAAGTCAATTTAGGTGTAAAATCTAACAGCCTTGTTAGCACTAATAATCTGCATTATGAATTATAAGCTACTAATAGCCATATGCAAATGCACAGAATTTATGCAAAATGGGAAATAAGCTTTTCAACAATAAATATGCTCAAAATTGGTAATACAGGCTTTGGTATTATCACAGATCACTGCTCTGTTTTTGGAACACTGCGGCAGCAAGCAAGATTAATAAAGCAAAAACAAAAATGCATAATGGTGTCATGGTTCTGTGGTTGTCTGCGTTTCCCTTTTTGGGCCGCCTGATGGCGGCCCTTCAGTTTTTAGTTCTGTTCTTTTACCCCGTTTAATTGTATTATTGTTTTCAATTATTCTATTGTTGTTTTTGGGTTGTCTCATTTTCCCTTCCCTCTCTGTGGCCTGATTGTTCATTGTGCCCTCCTGTGTCTCGTCAGTGTCGTGTCTATTTAAGTTCCCTTCTTCCCTGACTCAGATGCTGGATCCTTTTGTGTGCTTTTCGAATTGTGTCTCCCTCATGTACTTGTGACTCTGTGTTTAGCCTGCCCTGTGTTTTCTACCCTGCCCATGCTCTGTTTTTGCTTCGTTTTTGGATTTCTGCATTTTCTCTGTTTTTGCGCGTAAGGAACTTTGCTTTGTGTTTTTCAGACTTGCCCTGCATGGCTTTGTTTTTGTCTCCTTGGTTTTTGTTTTTATTTAAAAGTAAAACTCTCAGTTTGGATTCACCCCTTTGGATCTTGTGTGTTTTTGACTCTGCGTTTGGGTCCATTACATCGCCCCTCCGTGACAAATGGTTTGACTTGGCTGTTATGACAGTTAAATTACACATTACCTTGCTTTTAAAGAACATCTCTGTAACATGTCCATAAATACTCTATAAGATATTGTCCTTCAGCTCAGACACACAATTACTCCACGAGGCATTCGTCAAAGTAGTTCCTTTCCTTCTACCTAAATGCAGCACCACTTCAATGCAGGGAACGCTAATGGTTTTGAGCAATGACAAGCTGGAACACATTACCAAATATGCAACTTCTAGAAAGGAATGAAGTTAGTTTTAAGAAACTACTGAAACATAGGGTTTGTCTCGAAAAAATTGGATTATTAATGGGATAATACAAAATAGGCTATAAAATACGCATATTCAACAAGTATTAGTGTACAAACATACATTGCAACAGCAAAACAATAATTTGATATTGATATTTTATTGATAATTTATTGATTAATTAATCATGATATCACAAATATTAGACACAACTGACGTATTAGCAGCTGTAAGCGCTATAAATCTCTGGAAGGAGTATCAAACAGGTAATGGAAACAACCACAACACCAAATAAGGCCCATTCTTGACATTTCTCCCAGAGGGAATCAGCAACGCAAAAGGTATGTGCAGAATGCATGGATTAGTTTAGGCTTCCCGATGGATTATATAAGCGTTAGCAACAAGATACTCTTTCAGTGCCAACAATGCTAACCACCTAAACACTAATCAGGGCTTTATAGTAATGCAAGTTCAAAATGTATTATTAATGTATTATTACACCAGACAGAATTGATAATTTTATTTTATGTTGGACATACAATGGCAATCCACGAAAAGCATGTCTCCCATAGCAATGGTTACGCCAGTGCTGAAAATAATGTGTATTTTCTGCAAGCCAGCCATCTAGTAACAACTGGCTGGAAGAATTATGAATAAAGATCTCATAACAACCAAGCAAGGATGATAAAGAAATTCATGGGTTCCACAGCTGGTGGTTTCGTTTTTAAAATCCAAATGCTTAAATAACGCTCTTAAATAAATTTGGTTAAAGAGTTAAAAATTTGGCAACGGTAGCCAAGCGACACGAAAGTTCCCGTGAAACGCCACAGAGCATGCAGGAAACACAGCTACCAGCAGGTAGCCTAGAGCAGTGTTTCTCAAACTCGGTCCTTGGGAACCCCTGTGTATGCTGGTTTTCATTCCAACCACAACTGCAATCCTAGAAATTTAACAAGCTGTTAATTTTTCTTGATTAGGTGCTTTCATGTTTTAGAGCTGGGGTCCCCAATCTTTTCCAGAAAAGGCCAGTGTGGGTGTCGGCTTTTGTTTCAACCAAGCAGTAACACACCTGATTCTACCAATCAACCACTAGTCTTTGCTAAGCACTTTGATTAGTACGATAAGAGTACGCTCTTATCCATACACAACTTTTTAAATTGCATTTACATTGCACCCATTTATACTACAGGATATACTGTATACTGAAGCAATATAGGTAAGTGTCATGATTAGGGGGACATTTCACCACTTCTCGTGTTCATTGGTCTGATTGCTTTCTCTGTGTTTGATTGTTTTATTGTGTTCATTTATTCAATCATTGTTTTCACCTGTGTTTCGTTATCTGTCTCGTTATTCTGTTCATTGTGCATTGTGTTCTCCTGTGTCTTGTAAGCCCCCTGTGTATTTAAGTTCTTTGTCTGCCTGAGTCGGGTACTGGCTCCTACTGTTTTCTGTCCTCACTATGTGATTCCCGAGTCCTGTTTCTGTCTTGTCCTGTTCCTGTCCTGTCCAGTTCCTGTCTGGTCTAGTCCCAAGCTCTGTCCTGTCCAGTCCAGTCCCGAGCCCTGTCCAGTCCAGTCCCGAGCCCTGTTCCTGTTCCTGTCCCATCCAGTCCAGAGTTCTGTCCCTGTCCTGTCCAGTCCTGAGTTCTGTCTTGTCTAGTCCAGTCCAGTGTCCCTGAGCTCCCACTGCCCAGTGTCCCCGAGCTCCCACTGCCCAGTGTCTCCGAGCCCTCTAGTGTCCCCGAGCCTTCCAGTGTCTCAGAGCCTTCCAGTGCCCCGCGTCCAGGAGCTTCCGCTCCCCCGAGAGCTTCCACTGCCCAGTATCCGGGTCGCTGGACGGCTGGGGTTTGTGGACCCAGGGCCGGGGAAGCTCTTGGACACCTGAGCAGTGGAAGCTCCCAGGGCAGCGGAAGCTGCTCCAGTCCATGTTCGCTCCCTCAGTGCCTGGGGCTCTGCATTTATACACTGGACACAGTCTTGTTTCTGAGGCACTCTGCAGGTCTGGATGAATTTTAGCATGTGCTGTTCCACTGCATGCAGTTTAGTATCCTCCCACTTTTTGGGTTTATTCCTAGAGTCTGTAAAGAAAAGAACAAAATCAATACCCCATCACAGAACACCTTCCTTCTTCCTTCCATCTTTTTTTAAGAATGTAGATTTCTATAAAGACAAGCTTTTAGATCAGTCATCAGGCTTAATCTATATAAAATTGGACAAAAAATAAATGTAGGCGCTACTGATGGTTATGCATTCCATGCAAGTGGTAGGCCGTGCTATAGAAACCAGTGTTTTTCTCAATTCCACAAACAGCAAACTCGATCCAAATGCTTGTTACTTCGATATTATCTTGTTGTTAGGCATGTTATTGACCATCCACAGAGATGACAAAGCATAAAACAATTTTTAAAATTGCTACATATGAGATGCACAGCAAATAACTCAAAAATTTCATTAAACAAATGTGCTTGGTTATGATAACTATGTAGCCAATGGCTGCGCACAATTTGCATTTGAAAATGCTATATAAATAGAATGTATTATTTGTACACCACAGATAAGTAAACTATTGGACAATCCTGATCCTGACTTCAGTACCTTTAATTATAAATGGTAATAAATTAATACCTTGTCTGGGATGAGCAGAGGAAGAAGCCACAAGAACTGATACTGAGGGGATGGTCATGTCTTTGACCCTTTCATGGTTCCCATCATCAGCAGGCTTGCCTTCATCACTAGAGATGTCCAGTTCTGCACATGACAAATCTACTTTCTCTGATGAAACAAACTGAACAGAAGCAAAGAAATAATAAAAATAAACAAAGTAGCGAGTCGAATGTTTCCGGATCATATAAGATCCAAGTGAGCTATTCCCAAAACAGAATTATCTGAGGATGTCCCAATCCAGGTTTTGTTTCCTGATCCGATCAGAGTACAGTAACATTCAGTATTGGATAATGACCCAATACCGATATTTTATGTCCTTTGTCTATTTTTAATTATTCAACAGCCAGACTATACACAAGAGCTTAAAATCAGTAAAACAATTCCAGGGTACGCAAGCCCTATCTGAAAACAGTTTCTCTATTTGAGTCCTTGCGATGAACAACCATATAAGTCCAAAAAATAAGAAATCGAGATAGCCCTGTCACATGATCGTGTGATGCCCACTTTGTATATTGGGGCTGTTATATGGATGTTTTCACGCGATTGATACTCTATATTTTAAACTTTAAAACAGTTTCATGCAGAAAAACCGTATATGTCCAGAAGCCAAAATGGAAGTTCAAGCCGTATGCATGTCTGCTGCAGACCTTAATAGGCAAAATTTAGGAAAGAAAAGAAAAACAAAAGTGAATGAATGGATGGACCGAAAATACAAGACCTTGAGGGATGCGGGGAAACCACATGTAAACAGAAAAGGAGAGCCGAAAGAGGGAAAAAGTCCACCCAAAGAGGTACGTGGAAGAACAGTATATGAAACATTGTAACTAGCTAGCTAACTCGCTAACAACGGTTGTTGCTTGATTAAATCGAGTGATCATGTTAGCTGTTACGTTTTATCAAATTATGATAGTTAGCTAGCTAGCAACCTTAATAAATCTGTAATTATATCTACAATTTGTCAATGTTGCTAGCTATCTTGTGTAGCTAACGTTACATTTTTTTTCCGTTTGCTGTCAAGGGGGTGTATGCCAATACGTGTGTGAGGGAATGCTCCAAACTAACGGAGGAAAGGAAACTGCAGTCTCTTCACTGAGTTTTATGCTGTCTCATATAAGAGGCAATTTTAATCGATAAGTCAGTATTGTATTTCATTTACCCTAGATTGCCTGATATACATGAAGGTGACAGGAATGTGTTAAACATAATAGGGTTTTAATTCAAATGGTTCATGCTGCTATTATGCATGGGACTTATTTTTTTGGAATGTGAAAGAACAGTATAAGTTCTAATAACTTCCTTTTTTTTTAATTTAGCAAAATAAAAACAAACCTGACAGTAAGAAAGAAGTGTGTGTTCTATATCTTCAATACAAATCATTAATAATGTGATTTACACAGGCCTAAAATAAGAAAGGTTTGATTATTCAGAAATTGAAACAATGGACTTATATGGTTCTTCCTCTGTAGGATTCATTTATAGCGTTGTATTTATACCCTGAAAACAGCTTATCAGTTTACAAAAGGTTACCTTTCACTAAGGAAAAAAACACTGCATTGTTGTATTATCCTCAGTAGTTAATTTGTGCTTTAAAAGTATTGATCTTGGTAAGGTCCCAAAAAAGAATGAGTTCATTGGGAGACCCGGGAAGAGCAGCGATGCTGTTAATGGTCAGAAGGGACATCTGATGCTGCTAGTATTCATGCTATGAAAATACAAAGGGGTGGCTCCGTAAAATATATTATGCTATGCCAAAATAAAATATTTCGTTTTAACATGATAAATTCAGTTATCCTCTTATTTTTAGGCCTTTCTTGTGGAAACGTTTTGTGATGGGGAATGGGTAGTGTTCGGAGGTTCACAAGCACACTGACAAGGGAACCACCAGGCTACTACAAGTAGCTCCTAAATCCCGAAGGACTAAACAGAGGGAAGAAAAACAAAGAAATAATAGTAGCGAAGCCGATATCCGACAAACGCTAACAGAAAGTTGAAAGAATTGAGGAAATATTGGGTAGCATTGCTTTGGAATACATCTTATTAAATTTCAGTGAGGCAAGATAGCCTATATTGTTTGTAGTACCGTAACTTGGCGTCATTTTGATATCAATACTTTTAATGGCAGGCCTGGATTTTGGCAGTCTGAATGAATGAGCTATAGCCGGTGTATGTCTTGTATGTGTGAGTAACTTGGCATTTTTGTACGTTGAAAATGTGTTTTTTATGAGATGTCATTTCTTTTTGCAAAGTGTTTTATTATGAGAGTGAGAAATGCGAAGTGACCCTGTAAGAAACGGTTGTGGATTATGGCTATCCTTGTGTGAATTTATACAGTCTGATGAGCGTGTACCGTTTAGCAGTTTCGGTTTGCTATATATGTAAAACAGTGGCTGTGACAAAGGGTGCGGTGGCGTAAGTGTAAAAGCATCAGACACGCAGGTGAAATATGGCCAGTGTATGTACTCACGGATTAGACGGCCATCCAACGAGCCTTGATTGACAAAAGAATCAGCAAGCCCGTAGAATTAGAGCTGCCTAGGTCGCAACTTGTGTACCCTTCTGTCCTGCTCCGTTGTCTGTTATTTCATGGAGATGCACTTTTAGTGTTTGTAAGGTTTATAAGGCATTTTGATAGACTTATCTGCAGGTAGGAATCCTCTTCGCTGTTTTGCTAAGCTAGAACCGGAAAACATGATAGTGGAGAATAGTAGCAGACGCATATGTCCCAGCAGGCTTTGCATGTGAGAAAATAACAACAGTGTGAGATAAATTAGGAGAAATTATGAAATTGCGTAGTTGAAACAATATGTTTTTAGCATAATGGGCATGTAGATGAAGGTTGACATGATCACAGACTATAGTGCGAAGTAAATGAAGTGACCATGAGCGAGCTTAGTTTCCTTATCGAACGGTATATATAACAGTCTGTATAAAACACTAGTCGTTAAAGTGGAGGGTTAAATAACGTTAAATCTATTGCACTGATGTGCTTTTCTCATGTTCAGTAGTAGTTATAATGATGAGTGAGTCATGATTTTAAATGTAATGTTTCAATGGGGAGTTGCAGAACGTACATACGAAGTAATTGTTTGTATGTGGCTAGATAGAGAACAGAGCGAGGTAACATGAATGTAGAAACGTGGCGTTTGCTGATAAGAAGGTTTTGTATGGTAGCCAAGTGAAGAAATATAGTTAGTAGAAATGGCACAGTGGTGAACTGGTGTAACTTTTTAATAAAAGGAATACATTTGCCGTCATGAAATGCATATGGGTGGCCATGAGTGAGTTTTGGTAAAGCAAATATAAGCGTAAGAGAACGTTAGTGTAAAAGAGGAAATTATCTGCCTGAGGACGAGGCGGGATTCAATCGTTCAACCGGAGGTTTACCAGTCTGTCACTTTGTTAGGGCAGCACCATGACATAGCTATGCAATGCGTGAAATATCATTAGCAAACCTGTCCGTGGTTTTAAAGAAGAACACAGGCCAGTAAGCACAAAAGAGCTCCCGTTGAATCCATATGGCTTTGCAATATTGTAGCCGGTTAATAACTGAACGTGCAGACGGTACGTCATAATGCAGTGTATACGTTCGGTGGACGGCGGGTAGATATGGTGCAAAAGCAATAATTGAGAAGTAGTAGACAATTATTAGTGAGGGTAAAAGCAGGTTAAAGAAACATGTTCCTAGCGGGGCTTGAACCTTGGACCCCACGTTCCCAAAACTGTAACCTTGCCCACTAGGCCACAAGCAGGCTAGCTGTTAAAACTGGAAATGTTTCAGAGTATTTCATGGGTATTTTGCGTGTGTATGCAAGTTTTTGATTGGGTCGTGCAGGTGAAGATTTGGCTGGTGTCGGTAAAATGTCCAATGGGGAGACATGTTGTTAGTGGGATAGGCGGCAGGAAAAATAAGAATGAGAAGAAGAAGAAGAAGAAAGAGAATAAGTGTGGACATGTGAAGTCGTTTATGAAATCTGTCTGTTGAAATGGGGTCAGAATGTACAGAATTTAATGTTTTTAAGGGCTGAGTGTCTGTGGCTGTTGTGGTTATTTCTGTGGGGAACCCTGAAAAGTGCCAAGCTCTCGGTGCTGTATAGGTATGGGGCATGCCCCCGCCAAGGCGTAACTTGGCGGGATGGCATACCTGCCATCCCAGTTATTTGTGCAAGAGTAACCTTAGCAAGTACAGCATAGTTGCTTGGATTGGGATGGATTCTGAGCTGCTTCTCCGCAACAATTTGAATATTTTCCATTTTAAAGTTGATGTGCTTCACGTCTTGGATGAATGGTATGATCTGTGGTGTATTCCACCTGGCCTCTGTAAGAGTGCCCCTTGCACCTGAAGAGATCAATTCATCCCATCTGGCATCATGAACAACCCTGTAAGATCGTGCTGAATCTGCCATGCTTAAATCTGAATTTACCACAGAATTGCTGTGAACCAGACTGCTGATTCTCTTTAGACTGTGACCAAGTTTTAAGGCTAATGAAGGAATGTGGTACGAGTTGTTTACCGGATTGTACCCTGCAACAGCTTTCACTGCCGAGACAACATGAGGGAAGTTGGTGGGAATTATAAATTCCTCTACCTTCCTCAGGGGAGTTATCTTTTGAGCTGCAAGTAGCAGTCTCCCGATTTCAAGCATCTTTTGCCTTATGTACTCATGCTTGTTCACATCTGAGCCATGCCTATGAAACAAGTATTGTCTAAACTGCAAGATACATTGGTCGTTCTGGACAGCACACGAAACATCATCAAAGGTCATGTTAGAAAGAAGTTTCTTTAGACCTTCAGTGACATCAAGACCAACTGTTGTGGGAAGTCTTGTCTTCCAACTTTGGATTCGTCACTATATTCAATCTTCGCTGGGCACAATTTCACGTTTCCAAAGAGTTTTCTTTGAGTAAAGACCTTAGCAGTACAGACAGTGGATGAAATCCTTAGCTTGTCTGCACTGCCGTGGCCTGCAACTGGCAACCAGATGCCCAGTTCCTTTTTGGACAACATCCACATTGTGGGAAAAATTTCCTCTGTTTCTCAGAATGTTTAATTTAACTTGTCTTTATCTTGAATTTTTGGAATACTGAGCTGCTTTTGAAACCTCAAATTCATTACGATGCAGTTTCAAGGTGCCGTGCAATTTTTGATGTTGGCTTGAAACAAAAAAGGCAGTAGTTTCTTTTGTCGTACACTCTGCAGCCTGCAGAATTCGAAGATGGCAATACATGGACCGTGCTCATGTTGTTTACTGGGGTGACAGTGGACTTCTTTTTCACTGGGGTGACAGTGGACATCTTTTTCACTGAGGTGACAGCGGAATTCTCTTTCATTGGGGTGTTTGATTCGGCTGGAGATAATGAGTAAAATTGTCTTTTGCAGAGTACAGAGGCATGCTTTTAACAGAATCAGAGGAGCTTTCTTCTGTGTCTGGTACATAGTCAGCATTGCTGCAGTCTGTGCAATCAGATTCCATCCATTCAGAGGTCTGAGAGGAGGAAAGAGAGAAAGAAAAAGCTCTTCAGCAACATTGATCACTCACAATATTCATTTCAAGTCACTCAGCTGAGCTATAGTGTCAACTGTCATTACATGAACATTGCTATCATCCATGGCTTGGAGCTTAACCCCTGCACGCAGATGCCAAATCTGGCCAATCCTCGGCCATTTAGGGGGGGTGTTCTATTTAAGGCTTTATAACTCCAGATGTGAGCATCACAGAGACTTGATAAATGGCTTAAATGAAGCAAGACACTTTTTACGATGTTAGATTGGACTATATTCATAATTTAAGTAGAAATAGTGCTACAAATTCAACTATCTTCACGAAAATGCGAAATGCCCCCACACTAACCGCCATTTTGCCCGCACTACAAATATGCAGAGCATTATTAGTAAAGGCTTATGTATATTTCTGCGTAAGGCTACGGTTGAATGCCTTTGTGCAAACTTTAAATTAAACATGCATACACTGTTGGAAAAGGTATACTGTCCTCCAATGGATACAAGAGTTGTTGATCAAACCAGAATGCACTGAAGAGAGAGTTATAATGGTGTAAAAAGGGGTTTTGTATATGGCTGGAGTAAATGCCTACCCCCGTTTTCTATTTGCGTGTTTATTTCTTAAATTGTTCAAGACAATAAATGACCACTGAATCTTGAAAGGGACATCGTTGCATGTAAAACAATGGTAAAATTGTATATTTAGCCTATTCCATACTAAGTCGCAAATATTGATAGTAGAATGACATAGTATAACTACACAAGAATTTGTTTTTCTATTAAGATAGCAGCATTTTTCACCGATGTATTGGCCTACCATTGGGTTATTCTTGGCTTTATCTTGTTGCTATGATGAAAAAAATATATATAATTTTGAGCCATTTTCCAAGTCCCTGTGATGCTCACACCCAGACAAATAAATCTTTAAATAGGGCATCCCCTAAATGGGCAAAGATTGGTCAGATTTGGCATGTGCACAACAGAGTTAAATGACCATGGTTAGACTGAAGGAAAATACCTGTCTTTTTCTTGACCCATCTTTTTCTTGATGACTTCCTTTTGAGTTGCACTCAGTCTGACCCCAAAGTCTTTTTGTAGTTGAGGATTTCACAGCATGTGGCAAGGCAGCTCTCAACTTGTAATTCAAATACACAGAGTAGGAATTCAGTTTGGTAGTTCAATTGATAAATTAAATATACATAGGTAACTACTGTAAAATGCATTGATTAGAGTTGACTATTTTATTAGACCATATATTTAAATGCCAAGACTAATATTAAAGTGATAATCTTGGAAGGCTTTCACTAAAATAGTCTGTTTTGCAATTCTTCATTGGCAACATATTTAACAATGGGTATTCAACCCATTGGTCAACCTGGCTCATGAAAGTTTTTACATTTGTTGTTTTTAACGGTCTGTTAGGTTTTTCCCAGGTAAAATTCTTCTGCACACAGGAGTTGATGCATGTTGTTTCCACAAGAGGAAACAAAGTTTAACTTGTTTGGAATTTATCGTCACTAATAGGGTTGGGTATCAAGAGCCGTTTCCAAATTTCCAAGAACCAGGAATTCATTCAAAAAATGTGCATTTCAAATCAACTTATCAAATCCTGCAAATGAGTTTTAAAAGCATTAGTAATGAGCGAAATGCAATTAATTTTAATGAACTGCCAGCACCTGTTGCGCTTACATCTACGTCACAGGGTACATAGCGACGTGCCTGTGGAGCAGTGTTGGGCTATTTTTCATGTTATTGTGCTGGAAAAAATTACTTTGGCCAGTTTGTCATAATTTTGGCTATTTTTTGTTGTACTAAGTGGGTTTTTTATCTTCCTCTTACAGCCAATCTTTTATATTCGTTGGTGAAGTTTGTTTGACAAATGCACCGTTAACAATACAGCAGATGGCCAGTTGTAATCTGGTAAAGAAATGTTCAACGTCAGCCTGCGAGCATCGTTGTGTAGACATGCAGAGCTAGCTAGTAGAGAAACAATGAGAAATAAACTAAAATAAGGAAAGTGGTTGCATTTCTCATCACGTTGGTGGCCACCTGAAATGTTACTGTTATATAGACCGTGTGTCTTATCTTAGAAGGCACGACAGCCTACTGAGCATGGAAAAGATTGAAAAGCCTAGGTGTTGTGCACTACCGTGTCTTTAGATTCGGCTACATAGTTTGACAACTTTGACTTTGTACAAAAAGTACTATGGAATACAGCAAAATGTAATCACTGCTCAAAAATAATTTTATGAATCAGAAACAGGATTCGAAAAGAACTGGATTCGATAAGCAGAATTAGATTGGTAATCGGAATCAATAAAATTTAAACGATATCCAACCCTAGAGACTAACAGCAGCTATGGATGGAAAAAAAAAAATCAGTACCAGCAAAAACTCAAACTCGTAAGGGATTTCCAGTGAAAAAACACTACGGAAATTACCAAAATCGAAGGCGTGACCAAAATAAAGATAGATTGTTGATACTGATATTTAGGAGATTTTGTTCATAACAATAAATGATTTCTATGTACATATTGTTAATTCCTCAGAGAGAATATGATCACTGGCATGTGGACTTCCTTCACAAGCATACAGTACACAATATATAGAATTTTTCACCTCTAAAGACCCAAAATATCATTTGGTTACAAGTGTCCTTTTGGAGTCTCCAAATGGCCTTTTTGGAAACCTTCCTAGACATTGCTCAGAAAAACAATGCAGAATACAAATTTTTGGTTGTAATGTCATGAAATTAGGACCAGGCTTTGTCCTGCATTGGGGCTCTGGTTGCACTGTGTTCAAAGTCCACAAAGTAGGGCTGCCCCTGGAAGTCGACGATTCAAATCATTCAAGAATCATCTGTCAGAGACCCCTCAGTTGACTGAGATTCTCTGAATCGAGCAGTCGGTTTTTTTTTAGACAACGTGCATTACAATAACGGAATACATCATTATAGAATCTTACAAAAATGGACAGTGGTTATATTACAATATTGAATTATAAATAAAATAAAGGGAATTATAAATTTAGTGTTATATTCTTGCAACCTGCGCGTGCTAGAAAAATTCCATGTGACCGCGATAAACTGGAGGGAGAAGCTGAAACCTGTTGTGGAGTGGTTAGGAGGCTATAAGCTAGCTAGAACATGTCTCAGAAGAAGTCTAAAGTATGGAAGCATTTAAAAATTTTGAAGGACAACCCTAAGAAAGTTAAATGTAAACTTTGAAATACTATTAAATAAAAAATTCAGATTTTTTTTGCAACCCACAGCATATCCAGGAAACCATACCCCCACCCCCATTACTGCAACATCTTATAACCAGCATCACACAGCATTTGGGCAAGATGCGGCACTTTTTCCTGTTCGTGATTTACATGTATGAAATCCGTGGACTACCCAGCTTCAAAATCCTGCTGCCTGTCCTGTGACCCCTAGTCTCAGCTAGTATGCTACGTAAAAACTATGCAATCTTAGTCACTAAGACCATTTATGAGTATATACATTCCTTCAGGTTAAGAAAAAAAAATTCACTTGCATATGGTCAAGTGTCTGTTTTGGCAATATCTCCTGAAATATTGATCGAAATCTCCCGCCATTCGTTGGAGACAAAGCGAGGCTAGTGAGTGTTTAACCTGAAAAATGTTGCTAATGTTCCTAAAACTTCTGACTGAAAATTTTTTTCAGGCCAAGCAGGGGGTGTAGGTCTGTCGGATGGAACCTTTGATTGGGTGGGCAAGACACATGTTTCTCGGTAAACAGCGGACTGCTACATAGTCATTTACACAACTTACGTGATTGGCCACTGCAGCGTGACGTCGGGCTGCGTTCCGGCAAAAGTTGATTCTGGTTCAGCTTTCTTACTGCAGGCCGCTGCGTTTTTTTCAGCACCCCATGCGGTCCCCCACTGCCGCAACCTAAACGCACTACCCGCATTCAAATGAATGGGAAGACTGCCGTTTTTGGCGCACAACCCTGCGGCAAGCTGATCTGGTGTGAATGCAGCCTTAGTATGCGCACGGCAGCAATCAACATAAAAGTCTGACAGACTCCGTCACTCGCTTTCTCATATCAGAAATGGCTCCGTCTCGTATGGTAGAGAAGCCTGCTTTCAAGTCCATGCTCCAAAACTTCGGCAGTATGAGTTGCCAAGCAGGACATATTTCTCTCAAGCAGCGGTCCCAATAATGTACGGCATTAAAAGCGAGATGTCAGAAAATCGGGAAGTTTCCACCACTGCTTAGTGATTAAAACGGATTTTTCTAAATTGCATTTATCATTTAATCTCCCTAACAGAATGCGAAGAAGCTGTGTGTCACTTTCCAATTGATTAGTCAGATCGGTTGCATGCTTGTTAATCACTGAAAATTAATTAAAACAGTTTGAGATCAATGATTAGTTTAAAGGAAAGTTTTGTGCCCCACCAATTTTCAACTCACCAGTCGCCGCTCAAGTCATAACATATGCAGGCACAAAAAAAGATGAGGCTCAACACTGCGACCATTGCAAAATTGCGGTGTTGAGCCAGCATAGAACCGTGCTGTAAACAAATCCTAACCGCAACAGCCCTAGTTATTATACATATTATTGTTATATTGTCAAGAAAGGAAGTGTATGATTTTCAGTTTGTGGCTTTAATTAGTAGCCCCTGCCCAGTCTTCCGGCAGCATCAGTAGGCTAGCCCGGTACTACCAAGTTGTACCTCATAAAGTGGCCGGTGAGTGTATATAATTACCGACATCCAAGTAGATTGTATGCCTATACAAATCAGCTACCTATCACCTGGTAGCGCGATTCCTAAGTCCCGTAACACCCCCCTCCCCTCACTTTTTTTTCCCCCTTCGGATCTACACTGATCTCATACATGGCCTCTCTGGAATCCAATTGCCAGAAATCCGTCGTAACGATGGAGAACTTCAATCCCTGCGCTCTCCCCTACTTACACAGATGTTCACACCGCACACACAGAACAGCTTAAATTGTGCAAAAGATGAGAGCATCATTTTTAAAAGTTCATTCATTTTGTAGTCGCACCGGTGTGCCCTTTTTTTAAAAATCACTTGCATCACCAAGAAAAATGGTCGACCATTGCAAAATGCGACCATTCACTCGCTGTCTGGACCCCTGCATATTACAGTCTTCAATGCTAAATAGAACCACAATTTTTTTCATCAACATACTGTAACTGTTTGCTTTATCAGTCGCTGGGGTGCCAAGTAGGCTCTGTGCGTCCTACTAAAATAGTATTCAATGATCAATTAAAAGAAGCAAACCTTACAATGAGCTCATTATGTAACTAGCAAAAAACACATTATTTACTTGGCATAATGAACCCATAAACATTGGATTAAAAAAACGAGTAAGGACCAGGTAAATTCAAATACCACCAATACCACATCGGCCTTCCACAGAGCAAAACAAACTTAATGCATCCATTTAAAAAATCTTAGCTCTGAATCAGGGAGGTAGGCCAACCAAAAACAGTTAATAAATTATTCAAAATTTCTGTTGCAATGTCCATGTAATTTACAAAACAGTCCCGTTTGCATGTGTTTCTCCGTGTTTGATATTTCGTAAAATCCCGTTTCATTCAGTTCATAATTGCAATACGGTATTTCTTTTTTCAGAGTCAGTTCATTGTAGTCCACAATTCAACAACAAAATACATTTTCCTTTTCAAACACACTTTAGCTGTTAGAAAAAAAAGATCAAAAACCAAAGTAACTGGGCTTCAGAGCGGAGTGTTCCACACCGGCCGCTCGCTCAACAAACACCACTCAATTAGTGAAATAACCCGTAAAAATCAAAGAAACCAACAAAAAAAAAAAAAAAAATCAGCACTTATCGTCTCGTCCCGTCAGTCAGTCGTAGGCGTTTCAGTCCAAACCCAGGCTGTACCCTGCGCAGTTTGGGAGTTTTGGCTTTTGCTTGTAGAGTTTGTAGATAATGTCTTGTTGGCCAGGTGGGATTAATCCGTATTAGACTCCGGCTCTTCCGTAGCGATCACGGTAGGATTAATTTTCTTGTACTTCGAAATGACTCTTTTCTTATCCGACTAATTACACACAGCTTTTCTCGCTTTTATTTTTCTCAGCGCCCGGGGTTTAACTTTCCGCTTGCAGATTCAAACTCTCTCGCAGCCGCCATTCAAAAAAGTCTCCCACTGACGCCATTCAAAAAAGTCTCCCACTGACGCCATTGTCTCCGTAATTATTGACGTGGAAACGGGGCAGGGCTGTTGCACACCTCATGCACGCACGAACACCTGGCCTGTCCTGTCAACACAGGGCCGTCACAATACCTGTATATCAAAAGGAGATGCATTCCCATCATGGCTGTGAACTGGAAGTGAAAACGATTCCAGCTTGGAGGCAAAGAAATTGAAAGTATGTTAATAAGAGTATAATAGCAGTTGTGGATAAATTATATTACAAATGAGAATTATGACACTTTAGAAAAGATTATAAATGTTAATTTCTTCCTTTCTACCAGATGGCAATATATAAAGATAAAATGCAATGCATTGATCAATACTCAAACCTTGCACGCCAGATCTCAGATATGTGATCTAGCCATGTTCTCACTTCTTGATTTTGAAAAAAAAAAAAAAAAATGGTGGACCCAGGTTGAAATGGACTTGAAATATTTCAAATTTTTACAGAATTCAAAACAATATACTCACAATGTCATCCAACTCTGACATTTTTTGAGCAAGCACAGCACGCTGATGCAAGATCAAGGTACGCTGTCTTTCAACAGCATTGCTTGCCTCCTCTGTCAACCTGTAGGTGCTGATGTTGGTCTGATAATCCACTGATGAAGACTCTGAGGCAAAAAGTAATGGAGATTCCTGGGCAAAAGGGGACGCAGAGTCCTGGGCACAGGGGGACGCAGAGTCCTGGGCACAAGGGGACGCAGAGTCCTAGGCACGGGGGGATGCAGAGTCCTGGGCATGGGGAGACACAGAGTCCTGGGCATGGGTAGACACAGAGTCCTGGGCACAGGGGGACGCAGAGTCCTGGGCACGGGGGGGGCGCAGAGTCCTGGGCACAAGGGGACGCAGAATCCTTGGCACAAGGGGAGGCAGAGTCCTGGGCACAAGGGGACACAGAGTCCTGGGCACAAGGGGAAACAGAGTCCTGGGCACGGGGGGATGCAGAGTCCTGGGCATGGGGAGACGCAGAGTCCTGGGCACAAGGGGAGGCAGAGTCCTGGGCACGGGGGGAGGCAGAGTCCTGGGCATGGGGGGACGCAGAGTCCTGGGCATGGGGGGACGCAGAGTCCTGGGCACGGGGGGACGCAGAGTCCTGGGCACGGGGGGATGCAGAGTCCTGGGCATGGGGAGACGCAGAGTCCTGGGACAGTACACACACACACACGACTATAGCCAAAATGGGGACAGAAGTTTTATGACACCCTCATTTATTCACCAATACACTTAGCTCATTACTCCCTCTGGGGACACTGAACATATACACACACACACATGACTAAAACCAAACTGGGGTCAGCAGTCTTATGACTCTCACCTATTCACCTACTACAACTGAAAACTGGGGTCATTGGTCGTATAAAATCCCTCCCCACTAATCACCAAAACATTGGCTCATAACTACTTTTGGGAATACTAAACATGTGCAGAACAAACCAAACTGGGATCCATATAGGGTTGAGCCGATTTTCAAACCGGTTTGATATTAAGTCAAATACTGGACCGGACTGGTAACACCGAATTTTACCACTAGGCATCGCACGTGACTCAGCCGCTCCGAGTGGAACATAATGAGAGCCCATGAATGAGAATGTAGCGGCTTTACTGTTGTCAAGCAAAACTCCGGTTGGTAGTTGTATTTGGACCGTTGTTATGCAAAAACCTCTGGTCGTTAATTCTATGAAAACAATGATGCTATCAAGAAAAAATAGTTCCTTCTCGTTTTATACCATACAATAGCACCAATTTTGGTCATTTTTGTCATTACATTATTTAATAAAACTGCATAAAACCATAAGTCAATCAAATTAATCTCCCTAGCGCTGTCTTGCTTTTTAAATGTGTGGTCATGCAGTGTATATATAACGTCTTTCTAAGACCCTCTGAAACGGGTTTTGAATGGCAGCTAGCTTTATGATATGTTCGCCTTCACTTGTCACCTAGCCAATATTAAAATCCTTGGTTTTAGGTCAGAATGGTCTCACTGCATGCTCGTTATCCAGGTTAGCTAGCTAGCTAACTATTGAATTGTATTCAAAACAGCTGTTACTATAAACGCAATCGTTCACAAACATACGGATGAAAATGCGTCCGTAGCCATGAGTTAAATACGTAACACCTATTCTACAGTCGAAATAAGTGACAATTCCGATTTGTAAAGCTAGCAACAGTAACTAGAAATGTGATTCAACGTTGCCATCAATTGTGAAATTGGACATTGAAAAGGGGAGGGGATGTAACAACAATTCAAAAGCGAAACTTGCTGTTTAAACTGCTTTAGTATGCTGGATTTTGTAGCACATTGATTTTAGAACTGTTAAAAGGCCAAGGTGTCCCTTTACTGAGAAATAATTCCCACCCTTGGACCAATCAGAATAGAGTATTCAGCCAAGCCATTGTATTATGAAGTTGGATCTCCTTGTTGCCGGCCTCGACACTAAATTGCGCACAGCCTGTCAATCTTTTTTTTTTTCACTCAGACACTAGTGGCTTCGTTTATCAACAAACATAATATTAAGTTAATCACGTTTTCATATTGTTTATTACTAATGCAATACAAGTTTGATTTAGCGCCGTCGGCACAGGTTGCTGATGTAGGCTACTTTCTAATTTGCCATTAGGCTACGTCTCATAATGACAAATACCGGTTCAGTCGGTTCGCATAAAATCAAACCAGTGTAAGCTTGTACACCGGACCGGACCAGCAAAACCGGAAACCAACCCTAGATCCATAGTGGGCATGCACCGATCAATCGGCCATTGACCGGAACCAGACTGTTTTCGCGCTGGAATATAGCAGCAGCATTCGCGCTGGAATGCTGCTGCTATATCTTTCCCAAAACATCAGCCGTCTGCAAGCAATACAAAGTGTGTGAAGCGGACATTAAAGGTCCGTTGTTTTAACCTGGGTCTTATTTTTGTAATATTTTTCAATCCTGCTTCATTGTCAAGTTGTGTTTTTTTTTTTTAAATTTTTTAAAACATTTTTCTCTCTGTGCCAGTTAGTTTCACATGGCATTTATGGGGCATATGAAGATAGGCGACAGGCTCAATGTACCTTCAAGCAACTCCAGTTTATCTAAACCAGTTATTGGGAAGTGGATGTGAACATTGAAATTTGTCAAAATTAAAAATACTTCCGTCTGAACTTAACCTTCTCTTTAACTTTCCTTTTCCTACTACAGTATTGAAAGAAACGCTTAGGATTACTTTTAGCATCTTCTGCAATTTGCCTTTCATAAAGCCTTTAGCTACCCTTTTTTAACCTTAGCACGCATACTACAATATTCAGCCTTATTACTCTCAGCACTGTCATTTTTATATATTCAGTTCAAAGCCCTGACCCTTGCCTACGCTGCAGCCAACAGGACAGCCCCCATCTACTTGCAGGACATGATTCGATCCTATGTGCCTGCTCGACCACTCCGCTCTGCGGCAGCAGGGCGCCTTGTAACCCCTCCCACCCGACCAAAGGGATCACAGAGCTTCTCCACCCTAGCTCCCCAGTGGTGGAACAAACTCCCTGTCCCTCTCCGAGACTCATCTCTTCAGACTATACCTAGACTAACCACTACCACGCTGTATATTTCACTCTAAATCCCCCCCCCCCCTTTTTTTTTCATGACACTTGTTACATGTTGCCCCATCCCAGCACTTTTTGGTAATTTGTATTTGTCCTAATACTGTATCTTATTCCGTCTGCCTAGTTGGCTTTGCAGAGGTTAGGTCTGAATAGAGTTCACTGTGTGTTCTTGGCTAGAAATAGCTGTACAAAATAAGTATTGTATCTTACTGAACCTGTGTTTAGTAGTTGTCTATGACCATGAAATGCACTTTTTGTACGTCGCTTTGGATAAAAGCGTCTGCCAAATAAATGTAATGTAATATATTTTAAACAGTTTATTCTTTTTCCTCAAACTCTTCCGTATAGCTTTATTCATCCACTGTGGAGACTGCTTTTTCAACGTACTTTTCCGCACCTTTGAAATTAATTTACACTGTGCATCAAGTATAACCCTTTTGAACCTGCCCCACTTTTCATTCATAGTCCTGGAATCAAGAAGTTGCACCCAGCCTACCTAACTTAATTCGGATCGCATCTTTTTGAAGTTGGCATGCCTAAAATGTAAAATCCTGGAGTTAGATGGGGCCCTCTTAGTTTGCCAAAATACATCAAACCTTGTGGAATGATCACTTGTCACAAGTGGTTCCATTACCTCTATACTACAAATTCTGTCAGAGTCATTACATAACACCAGATCTAGAATTGATTTCCCTCTTGTAGGCTGTCTGATATACTGTGCTATAAAAGGTCATTTATAACATCTAAAAATTTCTCCTCCCTTTTTTCTTGTCCTGTCACCAATTCCCAATTAATACTGGGGTAATTGAAGTCGCCCATGATAATCGTCTCACCTCCTCTGAAAGCTTGTTTTATATTTTCAAAGAGCATTGTATTCACACTACTGTCTGAAGCCGGTGGTCGGTAACACACTCCCATTCTCATGTTCCCCTATGAGCTTAATCCAAATATACTCACTAGCCTTGACAGCTTCCATCTGGGCAGTCTGCGCCTCCCTACCCATTTCACACTCTCTATTCTCCCTGCCCCACCCAAGTCTCTAGTTTAAATAATCCTGTGCTACCCTGGGCATACGCTGGCCCAGTGCAAAGGTACCCCCCAGTTCAGGTGCAGCCCATCATGTTTGTACAGCTCACTCCTGTCCCAAAAGGAATCCCAGTGCCCTATAAACCTGTACCCCTCTTTCCTACAAAAGGATTGTAGCCATGTGTTCAACCTCCAGATAAAGTTCTGCTTCCCTCTGCTTGCACGTGGTACAGGTAGAATTCCAGAGAAGACTACCGTGGAGGTTTTGCTCCTAATCTTCTCTGCTAATTCCACAAATTTCTCCTACAGGACCTCAAACCTGCCCTTATCCATGTCATTGGTCCCTACGTGGACCATCACAACCGGATCCATTTCTTCTCTGGCCAGGAGCTTGTCCATGCACTCAAGGAGATCTCCTACCTGGGCACCAGGCAGCCAACACACCGTGCGAGACTCCTTGTCACGCGAACAGACTATGCTGTCTACCCCTCTAATAATTGAGTCCCCCACTAACTCATCAGACCACCCACTCTCAGGGTCAAGGGCCAGGTCCAATTCCTGCAAGGGCTGGAATCGGTTGGACACCACAACCTCTGGAGATGCCGCCCCTATGTGGTGTGCAAGCCCTTTCCTGCGCTTATGTCCTACTGTCACCCAACTGTCTCTCCCTGCCTGCTCTGAAGACCTCCCCCCTCCCAGCCTAGGCGTGCACACCAGGTCTTTAAAGGACGCACTATTTAGTTCTGGGGAATCTTCCAATTGTGAACTATGTGATGGTTCAGCCAGTTGGCCCTTGAGAACACGAATCTTGCTCTCAAGACGCTCAATAAGCAGTGACAGACGAACAGCCCAAGGGAATCGCTTTCCAGCAGAACGATCACTCTACACCCCTCACATAGTTTTGGCCACATTTTAACCCCTAAATATCTCCCTATCTCTTCCTAAGTTAAGATGAAGTTACTGCCGAGACGGAGTCAGCAACACCACAGCTCTTCGTCTGTGTATTCTGTATCAAAGTGAAGAGGCTCAACAACATCCTCATAATGGTAGGATAAATAATTTGCTAGCGCAAAATGTTCAGGATTTGGATTTAACATTATCTTAAAAAGGCAATCCAAATTCAAGGTAAAACATACTGACTAAACTTGCACCTTTCAAGGAGCTTACAAGAGAAATCAACTCTTACGCAGCGAATGTGGTAGACGCCATTCCATCTATTCTTGCAGTGTAACGTCTCCTTAGATAAAGTCCAATGTTTATGAATGTTTATGAAGCAGTCAAAATGCACTTTTCTGGAAGCAGTGGAGAAAAGGTTTAGCCCTTTTGAATCAGAGCACCTTCACTGTGTGGCTACAGCAACAACATAACAATGCTGCTGATATTAATAATCATAAGTATCTGAATATATTGGCAACCTATAGTGCAAATAAACACTTATGTTTTCTTTCTTACCTGTTGCTTTAAAAATAATACTTTTATTATTATTTTTTTAAACTTTGAAAATCGAGTAATGGAATTGGCCGATTTGACTTAATTTTTATTTTATTTTATTTTATTTTTTTTCATCGGCAACCGGAATCGGCCATAAAACTTAATTATCCAGATCACAGGTCAGACCATCCGCATTAGATGGCAACCGCAGCTTTAATCAGACAAAGATACACAGTTGAATCAAAAGACGTAATGAACCTGTTATAAACAACATGATTATCTCAAGAAAGTCAGCAAACTCAATAATCCAGTTTTACATTTAAACACATTTTCCATCCATACCTGAGTACGCCAAGGCCAGGCTGACTCCCCATAGTTGTAGTTAATTTTTTCGCCTGGCATGTCTCTTAGAGCAAATAGACAGAGGTGTGGCTTCCCATCTGCCTCGACTGTTTTCATCCTGCAGTTGGGAGTCTTGTGTTTGTCGTTGACAAGTCTTCCTAAAGACCCATCTTCAATAGATGCATCAAAGCTATTTAGTAAAAAACAATAAATAAAAACGGTGCTTAGGATAGGTGTTTAGGTAGACATCTTGTAAGTGATGTTATTAGCAGCCTTCTACCATAGACCAAGTAACAGTCTATGGCACATTTAAAAGAGGTATTAATAAATACTGTATGGACTACATACATAAGTATGGGCTGCATCCTTTAAATGTTTGTCAATGGAAAAAATATAACTTCTGGCATTTTTTTTTTTTTTACAAAATTAAGTAATTTTCTTACAAACAGGAATCAGATTGAGTGGTTGGCTGCTGTTGGATAGCAGTGAGGTAGGGCAAAAGCCACAAAATAGCATAAAACCTGTAAACACCTCACAGCTAGACCAATGAGGGTTTGTAGCTGGAGGGGAAGGTATCGCGTGTTCTCCCTTGGCTGGTGTGATTCAAAACCGGAGATGTTAGTTATTTTCCTCTGTTCGTAAGAACAGGGCACAATTATAATTAAGAATGCACTGGTTCCGTTGCCACGGGTTAGATATGAAGGCGCTGCTTCATATCCCGCTTAAAACTGGCCTGAAACGGATCAGTAGCATTCAGGTTACTCTCCGTTCGTAAACGGGGCTATGCTGTCATCAGAGATATACCGATCTGTCGCCGGACTGTCAATATCCTAATGGGAGCATCAGAAAATTCACAAATGCGCAGAACAACACAACAGATATATCCATGACCACAGCAAGAAAGCGTAACAGTTACTATGTTTTACTCTCGTGTTAATCTGACTCCATTTTACATGATAATTAAAAATTTGGCTTTAACTATACGTGGAACTTGGGAGTGATTACACTCGACTCTATCTTGTGCCATCATTCCTCAATATATGCTCCCGGGTTTAGCATTATTGTTAAATCTCAGTTCGGTGAAGAATCCAGAGGGTAGGAGGCTGACCACCATAATACATGCCTTCCATGCCTGGCTTACATGGATAGTACATAGACAGTTATGAGCCCAGGACGGTGCGTATCTATCGGGCTCCTTCAGGCGAATTTGACAAGAACCGGCGTACTACGCCCATGGGTTCTCTTAAGCCAAAACACCAGAACCAATACCACCAATCCCTTAACAGGCAGATCGTGGTCACCTATCTAACTTGAAGACCCCACTAAAGACGTTTACTGTACTAGACCCCTGATCAGTAGGTCCTAGTCAGAATTGCCCCCCTGAGTATTTAAACGGAATTTCGGCTGAAAAGAAGATAAAATGGATTAGAGTCATGAAGACCACGCAAGTTAAAAATAAGAATTTATTGAACAGGCAGGTAGGTTATTATCTTCAATTCCAAATCAATTATAAGGGTTAAAAACATAAATACAGAGTAAAAGAGTTCTTACCAGCCTGTTTAGTTACACACAGAACATCGAGTATGCGCAGTGCGGGAAGTCGATTGCGATCTTCCTTGTGAATCTACACACACCACACAGATTATGTGTAACGTGGGGAAGTCGTTTACGATCTTCCTGGCTATCTCTACACAGAACACATAGCCTAGTATGTGCACTGAGGGAAGTCGATTACGATCTTCCTTGTCTGTCTACACGCAGCGCACATAGTATGTGCACGGTGGGAAGTCGATTACGATCTTCCCCGATTGCTTTGTCTCCCTTCCTTTTAAGCCAAATCCCGCGTTTGGTCTAGGCGGCATTGCCATAAATTAACCTGTCCGAATCATAAATCTCGAATTCCGGCCCCCACCATTTGGAGGAGGTTGTTAAAACAAGTGGTGAGGAAATGGGGAAAAGGAGATGATTACCAGAGAGGACATTCCATTGTGTTAGGTTTTTCCTGAGTTATTGAAACTATGTTTTTTCAAATTCTATTTGGTATGAAACATATTTCATTCAATGGCTTGAGTCATTGTGAACATGTACATACCAAACATGCCAAGTGGATGTAATATTTTGGTGCAGTTGTCATGAAAATACCCTTCTGTTTAACCATTGTACACGCAATCCATGTTATTATTACATAAGGCATAATACAATAATACAATGAACACATGTGCATGGTTTGTAAGGTTTTCCGGGATTTGTAAATAAGATATACAGATGGTTTATAGTCCAGATCCAGAAAAGAAATACAAAGTGTAATGTCAGAGGGGTCCATATGTGGGCATTGTGGTACTGTCCCGTGTAGTGCCCCCACCAGGTGCCGGTCGCTTC